>NC_090883.1:20066523-20086523 GCF_036669925.1 Montipora capricornis | reverse complement strand
CAATTAAACTCAAGTTGCAAGGGATCACAGTGGGAGATAGCGCTTGTTGTAGAAGTTGTGATTTAATTTTGCGTTTGGTTTGAAAAGTGCAAACCAGTTCAAATTTTTTAAACCGGTTTAATTTTTTTTAGAATACTCTCCATTTTAACATATTTGGATATCTTTCTGTATTTAATTTTATGGAGTATGTATAAAATAAAGTAGAGAAATCATTTTAAGATTATTATGACGGATCGTTGTTTCTGATGCTATCAGAGACAATAATGATTATTTGTGCACGTGAACAATAATTTTTAGTGTTTTGGTGGAAATGCTCAGCTTAATGATTAAGCTCTCAATTAACTCAACGCACTTATTTGAAACAGCAGTTCAGGATTTGTATGACAACTGCAGACTGCCTACAAATAGCATAGATAAAATTCTACATGTAAGCACCCATTTTAAAACAGTTAGAGTTTACTGCGAGTTACGGTTAGTCTGCGGTCTTCAACTGTCAGACACTGCATTCTATGTAAGGAATTGGCACGAATTGCAGTTATTGGACTAATCACTTATTTGCAGTGTTTAGTCTAAAAAAAAACCTGTCGTTTTGCATTGGTTTTTGGGTTAAGAATGATGTGTGAAGGAAGGAAGGGTGGAGAAGATCAGGAAGGGATAGGTGAGTAGAAGGCAGGGAAAGATGTCCAGTTCTTTCTTAGACCCCCTAAAAAAAACCAAGCCCCTGTTTTTTTTTTCTTTTCTTTTTAACTACACCCCCCAAAAAAGTAAAATACCTTTTTTAGACCATTGATTTTAAAAAAAAACACAGTTAAAAATAAATAAATAAATAAACTAGCTTGAAAAAATTTGAACTGGTTTAAAAACAGTTCAAACCAAAAACAAAAATTAAACCACGACATAGACACCTATCCAAGCAAGGATTGATTGGTCAGAAAGGCGCGGATCAAGATACTGAATGGCAATTACGATCGCCCAATCCACTGGCTATGCCCGATGGCTACGAACCAAGAGCTTAGTGGAAACGAACAATAATAGCTTGTTTTGAAACGGATTACGCCTTACGGAATTGTAAGTTGATCTACAACATGTTGGAGAAAGATCGTTTATTCCATTACCCAATTTGTTTAGTTTTATAGTGTATTCATATGCATGCCTCTTTTTTCAGTTGACTATTAAGTTACTTTGTGCAACGTAGAAGTGCGTGGATTAAAGTAGTCCAAAACTACGGGTAGATCATGTGAACAGTATTTTCCGTGTGCATGTTCACCTTGAGTAACACCCATACCCACGGTGCGAAACACAAAAGAAGCTACAAAGGAGTTTAGGTGAAAAAAATCTTATTGAAAATTCATTCCTAATTTTCTTTCCCAATTCGATACATTTTATCCCAAACAAACCCTTGTAATTTCGCTATGATGTAGATTATATTAAAATTACGTCACAAGCGAATAGTAGAGCTTTGGCCTCCTGTGATGCCCACTCTTTAGCAGCTTTCTTTTATTCTTCATTTCAATAAAGAAGTACGTTACCCTGCCTTAAGCGCAAGAAAATTATATGAAAGGAGACTCACATAGTGTTGGTGATGTGTGGGGGCTTCGGCATGCGATAACCTTTCTGCAATTCTGCTATGGTCTTGGCTTCCGACCAACCCGGATATGGAATACCTCCTGTTAATTGTCAACATTTCGTTATTGTCTTATCCTATTACGCCTGATGCAACAATACGTTAACTGTAGTTTCACGGGCATGTAGGTTTCAGCCTACTTTTGTGCTCGCTTGTTGGCTGGATTAGTGCGCGAGGAGTGTAGTGGGCTAAAACTCAGACAGACAGACAGACAGAAATTTCGTGCCGCGTAACAATTTTCATATATCAAAATTTAGTCATATTTGAAATTTATCCATTCAGTTCGCTGCGATAAGCAATGCTAATTTCCATAACAAAAACAAACGGTCAAAAGCCTGTCGGTTAAAGGTGGGACTTTAACGAAGATACGGTGGGGAAGAACAACAAAGGAGAGGTCCTATCGTAGAAGAAAATCAAACAACCAGAATGAACCTGTTGAGACAGTCCATGGACAGTTGATGATCCTAGACCTCTGGGTTAAGTCCGTTCTCAACAGATTGCCCCAACTGGGAGAAGGGTAGAAATAATAATAATAATAATAATAATAATAATAATAATAATAATAATAATAATACTGACAATGATGATGATAATAACGGGAACAGCTACGACGTAATTAGATGCAACCGGATTCAATAAGCGTCACGAAGTGTCCCCTTGCTCTTTTCTCCGACTTCATCACTCGTATCTTGGAAATTTAACGTCAAAAAATGTCCCTCCAGATGCTGCTCCTCAAGTAAGGATAAACTGCTGCATTTACCCTGACCTAAAAATATAACGCTAACCTTTACCTTAACCGTATTGTAACAAATAGATATGAAATGCTTAGACTTAAAGGGACACTTCACGTTGGATGTCAAAATTAGGCTTGCATCTAATTACCTGGATTTCTGGACATATGTGACGACGACAATGACTGTCGACGATGATGATGATGATGATGATGATGATGATGATAATTTGGACTAAACCTAACCCTAAACATTAGCTTAAGAATAGACGTTGATTCCCAGTACACAAAAAACCTACCGATCGTAAATATCTCATAAAGGACGACTCCATAGGACCACCTGTAAAGCAGAAATGCAACTACATCAAAAACATTCTAAATGATAGATATCCAATATGAGATGGCTATCTGTGTTCGTGATTTCAACGGCGAGCCTTATGGCATTTGACTTGAGAAATAAATGTGAGGTAAAGAAGGTTAACTCTAGAATTCAAAATGGTAATCCTGCCGGTTCGATACAAAATACCTAATACGGTAACATTTGATCTGTATCACAATTTACAGCCGTATCATTGTGACCAAATACTGCGTTTATTTCGGCTTTCTTTCTCATCAATTACTAATTTTTACAAGCATCTTTGCAAATTCTACCCGCTTTCATGTGGACGTCAAGTGCGTCAATGAGGTAGACCGGTCATGTGTGGAACAGGTAGAGGCAATGGAAATTTTAAATTTGATTGAAACCAAATAGGTCCTTTGCTGCTGGCGATCACATGGTACAAAAAAATGCTACACTGGAGAGCACATTACGCACTGGGACATCTAAAGCAAAGAAAATTTAAATTAAATTTTTCTTGATAATTAAAATTTTCTTGATAATGATGACAGGATGTCATCGAAACGTCGAAATCTCTCCGCGTTAGTTTTTCTCATAAAATTAAATTAAGTTGCTCTGTTTTAGACGTCCCAGTGCGCAATTTGCTTTCCAAAATGGCGGTTTTTGTACCATGTGATCACCAGCCGCATAGGGCCCAATAAACGAAAGGGAAAAGTCATCTAGACAATAGTCCAGTTTTCAGTTCTCCGTGATCGCTGAATAAAAATACAGAAGACTTATTTTTACAGGGATTAGCCTCCATCTGAAGTGAATATATTCACAAATACCGCGCCGGCAGGAAGGTGCCTGAAATTTGAAACTAAACAATAGACAGAGTAGTAAACAAGTTTTATTGTATAGATATTGATGAAATACCAGGATTTCTCCTTTTGCTAAAAAATCATATCTTCACCGCGCGCAGTGAACATATCATTTTTATCTTTCACATGTGAGGATATAGGTGTTGTCATGGTAACCAACACGATTACCCAATAAAACGCGAGCTTCCTTTTCATTGTAAGATACTTTTGTGCTTTAATATAATTTTTCTTTACTACATAACATTTTTATTGCAAAATTTGACATTATCATGATTTGTTTTTCATAACTTTCATATCTTGTTTCATGTTACACAACATGCGTGTTTTAGCGTTTGGTGACCAAGTTGTTTTAAATCTAGACATTTCATCAATATCTGTATAATAAACAAAACATTACATGGCCGCTTGGAGATACTAATTTTATCTTCTTGTGCTGAAAGTATCTCTCACTCGTTCGCTTCGCTCACTATCTATAAACAATCAAATGTTAACACAAGAAACTTCTATTAGATATCTTGGAGTCTACATAGATTATAATGCTAATTGGAAGACTCATATTACTTATCTTTCTAAAAAAGTCAAGAGAAGCATAGGCATTCTTTCTAAGCTCCGTTATTTCATAAGTACCAAAATACTACTTAGCCTATACTATGCTCTAGTTGAACCTTTCTTAAATTACTGCATAGTTGCTTGGGGCGGTACTTATCGGACAGCTTTGCAACCATTATTTATATTACAGAAGAAAGCCCTAAGAATAATTACTTTTACTAGTTTTAATGAACATTCAAGTCCTTTATTTAAAGATTTAAGAGTTGTTAAGCTGTTTGATATTATTGCCCTTCAACTGGCAGTGTTTATGTATAAGTTTCATAATAAACTCCTACCTCCTGTATTTGACCATTACTTTAATCCTGTTAGGAATGTACTTAGTTATAATACCAGATTATCTAGCAAAATGACTTATGCAATTCCGAAGGCCAGAACCAATTATGGAATCTTTAATATACGTTTTCAGGGTGCTAAAGTCTGGAATGATATAAGTGATGACCTAAAGCTTCTTCCTCTCAAACATTTTAAGAAAAACCTAAAGCTAACTTTTTTTGAAAACTATTAAAAATTCTCATTATCCTAACATCATAATTCTTCTGGCTTTCCGTTGTTTTTGACATTTTGTCTTTCTCAGTTTTTTATGTGTTTTTTGCTTTGGCGCGTGTGTGCGTATATGTGTGCATCTGACCTAATTTATATTAGCTTAATTACCAGAGTGTGGCTGTCCTATTTCATTAGCCCCTATAGTTATTTGGGGCAGCCTGTACCCCTTTCTATTTTTGTAATATCTTGTAGCTTATTGCTTTACTGTTGGTACAAATAAAGTTGTTGTTGTAAATACTTGCAGCACTCGAAGATAAAATTCGTATCCCCGCGCGGCCAGGTTATATCTTCTATATCTTCTCTCTGCAATTTGTGAAGATATTCACTTCAGATGGAGGCTAACCCTGTGAAATGCATCCTCAGTGCTTTTATTCAGCTGCCATGGAGAACGTGAAAGTGGACTATTTAAGAAAGTGTCTCTTACAAACTCCTGAAAATTTCACACGCCTTCAACGGGATGCAATTGTGCTTTACTTCGTAGAGAATCATCGTGGTTTTTCAAATATACTTATTGCTTAATATATCTATAAACCACGGTGGTCCAGTCGTTGACATATGCATATGCATATGATAGTGGCATATGGTTGTTTTAGTCGTTGAACGTCTTAGCTTGTAGCAAATATGACAATAGCAAGAGATATTCTTTTCAGTCCGTTATTAAAAATCCATGACCATTGCTAAAATTTGAGCACCATTAGGGTCAAAAATACAATCTAATACTTTAAAAGGCGTTAAGTACAAAAACCCTGTAAGATGACTATTTAAAGCCCTTTTACAAGTACATACACATCACTTTTGGTGGAAAGATCTGAGGCATCTCCAAAGAGGATCTCTGGTGCAGTCCATTTAACCGGAACACAGCCCTAGGGAGACAAAAGCATATTGTTTGCATATGAAAAGAGGAAAGCCAAAGAGTAGTCACAGCAATGTGAAATGGAACCTATCTACAATGTAACCCACCTTTTTGGCATTGCCACATCCATATTTGAAGTTCTGGTACGATAATCCAAAATCCGTCACCTTGCACACACAGTCCCTATCTAGGAGGACGTTACGTGCTGCTAGATCACGGTGAATAATCTATGAACATGACAAAAAAAAGTTGTCGTAGGGCCATGGTTCTTATTTGCCTTGGTTTTCATGGATCTTATTTGCGTCTCGAGACACAGACAGCAATATAGTGGGAGGTTACCGGTAAATTCCAAGTTAACGTCCTATAGACCGGCCCTTTCTGATACAGTTATGGATGGCAGAAGAAAACAACTCAAGAGTGCACGCATAAATGCTAACATTTCCATCTAATTCTGCTCCTATGTAAACATAAAGAGTGACTTCATGTAAGCCCAATCAACAAACCCCTAATGCTGATTGACAAATCTCAAACTCTTCTTACCGAAGAGTTACAAGCCCGGCGCTAGTAGCAATTATAACAAATCCGCGAGTGAATTTACTGCAAAAGATTCAGATGTTTCATACCACTGGAAATGGTAAAATTCGACCAGTAAACAGTCTTTACCAGAATTGTAGTGTTAAACTAGATTACTACATAGGGTGAAGGTTGCCAAGGATCTGGGAATATGGGAACATGGCGTGCGTGCTTGTATCAAATAAAATGCCTTTGATTAATTAAACTGCGTCGAATCTGTTTGTATCTCGGCCATCACTACAAGGAATTTTTGCAGATTTCATTGCTTTTGAAATCTTGGGGCCTTTTCCTTTAGATACGACTGCCTCAACAGCATGACTTCTTTACTACTCAAGACAGTGTCGCTATAAAAGCGTGCAACCCATAATACCAGATAGAGGTGATGGGCGCGAATACTCAGGTGTGAAGCTTTCCAGGTTTGAAATCTGTATGAATTTGTGTCACACCGATGACAAACGTACCTTGCAGATCAGATTTTTTAACATTTGCGTGATCGTCGTATCACTTACTTACCCCTCTTGATGCCAGGAACCCCATGCCTGTAGCAATCTGTTTTGAAAATGAGACCAGATCGTATGTACGCAACTGCGCTACCTCTCCTTCTCCCCGATAATGTTTGTCAGCAATTCCACGGCTTTTTCTCAGATAGCCCAGTAGGTCTCCACAGGGCAAGTATTCCATGATCAAAATTGGGTGTACTGCGTGGTAGAGATGGTCGTTCAACGTTATGTATTTATTAACGCAAGCTCGGCCTCGTTATAAAAACTTGAATGGACTTTCTCTGGCTAAAAATATTAAAAAGTGCAAGCTTTCGCCTACTAAAACTGTGGTTTTCAACGCGCAAAACATGAATGAAGTTAAAATTCGGGGAATATGTAGTGAGATAAAAATAATAACCATAGAGTAAGATTAGGGATAAAAAAGGTGATTAAAAATTTTTGTTAAAAAGAATGAGGTATTGTCTTGGAAGTGTGCAAGAGTTATTGTTCACGTTAAGCGTGATAGAGGTGTGCCAAGATTCTAGAAATTTCCTGATGCGGAAATTTTCTTTCTCGATGATCAACGCATTCTTGAAGTCAATGACGTGATTGTCAGACCAAGCATGATTGGCAATTCTGTAGCCTTTGGCCGCTGTCTTCGCTGTCTTTGTCCAGGAGGCAGTGTGGCCCAGTGGTTGGGGCGCTTGCCTTGAGATCCGGAGATCCCGGGTTCAAGACCCGCTCTAACCACTCGCTGAATTTGATCCTGGTAGTCCCTGCTTCAACTTCCCAGCTGCACTTGTAAATAGCCAACTGGTTTGCCTCCGGCCAGTTGGGATTCTTAACAGTTGTTGTTGTTTCGTTTCGTCGTTTCGTTGTGTTTCATTGGCCCTGAAAAGCCCCTGTGGGGAGCGGTCAATTAAGTATGTATTGTATTCCTGATATGTCCTTCTCTCCTCGTGGCAAAGGATCTGCCGTTGGACTGTAAGGCTGAATAGACTTTGCCAAGTTCTCAATTTCTTCCATTTGTGGTACTAGGGAGGTTCAAAGCTCTGTGTAAAAGGGTTGCCGTGGTGCTTTCTTTGTGTTTAATGTCACGGTGGGAGTTAAAACCTAAGTACCTGTCGGTGTGTGTTGGTTTCCAGTAAACACCGACAAAGATTATGTGAGACACTAGAGTATTAAGAAATGGAATTCGGCCATTGCTCTCAAATTCAATAGTAAAGGAAATAATAATAATAATAATAATAATAATAATAATAATAATAATAATAATAATAATGATAATGATAATGATGATGATAATAATAACTTATTGGTTTCTATACACCTTATTCCAACTATTATTTTGTTTTTATTCAAATTAGCCCTTGATGCCTCGTTCTTAAACAATGTTACTCCCCTCATTTTAACAAACTATTTCTTTTGCCTTATTTCATACGAGGGAGTTCAAGATCATCTTGCTAAATAGATCAGTTTAACATAGTTGTTCTTAACTACTTCATAATTGAGAGTGAGGTGGTTACAGCAAAATGTCAAACTGAGGCCTATCGCTCGGTCAATACAGCTAGGCCGAGTTTGAGATTTTGCTAACTACCGAACGGTCAAGGTTAATAAGTTGTTTGTTATATGGCTAACAGAACGGTTCTAAAGAAGAAAAAAACTAATTAGCATAATCCATAATCGCCCCGTGGGCATTACGGGAGTATATTGCCCTAGCGATTAGCTGCCCTTAGCCAATCAAAGCGCGCTTTATGTCGGCTAGAAGCACTAGCCATATAATTATAATAACTATTACTTCTACTTTTTAACATTTGATTTTGTAGTTGTGTCTCATGGTGATCTTGTCCCTACAATAGAATAGAGTTTCACGAGTTAGATTTCGTGACGTGGAACATTGACAATTTCAGTTAATTGAGATCTGTTTGTCCTATATGGTGTTGAAAGAGTGTTCCAAAGAAATTCGCCTATTTCCTTTCCACACACTCTTCATCCCTTCCAGAACTCATTCCGTTTTGTCAGCACCCACCCACTTCGCAGCATTTTTTTCTTCTTTCCCCAACCTATTTCTGCCTCAAACCTTGAAGGTGGCGTTTGCTGAGATACAGCTGCATTACCGGCATTGTGGTGCGTAAGCTGGGTCCACAGGGGTGGGTCATGGCTGGTTTCATGGAGGGGTCCAAGGACCAGGTCCATAGGAGTGATACATGGATTTGGGGAGTATGCGTTGAATACGTTCTTGTTATCATTTTCTATTTTTCCAGTGGTTGGCACAACACAAAAAAGTAGCAGTGAAGTCACTGCCAGCGTACTAATAAAATCCAATTATTGGTGATTTAGTATGGATTACCAAAATGCCTTATCTTTCTTTGGCAGGAGACCCAATCAGTGGTTGCAGAAGATAGCACAGTTTTTGTGGGCTGACATTTGAGGCAAGTACCACTTGTAAAATACCAACAATAATTATTATTAGTCCTTAAAAAATCCATTCTGGCCAAACCTGAGATCTGGGAAGAAAAAAACTGTGAATAGAATGAAACCAAAAGTGCTAAAAACACAAACAAATGGCTCCTTACTCTGGGTGGTAACGCATCCAATGAACTGTGCTACATTCGGCACGGGGCTGTCAGCAAGGGCTTTCCCTAACCCAATTTCTCTCATCAGCGCCTTTCGCCCTTCCTCGCCTGAAGTTGCTGCAATCATAAAGATCAAAATACACTCAAAAAGGAAGTTCCCTAAATAGACGCACCTTAATATTCGGCTGGTTGGTTGATGTGTAAGGCTAATGCATAAGAATATTACAGCTTCAAATTCTATTTCTCATGCACACGTCTCCCTCAGAAGCTTGATTTAGTGCAGACTTTGGAACACTGCCCTTGCTGTGTTTCAACAAACTAAAATTAGCTTTGTCTGCTAATCTTCATTGTGTTCATCACCTAACACACTCCTCAGAAAAGAAGTGTAGAAATAGACATATTTTTATCAGAAAGTGTAGTATAGGAATTGGGGGTAACAGCACAGTTTTTCAGCCATGTTTCAGCTATGTCTTTCAGAAGTTGAATTTCGTTTTTAAACTCTGCTTGTTTTCACCACCTGTTTTACTACTATACCCATGGAATTTGTTCTCAAGGTCAGATTTCAAATACTGGTTGCCAATGCTGGGCACTGCTGAAATTATGATGTCCAGCTTGTTTTACAAGATGGACGTCCTCAAAAATGTAATTGGAAAAAAAAAACTACATTGGAACTTATTTTATGGGTGCGTTTAAAAATTTTATTTACAATATATTTTACAAATAAAATCTAAATAATAAATATAGATGAATTGTAATTTCGCTTTACATGATAGGAAAAGAGATCTATTGCCCATTTTGTCACTGACAAATACAAAAATACAATTCAGACGATATACAACCTTGTTGTCAAAATCAAAAACTTAAAGAAGAGAATGCTAGATTTTTGTGTGTCAATTGCCGTCAAGTCGGTTTCGAGAAGTTTTATAACGTTTATATTGATTTTCACCAAGATATATATAAGATCAGGAAAATATCATATTGAAAACATCCCTGGCTACGATTGCGCGTCATTGAAAATACATATAACCAGAGACAAAATAACCAAAATAAACCGAATATTTGATGACTTCGGCCGTATATTGCCTGTGTTAGACCCAAACTGTAAGAGGATGATATCTACTGCATTTATCATTTGAGAATTGTTTAAATTAACGGATTTGCCATATCAATCAATAAAAATAACCAGATCAATGAAAACCTTGAAATATTATAGGCAATATTGGGACGAAATTCAATTGTTGATTGGTGATAAAATAGAATCTATAATTAATTGAATTTTTTGTTGTATTTTGTTTCAAATTTAACGGATATTGGGCACATATCAATGATAATTTCATCCATGATCTTGATTTGGTCCAGTAACTCGTTTTCATTGAATTCCAACCCTCGAAGATATGACCGTAAATCTGTCAGTATCTTCTCATAGGACGTTTAAGCAAATTTACACAACAGGCGTCAAGAGTCACCACCAGATCGGTTGAAAATATTTGATGCTGGCTTCCTGAATTCCCTCTATACCGCTTTGTCTGAAAATCATATGTCAACTCAAAAACAATTGGTTGGTGTGGAGGTCTTACATCCTGGATCAAAAATTATATTTTGTTTATTCTTGAGTTCTTTCCAATAAATACTCTTTCGCGCCCGTTTATTGCGAACGTCTTACTATGGACCGTTTTATTAACTATAGCATAAAGGAAAAAATGTATTTTTAATACTCTAAAGCCGTTCAAATCAATATCTATGTACATAGTGAATCTTTCATTAGTAGACACTTTGTAAGCCTCTTGGTAATCATATAGTGCTATCTATATCACTGAAATGACCGGTTATACCATAGATCGGCACATAAACCATTAATTTTGCTGGGGGAGCTCGAAGATCCTCTGCTTTGAAAATCAATATATAACGTCCTTTGTATTGTTTTATCAGTGCTCGATGGGTCTAGATTTATTATGGATCGTAAATATGATGAATTAGGTTTTTTGGTTGCATGTTGATCAATTGCTACATTCAGGGCCGAAAAGTCGAGTGTGCTATTATTATATTCGTCTAATTTGACAAGGGGCAAAAAGTAAAGCTCGGGCATACGGTATACTTTGTCCTAAAATTGTCTCGGATCTGTTTAAACAGGTTGAAACCAAATCGACTATAATAAGTGCCGTCTTGCTTTTTGGTAAATCTAAAAGTCGGTAGATTTTTTTGTTTATCTGATGTGGTAAAAATGCGGCTGTTTGAATACCATCGATAGTGGTCCCAAAATCTGCTTCACTCTGAGCCTCATCTGGCATGATATATTTCAGAACGTTCACTTTCTTTACATGTTGTGTGATATGTGACTGACCTAATTGCTCAAGGGTTACAGCATTATTTTGTGAAACTGCTTTGCTAACATTGACAATTCGGTGGTTGTTAAGGTCTAAATTGCTTGGAAGGGTTTTATCTATTTTTTTATTATCTTGATCATCTACATATATTTTATTCGTAGAATCATTGTTCTTAGTTGGAGTTGCTTAACCAGTAACTTAACCAGTGCTTATTATTACTCATAGCTAAATCACCCGACATGGTATCACCCGTTTTTAAAATTAAACTCTTTGGTTAAAATGGGTATCAATATAACTCTTTCTTACGAGGCCGAATGTCGATGTTGAATTATTGATATTCTCAAAAGTTCTAAACCCCATTTTCAGATTACCAGTCATTGTTACACTACCGTCCTTTTTCAGATAATCATTTAACTGTTGTATCAGCTTTCAGAGACACGGCATTATTAAGATGATGGACTAGCTGTTACAGCGTCATTATTGTTACTGCCTTCTTTTAAATTCAATATCTTTTTGCTCCCCATATTAAGATTATCGTTGATCTCTTGGGTTCCATCACGTATCCATCACGTCCTGTTGATGTTAAGCTTACTGGCTGTCAATGTATCAATATAACTCTATTTTACTAAATAAGTCGGTCTTGTCCCTATGCCGTGATGGAAAAATATGTTATTATCGCAATTGATATCAGCCGTGAGTCTCGTGGTACCATCCAGCTGCTTGACTAGCGACATGCTCTTTAACCCACTTTTTCGACATTTAATCTGCATCGTCAGTTCCATCCTGTATATTAGTCAATTTTTTATTGTCCATATCATAGTTGTCATTTTCATCCAGTTTAAATCCAATTTCAGGTGGATACTGAGGACCCTGTTCATTGGTTGTTGTTGTTGTCGTCTGTAGAATAACGTTGGTGTTACTCACTTATTTAATTGGTGTATATTATATTTGTTCATTGAAGTTCTTAGTGGTAAATTTCCTTGGCTTATCAACATATTTGAATATATGGTTCTTTTGGAGTATTGTTTTCGCGGCAAATTAGTGATTTTTCATTAGCGCTTGGGAATTCGTAAATACAAAAATGATTACATTTCAGTCTGATATATTTGGGTTCTTATAATATGATTGACTCAAATAAATCATAATAAGTAGTTTATTCAAAACACATTTTGAGATAAAAACTAGCGTTAAAATTCTACGACGTTTCGATCTCGCTGCGATCATTTTCGAGTTTAAAAAAGGTGAGTAAAACTTTGCATATAAGAAGTAAAATCACTCGTAAGAATATGAAAAGCGATAAAAATATGGAAATATGAACTAAGCGTTACAAAAGGTAAGTTGTAAAAACTAAAAAAAGGCGAGACAACAATAGGCAAAAAGCTTTACAAACGAATATATGAAATACTCCGCGCTATAAAAATAACTGCGCGGATGGAGTCAGACGTCGTGTTCAACGTTGGCCTTAGTACTTTTATAAAAAGCATCTCATAAATTAAGCAGTCAAATTTGCTCTGGCACTTCTGTAAGATCTTGAATCTATGTTCATGTTCCATGTTCATCTCTGAAGTGTTTCCCGATGGCAGATGCCCTATTTTCTTCAATGCGTTGATACAAGTGTCGGCATGTGTAGCCGACATAATCTGCATCGCACAGATCACACTTAAAATGGTAAACAACGCATTGTTGGTTAACAATAGGGGGTTTGCTTTCTTTTGGCTTGATGTTAGATCCGATCTTTCCGCTTGTGAACACGGGATGGATATCTTTTCCGATTTTCCGACTTAATTCTCCAAGTTGTCTTCGCACAGAATTTGCTAATCTCGGGTCCTTGAATAGTAATATTATTCTCACCGGTGCTTTCTTATCGTCACACGTCTGTTCGGATCTCACATCCCCTGAACACGCTATGTGGACGACACGTTGCGCATAATGCCTAACGTGGAAACATCTGAAGCATTTTTATCCACAATGAATGACAGCCATCCTTCAATTAACTTCACCATGGAACTAGCCACAAACGGCAAACTTTCCTTTCTGGGGGTTGAAATCGTGAAACACATGTCCCGCCTGGAGAAAAAGTTTCAGGGGATGTAAGAAGATCACAATAGACGTGTGACGATAAGAAAGCACCAGTGAGAATAATATTACTATTCAAGGACCAGAGATCAGCGAATTCTGGGTAAGATTTCCGCACCGGTCCCTACTTCATTATGCATACAGTCCTTTGTTTGAAGAAAACAATAGCGATAACAATAGACGTCCTTTGGGACTGTAGTGCTTTGTTTGTTCTTCTGAGAGGCTTTTTTTTAAAGTCTATTTGGACTTCAAAAAAATCGATAGAATTTCTGACTGAAATACGGTAAATTTTCAACTTAATTTTTGCACTTTTCCTGCAAATTTAACCATTTGTCAATTTTAAAATAAGCGAAAGAAGTGGGGTTTCTAGGAATATTTGTATAAATACGGTTCAGATGCTAAAAAAGACCCACTGTCCTTCGATGTAGCGACCTTTGTGATACTTTATCTTGCCAAACTTGGACTCATCAATCTCAACAGTTGCACCAGGACCGCCTATTGGCCACACATGTTGTTTCATTATTCTGTCTGCACAGACCTCCCTGCAATAGTTATACCAATCTATCACGGTTTCTGTCGAGGTGGTTTCTTCATCTAACGCGGTTTTGTGCACTGCTTGTGTTGTGTTGAATTTGTGCGCCAAAGGGTAAGTTAGGGCTAACATTTTTTCAAGGGAAAGCTTACTACCAGAAAACCATGACTTCTGGCGGATTGATGCTTGTCCATTGCAGTTTTTTCTAGAGCATCGCCAAACAAATCCATCCCCCTACGCAGTTCGTCTTTGCCATTTGAGTAGGTTTTCCCACTCAGGTTTAGGGCATTTCATTGACGACGAAAGTAGATTGTGGTCTTTGCACCACTCTATGCACCGCTCGTGATCGGCTAGAAGTCGTGACAGTTTCCATAAGTTTAAATTTGTAGATACACCATGAGCGGCCATTCTGGTTCAATTTTAAAATTCAAAGTTTGATCAAAGAGAGGGCTTAACGTCGACTCAAAGATTTTATACTGCAATAACTCGTGCATAAAAAGTTCCCATAAAGGATGCCCCTATCACAAGGAGGTATACTCTTCCTTGCAGTGTGCTCTTAAGTGTGCAGCACGGGGGATGAAAAAACAAGCAAGTCACACATTCAATGATATAATGGATTAAACTCCAAAAGAATTTTACCGGGTTTAAAGAGTGTCTTTAGTTCTCATTAGGGTTGCGGTTAGCATTATTAAGGGGTGAAGTTGTTTAAAAAGAAGCAAAATCAGTGCATTTCTTGGTGGTCGGAATGGCACGCGTATATAATTACTTATCATTGTTATGTAAATTGTCGTCCAGAATTCCTAACAAATATCATTATCAAGGTATGAATTAGCAACTTGACACTTAGCTCAGTGGTCAAAAACAGGGACAAGTAATCCAGAGGTTTAAAGTGGTACGGAGTTCAAGGACAAAAAAAGCCGAGCGGGAACTCGAATAGAAAGACAGGACAAAGGCATCGAAAGAGGGAAGCTGGGACGAAAGGAAAGAAACAAGGTGAGAGCAAAAAGGGCAAAGAAAAGAGAGAAGGAAAAAAAGGAGAGAGGGAGGGAGCGAAAGAGAGAGAATTAGATCCAGTTTTGATCATCCCGTAAGTACAAATTAGCCATGTATGTATTCGATTCTCTTGGGTATACAAATTGTTCTACAAAACATTAGCGCGAATGCATAGTTAATTTATTCTGCATGCATAATGAGGTAGGTACCTGTACGGAAATCATTCCGAATTCTGTGCGAAGACAACTTGGAGAATTAAGTCGCAAAATCGGAAAAGATATCCATCCCGTGTTCACAAGCCGAAAGATCGGATCTAACATCAAGCTGTTACAAGTTCGATGTTTTTGAGGACAAGTAGCTTGCAAACTAAACTGAACGCAGGGTTGTCGGAACAAAAACAAGAAGATTTATTCCAAAATGAGCGTAGTTTTCCATGAAGTAAAACTCTAAACAGCACGTACTCGATAAACTTACACGGCTTCCGCGCAACTTGAATAAACACTGCTTCTGTCACACTTGACTAAACACCGCTAACGTTGTTGGCTTGTGAAAACTAGTTAAAAATCATCGCTCAGACTCGCTTACTTATATACATTCACAATGAGATTCTATAACTTTCTGAAACAGCAAACAAACTAATTAAAGAAAGATTACAAAACACACCGATTTAGAAACGCTTATGCACGAAATTAAAAATAAACAAACTACGAACTCTCGCGAAGCTTCTAGAAAGTAACGCTAGCCACGCAATGCTATTTTTCCTAACATAACCCCCTTTCAAAAGAAATTTCCTAAATTTATCCTAAACAAGAAAAATTGCTAAATAAGGGGCAGTTCAATGTCAATAAACTTATTTCTCAGCACGACTCAAATAATCTGCTACAAGTTCTCTGAGCCCTTTAAAAGTCAGTTTCAGCGAACTACTTTCCCAGACTATTTTCCCAGAAATGAATAAAGCGGATTTAAAAAGCTAACTTGGCGATTTTCAGGCTTATATCGCTTAAACAGCCGTTGTTAAGGACGATAGAAACTAGGAGGATTTGCATAGGAAGAAGTTGAATTTGCCCACAAGCCAAGCTCCAATGATTTTTCATACAAATTCTTGTATTCTTCTTAGTTTTCAAACTTCTGCAAAATGTTTCCATTGGAAATTATAGGTCCAAGAATTCCCTTCTTGCTTATCTATTCTAGGTTATTCTACCTGCGCTAAATATAAAAATCTGAATTCTTTTTTCAGGCGCTCTTAATTAAAGAAATATCTTTGGAGGACAAAATATTTTCGGTTGAAACAAAAGTACTACAAAGTTTAAGAGTATTAAATTGGTTATAAAATCTCAACCCTCAGTGGTATTCGTCCAAACATTTACCTACTGGCTGAGTAAAACATGATCTGTTCATTTCTGGAATTCTTACACCTTCAGGTTAAAATTTTAAATTTAATAAATTGCTTCAAAAGGCCTATTGAGCAGATGAAGTTCATTGTAATTTACTATAACAAATGGCGGCGTGGTCGCTGCCGCTAAATGTATACTCTTGTTTCCTGATTGGCTCTTTTCCCGGCTTTCGTAGTTTTGACGAACTTGCGATTATTTTCAACTATGCGAAATTATTGAATCCAGGGGAAGGCTTATAAGGTGATACTTCGCTGTTAATGGGTAACGTGTAAATTTCAACATATTAAAGTAAACTAAACCTAAACACCATATATGGGACATTCATTTTCTCAAATTAACAGATGCAACCATTATGATCATATTTTGGAAAGCGGCAATTTCCTCAGAAAGCTGAAATTGGTGTTTTTCATTGGATCTACACGCGAGAATTTTAGAATCTTTTGCTCTTTGGAAAACAGTTTGAAGTGTCTCCAAAAAGACGTTCAGTTAGTAGGCCTCTTACTATTTGGTCCAAACTTAACAGGTTTATGAGACCAGAGTAGAGCATGGTAGTTTGGGGTTAATTGACAGCAATCAAATTTTAATTTTGAACGACATCGACCAAATAGAAACTTTTTTACAACTCTATGACAAACTCTTGTTGCAAGAGCTTTTCAGGTGCTGGCAAAAAATGTTCATAGTCTGTCGGTGGTAGCACTAAATCCGTAACTTGGATTGAACTCCTCATTCTTTTCCTTTATACAGTTTTGTCTAAGGTGGTAATGAATTGGTCCATAACGCACTTGTAGTTTGCCTGCT
The DNA here is from genome assembly GCF_036669925.1 of Montipora capricornis. NCBI lineage: Eukaryota > Metazoa > Cnidaria > Anthozoa > Scleractinia > Acroporidae > Montipora > Montipora capricornis. The sequence continues at coordinate 20,069,222 of NC_090883.1, read as the reverse complement.
CGCATAAACGATCTGTACTCTTTCGTTGCAGCTACCAAGTCCTCCGGAGATGGAGGGACTTGACCAGGCATACGGATGGCCGAATTGCACCATGGCATTGATATGGCTTGCTTTCCGAAAGGCAGCCTAGGCTGTTCTCGCTGCGGGTCGGAGGGCTGGAGGACTGGAGAAATTCTGCCTGTTTTTGGGGACTGTAACAGTAGCTGATGGGGTTGTCTTTGATCGTGAACATACGCGTCTCCCTTTCCGGCCAAGTGGACCAAAATTTACGTCAAGGTTGCTTACTTGAGTAAGGTTTTCTTTCTTTGGTCGACATTGGCTGCTTGGCATAGAAATCTAGGTACTCGCGCAAGGTGTCTTCTCGTTTCGCAACTGCTAAAGCGTGTGAACACTTCCTGAGAGACTTCCAGTTTGCACACTCACACTCCACTTTGCCATTGGTCTTGTCCACTTTCACATAGTTAGGTCTTTCTTGGGAGAGGCTTGAAACTGAAAGCCATGGTTTTCCATCTGGTGTCGGTGGTCCTCGCAAAATACCTTTCTAGACGGGCCTTTTGACCATTGCTTCTAGAGTGTTACTTGAAATACTTTCCACTATGGGATCTTTATCCATGAGGTGGAAACTGTTCACACTACAGCTGGGCCTTGATTCTATGCTGTAGTCATTTCCAACTCCTGAACTTGGCTCGGACTTTGTCTTGTCGTATCCACTATTAGCAATCCACCCAAAGGATTCAGGCCCGTCTGCTCCATAGAGCTCTTCCATGATTGCCAAACGTAGCTTGTGGATGTATCGGCTTCGCTCTTCTTCTGACCTGGAAAGGAAATCTGGTACCACAAAGCTCTGGAAATCTTCACGAAGTTCATAATCTCCAGACACACTTTTGCAACCGCTTGAGAAAATTCTTCCCTTTCGGTATTCGCAATATTTCGAACCACCTGTCGGCTGTTGTTGCACTCGGCGTCATTGATACGAAAATGACAAGGGATATCGCTGTCCTGGGTCATTGGTAGAAGTCTGGTTTCCCTGCGCACACTGGCGGTCATTATCGTCTTCATCATATCAGCTCTACCTTCCACCCATTTAAAAACATTTTAAGTATGATCACGCCTGTCCTCCCATTCCTCCTTTAAAGATTCAAGCTTCGCATCGAAGTCCGCTGGGGACTCGACGTCCAAGAGCCCAATTTTGCCGAACAATTCGTCAACCATCCCCCTCTGCATTCCGGCCATCCCATATGAGGTCAATGCTCGCTTAAAGTTATCTTGCAAGTGTCGAAAACAACGCAGAATCCAACTGTGCGCATTTGGGTGCTTAGCTTCTATGACATTCACCAGTGCTTGCTCACCATCAGTCCCAGTAGATAACATCCATTGCAGACCTGGCTTCAAATCAGTGAAACTTTAAAGAAAACGCTAGTACGTATTCTGGTCCTAGCGGAAGTGTGTAAGTACTGAACCTAGTCTCAACGCATCCTTGCCCGTGCGCTTTTGCTTCATCATGAGATTACGGTATGATATGGGGGTACATTCGCACGGTCCCAGGCGGAACGTGGGATCAATCTGCACAGTACAAAAGTCAATTTCCGAAGTGCTAAACTTCGTCGAGTTGTTCAGTTGTTCCTCCGAGGAGATAACTATCGTTGTTTTCTACTTACTTCTCAATGGTGACTTTTCCAAGAAAGGGTTTCTTGCCTTTCAAAACAACCTCAAGCAATTCATCCTGCTTTAATCCACCTTTCACCTGAGAAAGTTTCTTTGTGAAGCTGGTTACGATAATATTCTTGCCGTGGTTCACCTGGTAGTCCCTTAAACATCCAACTTTCATCTCTCCACCCGATTCTTGTGTTGCCATAGACACCGCATCTTTTGGTCCTACCGTTGTCAGCTTAAGATCAAGTTTTCTCACAATTGACGGCCTTGTTCTCGTGTATGGCGTGCCTCTATCATTATTGGAACTCTTATGAGGCTTTATTGCAAATTTCATCTCTTCTTTATCATAAATGTCCTGAACGCACGCTATATTGTTGACGATTGTACCATTTTCCTCTCTTACATGCATGATTCGCCTATGGAACTTGTTCTTCTGCTCAACTTTCCAGGTAATAACACCTACAATCAGCGTCAAAATTGTTGAGACACTTATCCTTTAGAGTCGATTTCAAGCTCGGCGCCCAGATGGCCCCCTCCCCCGCACCCCCGGGACAATGTTGTGTTTTTTTGTTTTTTACGAGCCTTGTCGACAGCGGTACAACATTGATTAGGGTGGGGGAGGGAGGGGTATCCCGGAAACGTACTTTTTGGACAAGTTTTCTTTGCAAAAAATGAATGTGTCGTTGCCAGTGTGCTCTGTTGACAACTGTCTCAACTAATTTTTGTCGCCGATTGTAGCTTTGGGTATGAATTAGCTTGCTCACAGCTGATAACAGCCACTTTCAATTTCCCATAGTCGTCATCCTCTATATCAAGAGGTATGGTCCGTTTGCCATCATAGTTTTCATATTGTGGCAATCCATCTGCTCGGAAGTCGATCATCCTAAATCAAGGACAAAAACAGCGTTTATCTGAACTTGCTTGGGACACTAAGTACATTTCACAGCATCGTTCGTTGCATTTACAAATATTTATACCATTCCTTCAGTGGTAAAAGTTGTCTTGCGTCTTGTGAAGATTGAGATGCTTTTGCTACCATTGTAGAA
>NC_090883.1:20049023-20064023 GCF_036669925.1 Montipora capricornis | reverse complement strand
AACTCCTAAAACAATCACAGTTTCAATAATTACTGTGCAACTCAAATATATGTTCACTGGATCAGTGCAATTACGGCGTTGCTAAAACGAGGGTAAGGGTAAGACCAAGGGTCAGGGTAAGGGTAAGGATACGAATACAGAAAGTATCCTAAAAATGCATAAAAGCTAACCTTAAACTTTTGTTTAGGCCTAAGGTTAGCTTTTATGCATGTTTAGGATACTTTTTGTATTCGTATCCTTACCCTTACCGTGACCGTTGGTCTTACCCTTACCCTCGTTTTAGAAACGCCAGTGCAATTATCACATAACTAGATCGACAGAAGTAATGAACAATAAACAAGAGGTCCAGCAGGAGATTTATTAGTAATCGTTGAGCGATTCACACCCACAACCTACAGTATATTTGTAAGTTTCAAGGAGTGTCGGGAGAGCAATTAAATCAAAATTTGATATTTTTTTGCGCCAACATCATGCAGCTGTTCAGTTGGGTTTCAGGCACGAAATTCCATACTCTCGTATGTCATCCATCTGATCTTCCACGATTGGGACTCACGATAAGAAGGACTAATTTACAATTAACATCGGACTCGGATCGAAGAAAATCGCAAACATATTAAAGGAACAACCATGTAGCAAACAGACTTGCCAAATTTTGTTGCAGGTTTAACAAAACCATCATTACCGGTAACGACTACATGAATAGCTTACAGTTGTTCCGCCTTAGGCACAAAGGTAAAGTGGCATTTCTTAAACGCGAAATCAATTGCCTCCAGAAACTTGGCGTTATAATTTCCTTTCATATTATCCCCATGTATCCAGTGTAAAAGCACTCGAAAGAAACTATGCCCAAATAAGGAATCTTTTTCCAAATGTGTTTTTTTCCCTCAGTTTTGGGGGGGAAAATGGCGTCATTCCGAGCATTCGCCAGCAAGTAATACAGGACTCTCTCTTTTCCCGCCTGGGTTCCAGACCCATTTCCAGGGCGGGGTAAGAGGGAGTTCCGGTACAGGACTACTTCGAACTCAGACTCTTTCTCTTTCCATCTCTTGTCAGCCAGGTTGGACCTGATCACGTGACTATTTAAAATCTCGGTGGTAAAATATGTTGCTGTTAGGGAGAGGTACTACTGTTTAAAGTATAGTGAACTGGGCCGTAAGTTTTTGACAAACAGGGCCTTTGATCTGGTTGAACCAAGGCTTTATACAGTATACATGCTGATTTCGGTTCTTTTCGATTCAAGCAGAGCGTTCATGATTTACAACATGTAATCCCTTCAGCATTTAGCAGGTCTTTAGAGATATTTGAATTTGTCCACATATATTTGAAAGTCTTCATTCGATTAAACAAAAAACACTGAGTGAGCCTACCAGAACCAGGGAGCACTTTGTCCTGGCTTCATGGGAAGTCACGCGAACAGGTGCAACCAGGGTCTGTACTCTTAACGAAAAGAAAAAAAGCAAAAAAAAAAGATAGCGTGGGTTCGTGATTGAAAAACAGAGTGATGCCTGGATTTTTGTTGTTTGATTGTTAATAGCCTGTCCGCCAAAGAATCGACCACCTAATTCAGGTCAAAATTTCGATTTCCTTCAAAATTTCTCCACGGAACAAGGTTGATATAAGGTAAAAGGAAATACATTTCTTTGGTTTTTATTCTCGATAATAGTCGAGATTTTAAGGAGAATGTGATCGATACCCGAAACCCTCAAATTGGGCCTTTTACGAAACCGAAATTAGCCTTCCTTCGGATGCTTGCTACCGAGCGTATATTTAGCGTTCGAAGATAAGAATTACTCCAGCATTAGATACATCATTGCCCTTTCAACAAATGGTAAAATCAAACCAGAGTATGGAAATTTACTAAAATTGTAGTGACTTAAACGGGACAATGTCGAGGCCATTTTTAAGAGGCAGGCCAAGTGGCGCTGCAAAAAGTGAAATTTCTCATAATTCTGACTTATTCGGAGAACCGCTTGTATTTTTCTAAAGAATATTAAGCTAGATCCCTGAAAGCATAAAATAAAGTTTATTGGCATTCTTCCGTGTGAAAAGTTACGATCGTAATAAGATGACAAAAATTCGCAATTTGGCAATCCACCGCAGAATGAAGCCATCTGAGCAAGGGATTGGTTCTAGCTTATATTTCCTGATTGTTAAAGCTCAAATATCAGTTAAATTGACAGATGTAGCATCAGTAATGAGCTGATAACAATAATAGCATTTGATGTAAAACTTACTCCAGACAAGTCTAAAACCTATCCATTGAACATGAAATCGATGTGTTTGAATGGCCGCGAACTCACGACTCGTACTGACTTTTCCGCCTGAAAATCCGCCGCAAAAGGACACCAAAATCCCGAGTGTTTCCTTGATTATACAGTAATCAATTCATTGATATTTTGCTCAAATCATGCAAACGTCTGTTTCTGAAGAGAAGTCAATCATTTCATCGAGCTTGTACTCATGAATCACGATAAAATCGGTGAAATATCATTTTGTTTTGACTTGTAACACCGCTGACCAATATTGCAGTCATTACATTAGTAGTGAAAAGCGGATGGGGATAAAGAGGGCCACACATTTATTTTTATTTTTCCTATTCTTATTTTTTCATCAGGCTAGTTTCGCTCCAAAAACAATAAACTTTTAGCAGTGTCTGCCGTCTGATAGATATCATGTACATTTCTTAAGCTGCTTACATGAAGACTAACACAACATAGTAATAAACAGTGGTATCTCACATAGGCTCCGCGTACTGAAATGCACATCTGCATGTTCACTATAACCACCCATAATTACATCGTCAATATAGCTGAATTACAAGGAATCAAGACGTTATTCAGGCCCTTCAAAAAACGGGCAGTTCTGCACAAAAGCAGCCAAGTGTTCTACCAATTTTTTTTTCTGTCCTTTGATTTAAATAAAATATCAAAGTTTTTCAGTATGGCCTTCAACATGACAACATTAAACTTCGACAGTTTGCTGCCCTTGCAGTACTAGCAAAGGTCGTAAATGTCGTAACAAATTGGATGGCGAAGACCAATGTTTTCAATAATGTTGTTTATAACTAGTTGCCTCCTGTTTTCTTCTTGCTCAACAAGTATGTCCTCAAGTTCAGCCCGGTCATCCGCATCATCTCGTCCTTTCCTCTGTGCAAAAGCCAGCCGGGAAAAGTAGCTTTTAACCTGATTTTTTGTAAGCCACTCTTCTCTGAAAAAGCGACGGTTATTTTCTTCATCTCGTGGGAATTTCTCATGTCTGCTGAAACTTGACTGGGACCTGCCTTCAAGCCTGTTTTTTTCACCAAGCTCAAACGTTGTATTCAAATGTGCCTTAACCTTTGGAGTAAAACGCGTTGGAACACGAGGCTTAGAAGGAGCCTATCCTTGGCTCAGATCTGAAGGCGCCGTATCTGCCGTTTCTTCTGAGCTGCGAGTGCCACTGCCGCTTGTACTGCCATCTGCTTGTACTTGATCAACTGTGGAAAAACGCTTGGCCCATTCTCTCCTCATGCGATCGTAAAGGGTTTCGGACATGGGACTGTTTCCGTGATTTCCGATTTTAGCATGTATTTCAAGCTTACAGACGTTCTTGAAAACCTCTTGACATCCAGGTACTGGACATTCAAACAGGTGCCCTTCTTCATTCGGTTCTTCCGTGTCATTAATCTCTGGTGTGCTGACATTCAGGTGGCGTTCATTTCTCAGAGTAAAAAAGTCGCCATGCATCTTGAATGATAAGCCCGGTTGCCTCTTGCTGCTCTACAGCTACGTCATCAAAAGGAATTAGTTTTCCCTGTGCTATGTCATATGCTCTCCAAACACGAAGGCCTTTTTCATCGTACGCGAAGTTATGGAGTTTGCTGAAGCAATCAATTTTGTTTACCTGGAGATTTTTGTTTTTCTCGTCGATGGCACACACGGATACACCTACCCCACGCACTGGCCTCTCAAGAAAAGCACTGAGCATGTTTTCCGTGCAGTTGATGCCATGTCCTTCGCCACAATGGTAAGGGGCATAAATTCTGTCACACACATCCTTACCATAGGCAGGCTCGGAGTAGTCATAACGTTTCACCTGAACGCCTAACCTCAGCCCGATGTCTTTCAAAAGTGCAATGAGGGCAGACTGCTAACCAGTCCTGCTGGCAGTAATCAAACAGGTGGGCGTATGTTTGGACTCCACTTCATTGGATGCATCTTGTTTAAAAATGAAGGTCGAGACGTGCCAGCTGATACCTCTTTTAGCGAACCAGTCTGACTGCTTCTCCCTGTACTTCATTTGCAAGAATTTCATCGCGCAGTCCATTACTACCAAGGCAGAGCTATCGTTAAGATTGCTTATGATGTCTTGCTTTGCCTTGTCTTGATTCACCGATCGAAAAATGTGGGCTTTCCACTGAAGAATCTGGCCTGTTCAAAGTCATACAAGAGATCCTCTTGATTTTCTTTGCTGTACATAGAGGCAGGTGATTCAAGCATCTGTTTCTTTATATCGTTCATGGCATCTTTAAGGTCCTCACACATGTAACATCTCAAATCATGCCCACGATCACATTCCTCTTTAAAATCCTTTTCAACTGGGTCACTTAGAAAAATCCTCGGCAGTGATCTTTGCAAGGTGAGCTCTCCTGGGTGCAGTGAAATCGGTAATCAGTCTTTAGATATCGTTTTTCCTCTTGTAGTCTTTGTTTTGCACGTATGCACCACTCCCTGTCACTCCCTTTTTCCCTGAGATCGTCTACAATTCTCTCCATTGTTTGAAAACCCGTAGCACCATCGGCAGCGATGTTATCTAATCCCTGTAGTGACCTAGAATGACAGAAAAGCAATAGATTATTAATTTCTTACTAACCGAGCGCGAGGGCCGTGCTGGGGAATATTATCCCTCGGTCGGGCCAATATTCCCCAGTACGGCTCGAGCTAGCTCGGTTAGTAAGTAGTTTATTATACGGCTTTTTAATTACCTTTTGCTTTGTTTTTGCAAGCCCGTAATCGGCCTGTGGGCATTACGGGACAATAATGCCCTACAATTCAGTCACAATTGGCCAATCAGAGCGCGCATTATATCGGCTACAAATACAAACCATGTAATAAAAATGAGTAACGAACTATACAAGAGATAGTTGATTTTCAGGGCCCTCTTCTAGATCCGAAGAGGGTTCCAGGCTTTATATAACTGAGCTCCGCTTTCTGGTTTAATCCTGTTGCACACCAAGAGGCAATCCTCACTGGCTTTTTCGACACTCAGTGACTGGACTGGTACTTTCTCATGGGACGTCCAACTGAAATGCAAGCGGAGTGTGCTCTGTATTACAAAAGGCTATCTTCATTAAAGGGGCTAGGTCATGCAATTTTAGGCAATTTCAGCACTGATCGAGTGGTCATAGAATTAACTAAAATATCAAAATAACTGTTCAAAACTATAGAAGAACTCTAACAAAACACAGGGAAGCCAAGAAGGGACATGGATGGACAAAACTGGAGATGATTGAAATGGATTTAATTTGGGTAAATTTGAAAAACGTCGGCCCGCTTCTTTTCAAATTTATATCAGTCTATATCAAAATGTCATTTACACAGCTGGAAATCATTCTCAGTTGTTATGTGGCCATGATTTTGCAAATGAAAGACTGTTGTTCTGACAATTTGACGTTAAGAGCTCATAATTAACAAAATTAAACAAAATTACCTAAAATAGCGTGACCTAGCCCCTTTAACAACACATCCTTGATATCTGGAAACTAAAATATGAAATGATTATACTTTTGATAAAAAATAAAGGAAATTGATGAACGCACCAACTAATTCATGTGTTCTCTCCCTTGTCAGCAATGTTTTTAACATTTTTGATGGAGATATAAGGTATGTTATCGCTATTTTAAATGAAAGGACGATGTCACCAATGATAGCATTGATTTGTCTGAAGGAGGCGAGTAAAAAATTGATTGTTCTCGCTTATTACGGTAAGAGCAACACATCCTAGAGGGAGAGGGTGAAATAAGAGCGTTTGTCATAGTTAAACATGAAGTCGTTAAGCGGGGCGCTCACTAGAAAGAGAGAGAGAATATCGACCTTGACCTCGACAAGTTGCCCATTGAAAGAGCTCTTGGTGTCTTCTGGTGTATCCAATAAGATTCCTTCCAGTTCCGCCTGGAGTTGAAGGATCGGCCCTGTACTCAACGAGGAATTCTTTCTACGATTGGCTCAATCTTTGATCCCCTAGGCTTTATTGCACCATTGTTGCTAGAAGGGAAAGGCATCCTCCAAGATTTATGTCGCTGTGGGGTTGACTGGGATGATCCGATTCCTGATGTTGTCAAGGCAAGGTGGGAAAGGTGGAGATCGGAACTGCATGTCCTTCAGAGTTTTTCAGTGCCTAGATGTTTTCGTCCCGAAGACTTTGGTAAAGTTGTGAAGAAGGAGTTACATCACTTCTGAGATGCGGCCACGCCTCATCTACCTCTTGTCTAGGTATCTGGTCTCGTCTCGATGGAATTAGGTCCCTGGTGTAAGCTCTCGGCAACTGGACTTGAATCTTTCTGTCGAGGCGCCGTCAACTCGAGAGACCTGAATTTCTTCTCTGCCTAGCATGGTACTTAAGATAAGCGCAGTATCAACTCCTTGAACTCCAAGCGTTTCTTTAACGCTGCTCTTTATAAAGGTAGTGTCGCAAGCATCATCTAGTAACGCATAAACCTTGACTGCAAATCCCTGGGTTGTCTTCGCGGCGAAGAATAACTGGGACAATCATAGAATTGGTGAAACCTCTAGTTCCGTCTACGGAGCTGCAAACACTAGCATTTGGGCTTTGATCTACGTTTTCCGGAAAGGTACTAACTTGATTGCTGTATGCTGGACTGCTTTCAGGTCTATTACCACCGGATCATGCAGGATGGTTGGGTGCTGCTTGCCACATTCTTCGCATTCGCAGGTCAACCTGCAACGACAATTTCTTGACTGCTGACCCTTTCCTAGGCACCCAAAACAAAGGCTATGGCGCCTAATGATCTCTGTGCGGTCTGCAATACTCCTTTCCTTTAACTTAGGGCACTTTTCTGGGCAATGGGTTTCTCCACATATTGGGCAAGGACTTGAGGTACTCTCAATCTTCTGACCGCCTTTGGAAAGGTGTCTGCGGCCTACCGGGCTAGATCTCCTCGCTAAGGAACTGGAAACAAAACTACTGGCACCGGCTGTCCTTTGCTCATCTAAACACTCGGGAGGCTCGGAAAATAGACGAGGCTATGTATACACAAAAAAAAAATTGCTGAATTGATTAAATATAAGACAATTCACTATGCTTATATAGTACCTGTTCCAACTCTCACTGATGGGAGGCTCATCTTCTGAAAAACTTTGCAGCCATTTCGCTCCCTCCAGTTTTTCTTCATGCCTTTTTTGGCATGTTGTACAGATTGCTAACCAAACAAAAAAATGAGGTAAATAACAATGTATGTACGCGGGACTATATTTTTCCAATCAAATTTCTGCAGTGGCAAGCTTTCAAGTCTTAATAATTATTTACTTAAAAAGTAGCATGTTTTATACTTACGGGACCCTACTTCAGCCGTTTCACCAAACAAAGTGTAAATTTCCTTAGAAGTCTTCAAGTTGATTACAATTCCTTCTTCAATTTTTTTAAAGTTCCCGAGGTGTTCTGGGTATTGACAGGTTCTGAGGGACTGCTAATACCGGCCAAGGTTGTTTTTGTGTGTTGGGACACAGTCATCTCTTTAACCTTGCTCGCACTGAGGTCAAATCGGCCAGCCCGAACAAGAACTAGGTCGATCTCAGTGACACTCTCGCGTGATAAGTGACATCTGCGAAGGTGATTATTAATTTCATGCACACATTTGTGGAAAAAAAATTTCTTCTTCACCTCTATTTGGCCCGAAATGCTCGTTTAAGATCACAGAAAAAGAGCAAGTTTTCTCCACTGACATAATCTTGCCAGAATAATTGCTTCGCAAGCACTTTGTTTATTGATTATCCATTGATTTGCTCAGTTACGAAGTTTGTTGATAAGGGTCAGCGGCAGTCTTTGAAGAGGACAAACACAGCGACTGGTATTGCTGGATTTCTTTTTACTTTTGACCCTACTGGTGCATTCGTCAAATTGTTGATTCGATTTCCTACACTCGTTTCACGGAACTAATCAGAAACATTTAATATTTTGGGATAAAATGATAGTCACACAAGATTGAGGAATCGAACCCTGCTTCCTGTGCAAATCGTAACAATGGACTGATAGCCACAAAAGTGGAAATCATGTCATGGAAATGATGCCGTGAAAGTAAAGCGGTGGAAATTTAAAAGTGACATTTTGAATGTTCTTCTTTGGTTGTGATAGCTGGATTAATTTCAGACAATTTACTCCGTAGATATCCTTTCATATACTCGAGTGCCAATAAATTTTATTTCATGGTTTCAAGAGACTATCTTAATACTTTTCAGAAAAATACAAGAGCCTCTCCGAATAAGTCAGAATTATGAGACATTTCGCTTTTCGCTACGCCACTTGGCCCACTTCTTGAAAACGGCGTTGACATTGTCCTGTTTAAGTTACTATGATTCTAGTAACCTTCCATACTCTGATTTGATTTTACCATTTGTTTTAAGGGCAATTATGTATCTAATGTTGGTGTAATTCTTATCTTCGAACGCTAAATATACTCTCGGCGGCAAGCATCCGAATGAGGGGTAATTTTGGCTTCGTGAAGGGCCCAATTTGAGGGTTGCGGTATCGATCACATTCTCCTTGAAATCTCGACTATTATCGAGAATAAAAACCAAAGGAATGTTACAGTGTTTTCTTTTACCTTATATCAACCTTGTTTCGTGGAGAAAGTTTGAAGGAAATCGAATTAAGTGGTCGATTCTTAGGCGGACAGCCTCTTAAGACTTCCAACTTAGCAATAGACCAATTTCGATAAAATTCAGTCTTAGATAAAGGACATCACCTCAGTGCTCTAAGGAGAGAACCCATACAAATCCTTACTTCATTCCCCAGAGCCTGGAAATCATGTTTATTGTTCTAAGCTGAATTTAATATATCGAAATTGGTCTATTACAATACATGTGAACTTCCGTGACCAAAAGACAAGTGGGCAAAGACACAACGAATGCAGAGATACGTAAGAAGGTTTGTCTTTCAAGGTCTTATGCAAACTTTGGCTAACCATTGCATGCAACAACAAAAAACTACAACACTATCCACTTTAACCAACATCAAATGATTTACCTGTGCTGATACCTGCATAGTTGCAGCTTAAATTTTAATTTAAATTTAGATTTAAAGCTTCTTTATATCAGCTCCTTTTGCGTATGCTGACACACCTACTTCAGTTAATAAATTAAGCAAGATGACATTGAATGTAAAATAGGCTTGTAATTTTGTAACGTTGTAACGTTGTATTGTCATAACTCTAGTTCATTTCTGTATTGTTCATATAAATCGATCTCCCTTTTTTCTTTCCTTTCCTTTTCTTTCTTTTTTAAAATCCCCTCCTATTGAATTACCTTATGTTCAAGTTTCCTCTGCCCGCCTCGACTAGCTAAGCTATATGCGAGCACAGGAAGTGGTTATGTATCTTTATGTGAGAGAATAAAATGAAATGATCAAATATTCATGACTATCATACCTTTCCTCATATTGCCTTTTAGGATTTCTTGATCGCATCATCTGGAAAAATACTCACTTCAATTAGATCCAGAAAAAGGCGACGTCTTGACGAAAGAGAAAACACGGAAAAGAAACTCGAAAATTATTCAACTTACCTCTCTGTCCGCCATCTTCCACCGGAGATATCACGTGGCTAGTTTTTGCGGGAATTTCGCGCAAGATCCCAACTGACCGAGAAGAACCTGGCGACGAGTTTGCATCTGTCCAGTCCAATCCGGTCCGGTCCGGTGCGGTGCGGTCCAATCCGATCCGATCCTGGTCTTGCCAACGGCCAATTAACAAGCCCCAGCTAATTTATGGGAATATTTCTGCCGCCGTCGACCTCATCCTTGATTTTTAAGGTTTGCTCAAGTTTATTTTGCCTTAAAAATCAAAGTCTTAAATTGCATTTCGAAACATGAGAAAGATAATTGTCTCCGGTTACTGTACAGTGCACGACCAATTTGATGTTCACGGAATTCTGTGCATGCAAGTAAGGCACACATTTCAGGCGAAGAGTAAAAACGCCTAAAAAGATGTGTCATGCCTGTGCAATATTGACATTGACGAAAATGTTCAGAAAATCTTGTTACAAGTGCTCGCAGATTTTGGGGTATAATGTTTCTCTATTTCTCGTAAAATTTACGCGCTCTCGAATTCTCGGATTCTAGTACTCGTCATAGGTTTGGATTCTAAGTGTATTTAATTTTAATTTTGGCGCACTCAAAATAACACATACTATAAAGCGCGATGCTGTGATTTTCAAAAAATGCCCCAAAGATTAATGCTCATAATTTATTTTCTGCTTGGTGATCTCCTAAAGAGGTTTGGATCACTGCTCGTCCTTGCCGAAAAATGCGCAGTACTCACACGCTCGCAAAATCCATTTGCTGCCATGCATGTTTCTTCACTTGAATTAAGTCAACTTTATAGCATAATTAATCGAGGGACTGTTATGAAGCCTGAAAACTTTCAAAAGCGAGAATAATGTTGTCGAATTAACAAATTGATGTCGGTTTTTCATGCGTCTGTCCTGTTATTGATCATGAATTGCGTCATAACATTGTCAAAGTAGGTGTGGATCCACGAGGCGATAGCCGAGTGGATCCGCAGACTACTTTGACAATGTTATGACGAAATTCATGATCAATAAAAGGACAGACGCATGAAAAACTGACGTCAATTTGTTTTTTACAAAACCAAAAAGGCAGAGGGGTCAAAATTAAGTCAAAACACGAGAAGAAAGCGAAACAAAATCGCGTCATTTCGCATAAATTATAAATTTATGTGTCTGTCCGCTTATTGACAATAAAAATTAGCCAATGAGCGCGCGAGAATTTTTGCAGTCATTGTAAAAATCGACGTTGAATTGACCGTGACCGCGGGCACAATCTTTTGTCTTTGCTTCGCACGAATTCACAAATTAGGAGCGCATAATTTAATTGAAAAATTTGATTGGCTAATTTCTCGAGAAAAGGTGTGTTTTGTTTACCGTCAAGGCCAAAAATACAGACAAAAACATGAACGAAAAAGGCTTTTCGAGTTTCACAACCATCTCCATGCAATAATTATGTTTATAGTAAACAAAAATTGATGAACATCAAAAGGTCAATGGTTCTTTCACGCTCAAAACCTGCCAGAAATCCAAACACAATTTTCTGTAGATTCCAAGACCTAAAGGAGCTGGCTGCTGGTAGGGATCGATCCCGGGCACCATTCATTTTGCCACATTTAGGGCAACCAGCTCCTTAAAAAATCCTGTGGTCAATAATCTCAAAGCTATTAGACAAGAACATCATCTAATTATTAGAACCATTCAGATTTATTCCCAACTATTGTTGCATGTAAAATGCATGCTCGCTTCCAATATTGAGACTAACTTGAACAGCATTTTCATTGAGAGGGATTATTAGAATACTTAATGCACTGAGTAGACATTCTCTGGAAACCCTACGTTTTCAGCATTTAACGTTGTTTTGCATATTATGACAAAAATACAAATAAAACATGGACAAGCAGAGCATGTTGAGACGTCACTGTATTTGTTGCTTTGGCTTCACAAGGTATCATAAATCAATCTCACATGGTCTGCAGTCTCATTAATAAGTAAATTTGAAGTAACTCACGTGTGAAGCACTTTGCTGCAACAAAACGTATGCCTGGTTTCCCATTTTCACGACTCAAAGTTGCTCTCCAAACTGTTCCAAATGCACCTGAGCCGATGACGTCTTCAAGTCTTATTCGGTCACGAGATATCTCCCATTTATCCACTTTAACATCCGTCAACTTCATCCCATGACTTTCTTCAAAATCTCTTGATCTTAAATCCAGAAATTCAGATGATTATACTCTAATCAGTTAAGTCTGTTCAAATATAAGTGCTACACGACCAACGTTTGCAAAAACGTAATCCTTCCTTGTGCTTGTACGTATACATGTTCATTGCCGTGATTTTAACATCTTCAGTTCCCACGGTCAGCTCCTGTCTGACCTTGTAGCTCAGTCGGTAGAGCAGCGATGATCTAACCCGAAGGTCTTGGGTTCAATTCCCACCCTGGTCGCAGTTTTTCTCGGTTCTCGTGTGAGCCCACCATTTCCATTAGTAGGGCTAACGCTCACATAGCGTAGATACCTAGCACTTCACATTACACTCTAATCAGTTAAGTCCTATTCAATGGTGGGTTGACTGTTTTTCACTAAATTGTGGCATGGAATTAAAGCTTACATGCACTTCTTACACACTCTGCTGATAGGTCATTGATCTGTTCACTAGATCCTACATATTGAACAATCAAAGACACGAAACTAATTCCTCTGAGATAATAACAATGGAAGGTAAGAGAAACGATAATTATTGCAGTAATCGTTCAAGTAGAATTGTGAGATCATTGATCAAAACTGTGTTTGAACTACAAGTAAAGACCATGAATTGACCAAAGCTCCAGTGATGCAATTCACTAAGTATGTACACTTATCCACATATCCTAAATTTGCATTATTTGAATTACTTTTTTTAAATATTAAGGTGCTTGAAATTTCAGAGAAAAGACAAAAGAAAAAGATTACACGATATCACTTTTTTTCATGTTGTGACATTAAACCTCATAAGAAGTCTCATTATATAATCAACAAAATGTCTTGTTTCTGATTGGCCAATGGCGAATGCCTAAATAGGTTATAGAGTGCAATCCAGGTTATAGAGTGCAATACGGAAGTTGCAATGGAAACACCGGGGAAGCGCCAAATTTGAACACCAAAGTGAAAAAAAATGGCTGACAGTCGGTTTGCTTTGTCAAACCAAAACATCGTTGAGCAACTTAAAGAAAATGTGAAAAACAAAAACACGTTGAAAGCTACACAGGCCTGGTTGAATGTCTGGAAAACATGGGCGACTGAAAGGAAACTTAACCCGAAACTGTAAAAATACGAGCACAAACAAATTAGCGCATTTGAGTAATTTTGTTGAGAATATAATACATAAAGAATCGTATGAACCAGCTCGTGCATTTCGTGATTTATGGTCACTCGTGATGTTTTGAATGTTCTCAAATTGCACTCGCCTACAGCTCGTGCAATTTTGAGAACTTTTAAATCACGAAATGCACTCGCGTTCATACGATTTTCTATACTTATTCTAATAAAGGATATCGTGGCCACGGAAGAAGTATAGTAGTTGGGGGTATCAGCACATTTTCAGCATTTTGTTCTAATAATAAATTAAAACTGCTTTAATAATTTCACCTTGAGATTTGACCTCTGGAAAAATATTAGTGTTTTAATAAAAATTCAAAATTAGTGTTTTAATAAAAATTCAAAATGGTGTTTTAATGAAAACAATCAGTGCTGGAATTTAACCTCAAATTTCAACATAAATTACATCTCGAAATTTATCTACAAATATCACAACAAATAAAAATAAAAATTCAAAATTAGTGTTTTAATAAAAAACTCTTTTAATAATTTGTGTTGGTGTTTTAATAGAATAAGTATGTTTAAAAATTGCATTTCTGCAAATTTTTATTATTTCATTTTAATTTGGGTTTTGTAAAAAATTCAAATTCAAAATACAACAATTATATTCAGAAATAAATTCCATATCAAAATTAATCGATATGTTTAAAAGATTTCATAATCGTAATTTTTTGGTATTCTTCCTTTTACTGGTTTTCCTATTATGATATTTTTTTCTGGTTTAATGATTTTTTTAGGGCCCCGTTTACGAAATACAGGTGTTTTATTGTGCATTGTAAATTTAGTTTTATTGTTTATTTTTGTTTTTTGTTTGGCTTTTGATTTTTTTTTTATTTGAGGTTTTGGTTTTGGTGTTTTGACTTTATTTTTATTTAAAAGATGTCTGACTAATATCCAAGTATTTATGATAACTGAGATAACTTCATCTCGTTTTAACTTTGAATATTGAAAGTTAACTTTGACTAATTTAACCTGTTGTTTGAATTCTTTAACAGTAAGATTTTTAAGATGATCAAGGAATTTGCTTTTAAGAATTAAAATTTGTTTTTTTACGTTTGACATTTTATAACATTATTGTACATAAAAATGAAATATTAATAAAATAATATAATGATTTGTGAAAATTTACATAACAAAAAGTTATTTTTAAAACAATATGTCATACATCCTTTTTGTGTTGTAAAAATACAATAAATAAACAATACAAGAGTCAGGGAGTCAGGGTGGTTTAGTGGTCATCAACCATACCTCCCACCTCTGTGACCCGGGTTCAACTCTGGCTCGGGTTGTATGTGGGCTGAGTTTCAGTCGATCTCAATTTGACTCGTAAACATACTGATAAAGACATTCACGTAAGATATCATTGTCATGTTACTGGAAAATACAGAGGTAGTAATCTTAATTATAAATTTACTGAAAAAATACCTGTTATTTTCCATAATCTTAAGAGGTTATGATAGCCATTTCATTTTGCAACAAATAGGTCAAAGAGCTAAATATCAACTTACAAAAACAAAAAAAGAGAAAAATCCCAAATGAGTATTAATGCTATTCCTAATAATGTGGAAAAGTATGTGGCATTCATGCTTGGTAATAATCTTTTTATTGACAGCTTTCAATTTATGAGTTCAAGTCTTGAAAAATTGGTAAATAATTTACCTGATGAAGCATTGAAATGCACAAAATAAACATTCAAAAATGACAGTCCTTGGGATGCACGATCTTTTGATAATTTTCAAAAGCTTAAGTGGCTGCCAATCGATCAAATGTTTAAGATCAAAAAATCTCGGTCTTTTAAAGAAAGTTATTGATGGAAGAGCACCAGAATACCTTACTGCAATTTTGGACAACTTTCGTTTTGAGCACAAT
>NC_090883.1:20031523-20044023 GCF_036669925.1 Montipora capricornis | reverse complement strand
CTCCTATTGTTGTAAAATATGTTCTATATTGATGAAATCTACTTCTAAGTAAAGTAATGACTCAGGAATACTCACAATAATGAGAGTGCTCTTAAAGTGGCGTCTCTGTGACCTTCATATTAGTCGCAATCTGAGCTAGTAATATTGGAAGTCCATAGGTATGAATCCTATTTCGTAGCAATCTGATTTTTGTTTTTTGTTTGTTTTTTTTTTTAATTTATTTTTTTTTATCAATATCCCTGATTCACTAGTAAATAAATCTCTCACCAATGAACCAAAAAAATATCATGATGTATGTGTACATCACCTGTAAGTAAATGACTATAGCTATATGGAGAACATTCTCCAGAAACATGGGACATTGTATCTTCATAGTGCTACAGTTATTTATAACAATATTTATTTGTGTATGGCATTTTAAACTGCGTAAGAATTGAGAACAAAAATGTATTTATGCAAGCTTGTATATTTACCCCTAGTGCGTCGTTTGCAAAGGTAACAGGTGATAAGTGCTGTTATTGCTACTACAGATGATGGGCCGACAATATAGTACCACTCTATAGCTGTAAACATGAAAGTTCTTCATTAAAAGTTATGGTAAAACAAACGAAAAAAAAAGTTTCTCTGGAAAAGAGAATCCAGATTGTAAAAAGACCAGCAATTTGCATTCCAGTTTTCCATGAGATGGAACCTCCTATTGCCTTAGAAGTGTAACCCATTTAAAAATAGTCAACAATTTTCGTAATACCGAGAATGCCATTGTATTCTGGGCGCTTCATGTGTCTAGTTCTAAGTCAAACAGTAGCACAAGGAGTGGTTATATCGGATCATATAGACCCCAAAACCTCGATCCCATGTACATATATTATAATCAAGGAAACAATGGCGCAGGGCGTGCATAAATTTAGAGCATGTTGGAGCAGGACGTAACCCTAACACGTGCAACAGCATGTGCATCATATAAATTAGGGTTTGGCTAATCAAATGTCAGTCACGTATATACAGGAGGGTCTTAGAAGGCAAAGGGGGTGAATATTGATTAGGGCAAGTTTAAACACGTAACCCTAACCCTAACAGTGTAACAACACGTGCATAACAGGTCGTCCCATAAATTTCGGTTAGTTAATGAGATGCAAGTCACGTAGGCGACATGTGTGTGCTGTGCTTGTGTTATGTAGCCACCTGAACCAACCGGGTGGTGGCGCAAATATATGGCAAAAACAGCAATGGCAAAGACAGGGAGCCAATGAGGTAAAGGTCATTTCATCACGGACCAATAAGACACCACTGACCTCAGTATACATTAAGTTAACTGGAAACAACAGGGCAACATCGGTTTGGCTTGGCAACAAATTCAAAATGGCACATAACTGCAATAACCTTCTGGGCTTGGGGTCACGTACCTACAAAGAGGTGTGAGAACTCTATCGTTTTGGAGCAAGTCAAAAAGAATTTTAAAACAGACATACACATACACACAAAAGATTTTACCCGCCTGGACAAGTTCACAAATTCTTTGTTCTTTTTTAAACTAAATTTGCATAGAACTGATAGAAGCGTGAAGAAGGAAGTGTATAGACCATAAAAGGTTTTTTTTTTTTTTTTTTGTGGAATAGAGGAGCATTCTCGACTCTTTTACGCTTTTTAAACAAATGTGAACTCCGTTGTTACAATCCTTTTAAGGAAAGTTTTTCAACCTCGCGCTTGAATGAAGCACGGGTACATGCAATCTTTTTTTTGCTAGAATACACAAAGATATCCTTCAGTGCACAAACACAAAGAAAGCCTACCCAACAGATTTGAATAACGCCTTTTCTGAAAACGCTTGAAAAAATTTTGGATTTTGAGAAGCGTTCGAGACTTGTATGGTGAGGTGGGAGTTGGTTTCACATCGCATTTCAAAATACTGTTCACAATATTTGACGCAGTGAGCAAACAACAATATACATTTCAAACGCTTTATTAAAAGATACGCTAGTGACAAGTTGATATAAACGATTGTTCTTCGACTATTCGACTATCGGAACTTTAAAGCAAACATGTTGCTTTGCACTTAAACAAATACTGTGACTCTGATAATGCAGTTCTGTCCAGTCATATAGAATACGAAACACTCGAGACCGGACAAATTTGAACGATTTTATTTGCAGAACGGTGTCGTTAAGTCAATAAAAACACACCAAGAAACATTTTAAACGTTTTACTGAATTAACAGTGAACGCTTACTACAATGTGATATTTGCGACAGATAGTTCTCTTCAAACAAACCTTAATCCAAAAAATAGGTAAATAAGAAAAGTTCTTTTAAAAAGGCACCCTATGCACAACCAAGGTGATACTTGTACGCGCTAAGCAATATCATTCATGTAGCGTTTCAATGTTTTATAGCGAAAATAAATCACACACTCCTAAGTGGTAACGTTGTCTGCGAGTGACTGAATTCACAAAAAAGTGCTATAAAATAGTAAGTGCAGTGCCCGTTTTTCAGTACACTCGTTAACATAGATAGAGTGTACTTTGTCTTGGTTTGGGTTTGTGCTCGGAGTTGTTTTACAGGACACTTCTTTCACAGCACACCTCGCGAGCAATAGTTTCAATGATCTTCTAAAAGAGTTACATCCAAAGAACCCCGGTCGCTTGTTGAGTTTTTATTACTACATGGACCAATGCAGAGCTACATTTACCGAACAATATGCATTCCACAAAGTGTTATTTGTCACGTACTTGATACATTATCCTTCTTCTTGGTGGATGGCTTGGCAAATTGTTATAAAAGGTCTACGAATGAGAAAGATCTAATCATTTGTTTAACACCATGGGTACTGCTGCAAGCCGCGAGGGTGGAAGCTCATCGCCCTCAGTTTCTTTAAGTGACATATATCAGAGAATGTGATGTTTAATTGCGTGTTGCGGTAGGTCACATGGAATTGAAAGAAGAAGAAGACGAAGAAAAGAAAACGAGGACCCTAAAAACCAACTATTACAGAAACCGTATTATGAAGTGGATCGACCATCCGCTTTAGGGGGAGTTGACAAACTGTATCGTGCGGTGCATTGTTATGGTTTGAAACGCACGCAAGTACTCGATTGGCTTCGCCAACAACCTAGCTATACCCTACAAGAAAGCGTAGAATGTACATCATTGTCTAACCTACAATGAAACCAAGGCCCAGGTGGTTGAAAGATTCAACCGCACTTTGAAGCATTTGATGGCGCGTATGTTCACTACCAGCAGCTCGTACCATTATTTGGACCAACTGGACGATTTAGTCAATGGAATTACAATAAAAGCGTGCTCCTTAGCATCAAAATGAAACCGGCAGATGTCAACGAGAATAACGCATCAGAGGAACACTCTGTATAGGAATCTGAGTTGAGTTTCAGAACGCAGGGGACGAGGAGCGAATAAGGAGGTGTTGGCACATTGGAAAGGTTGGCCAAAGAAATACGACAGTTGGATTCCGCATGACCAGTTGGTGGCTTTACAAAAAACATGATTCAAGATCCCAGTAATACAAGCAGTAATTTATTTCTAAACAATTCGAAGTCCTCCTTTCGAGTAGCACTACATCGACAAATCCATCTGAAAGGTAAAGAAGATTGGAAAGTAGGTTTACATCATATTGTGTATCCGCTCTCAATATTTGACATTACAAACGACTGCAAACATTCTGAAATCATGCTGGAACTCCACACCGTTTGTATTACCCGAGGGCAAGTATCATACGGTATTTGATGCGACAGAAGGAATGTTACAATGCCTGAACATCGCTAACCTACCATCTAACATTGTTATCACAGTGGACGACGAAAGTAATGTAATGTTAAACTCACAAACTGAAGGACTTATGATTACACTGTCTACAGCTCGCGCATTAGCACTGGAAAATCTGCACCATTTACAGAGTTCATGAAATATTTGTAAATTCGAACTTTACAGACTTTATTAGATCTGAATCTAACCAACTTTTACATATGGAATACGAAATGTCTATACAATCTTTTTTGCAGACATTTTTTTCAGTTTTTGTGATATGTTCATTTCTGGAATGTATATGAAATGATTATAAATTTTAACTGCTGCAATAAGAAGAAAAACTTAAAAATTTACAGACTTGGCAAAGATTTTCTATGGTTATTTTATCCTACAAAATCTCCGTAAATTGACACAAGCAGGGCATCGTAAAATCTCTGTAAATTGACGCAAGCGGGGTATCATAAAATCTCTGTAAATTGACACAAACGGGGCATCGTAAAAACCTCTGTAAATTGACGCAAGTGGGGCATTATGAAATATCTGTAAATTGACGGAAGCGGGGCATCGTGATATCTCTGTAAATTGACGGAAGCAGGGCATCATAACATCTCTCTAAATTGACACAAATGGGGCATCATAAAATCTCTTTAAATTGACACAAACGGGGCATGGTAAATCTCTGTAAATTGACGCAAGCGAGGCGTTGTAAAATCTCTGTAAATTGATACAACCATGGCATTGTAAAATCTCTGTAAACTGACACCAGCAGTGCATTCCAGTAAATTGAAGCAGTTTCTCGTCATCTATGATATCGTTTTGGTCCGCCAACTGGGTTAGTCATTTCAAAATATAACTTCTCTTTCTGCAGTGCTTTCACGAACTGTCCAAGGACGCTGTCACGATTGTTCCCACTTGTGTAAATGGTACCAAGTGCTGGCAAACTGTCCAAGAACTACGTTACTGTGAACGACGTCAAAGCAAGTCAAAATAAATAAACATTTGTCGTTATGTGCTCACGTTCACACCAAAAATGTAGTCATTTCACGTTCTTGTTTTGGAGAGGACATCAAAGAAATGTACCCAAATGTAAAACGCATGAGCAGAGCGATTTTTTTTTAACATTAAACCTATATTTTGTGTCGTTCTCGTTGTCGTTGCCGTCCTCAATGCTTAAAGCGCTTTAAAAGACTATGTGCTCGTTGGAAAAACGTCCTTGAAGAAAATCGGAAATTGGATATTGCCAGTTCAGATGCCTCTTCTCTCAAGTTGACATTACAACTTCCCCTTTCGGTTCCACATTCAGTCACTTTTGGTGGTCTGAGTTGCGAAGCTATTGTAGCATCACTACCATCTTAACTACTATTTACAGCATTCCACCTTTCAAAATGCCGCTGTATTGTCGTTCGATGACAACGAACTTCGCCGTGACATTTATCACAGAAAACGAAGGCTTCTGAAGACATTTCCGCGTTTCTCGTCCACATGGGACGACAACCTCGTTCACGCAACGAGTTTGCATATTGATTACGTATGTGAGAATATAGCCGTCATCATGGTAACGATCACGATTAGCCAATAAAACGAGAGCTTCCTCTTCATTGTAAGGTACTTTTGTGCTTTAATATAATTTTTCTCTACTACATTAACATTTTTATTGCAAAATTTTGCATCATCGTGATTTGCTATTCATAAGTTTCATATCTCGTTTCATGTTACACAACAAAATTTTAGTTTCTAAAGAAACTGTGGTGCTGCGTCGGTGGGAGATTGAAACAGAAACTGATTCTATCAAACGAGTTGATAAAGCTCAAATAACCACCGTGAAAGATTTGGAAAGCTGACGTTTCGAGCGTTAGCCCCTCGTCGGAGCGAATAGAGGAATTGTGGTACACTCACCAAGGAGCTGCGCCAGGAAATCGTAAGTTACCTCTTTTCTTTTCCTTCCATTTCTAGCAATTAGCATTTCGTCTAGTCATTTTTATTTTCACTAAAACTAGGTTCTGCAGTCATATCAATTTCATCAGCCGCTGCCTCCAAGCCAAAGTAATTCCGAAAAGTTTCAGTTCGAAATTTCACGCGTCTACTTTTTCCAATGTTTCTAATTTCAACCAAAAATACCTTCACGAAATTCAGCGAACCCAAAACACGTTTTCACGCAACATCATGAGAAGTGCGATCAGAGCCATGTGCTCAAAACGCAACGAACTAAACAAACAAATTATCGGATATCGCTCTCAACTTTCTAACGTATGTCCTTCAGTTTTACTACAATCTATTAGCACCAAAATCCAGACTCTGAACAACAAACTCATCAATCATTTAAAACAAACTAGGAACCAAAAACTAGAATATTTCACGAATCGTCAAAAAAAACAGGACAGCACCCCTCGAAAACCAAAACCAAAACACAATTCCAGAAAACCTAGCACTTTCGGACGCCGAAAAATCTGTTCTAAGCAAAGGCCTTAATTTCGTTCCTATAGCCAAAAAAACTGACGAATTCACAACCAAACAAGATGTCGAAAAATATCTTCGACGCGTTCAATTAAAAGCATTTTTCCATGACAAAGAGGACCAATCCGACACCACAGAAAAAGATGCCATGAAACTTTAACCACGCGTAAATCAAAATGGACTTCACATTAGGGTCAATTCTCATCAATAGGCTTTTTTATCAAAAAATGCCGCCATGAAATTCGCAAACTAAACTTTAATCGCAACACCAAACTCTCCAACCTTGCTAAAGAAGAATGGAGCGCTCTACGAAATCTCAAACACCGGAATGACCTCGTCATCAAAGCAGCCGACAAAGGTGGTGCGATAGTCGTTTGGTGCACCGACCTCTACCAACAAGAAGCAATTCGCCAACTCTCGGACACCACTTTTTACAGCAAAAATCAACGAAGACCTAACTTCCACCAATCAAAAAATCGTCAAAGAAACCATTCTTGAACTCATAACCAAACAAGAACTACCACTGCCCAAAATCTCATCATCATCACCACTCATAGAACGTCATGCATTTATTTCAAACCTAAAATTCACAAACCCAACAACCCAGGCCGTCCAATTGTTTCAGCATGCAGTTGCCCAACTGAACTTATCTCAAGCTATTTAGACAAAATCATGACACCCATAGTCAAATCACTACATTCATATATCAAAGACAGCAACCATGCACTCGAAATTTTCCGTACCTTCAATTTCTCGGGCGAAAACAAAATCATTTTCAACATGGATATAACATCTTTATACACCGTAATTCCCAACAATGAAGGCCTCCAAGGACTAAAATACTTTTTTAACTAACGTCCTGTCAAAAGCCCGAGCTCAGACACTTTATTCCGTCTAGCTGAACTGGTTCTCACAATTCACGGTTTTTTTTTGGCGACAACTACTACAAGCAAATCAACGGCGTTTAAATGGGAACTAAAATGGGACCTAGCTACGCCAAGCTTTTCTTAGGTTTTATTGAAAATAAATTTTTCGCTAACTAGCATGGACCAAAACCCGATCTTTACAAACGCTTCATCGATGACTGCGTCGGCGTTACTTCATCCAGCAAAGAGGAACTCGCCCAATTCATCACTGCCGTCAAGTCTTTCCACCCGGCTCTAAAATAAACCTGGGAAATTTCCGAAAATTCACAAGCTTTCCTCGACATTAAACTTTCAATCGATGGCAACAGTTTATCTACCAGCGTGCACTACAAACCGACGGACTCTCATAACTATTTATTACATTCGTCCTCTCATCCACAACACGTAAAAAATGCCATTCGATTCTCTCAGTTTCTTAGACTGAGACGCATTTGCAGTAACGACTCCGATTTTAACAACAGATGTGAGGAAATGTGCCAGTTTTTTCAAAAAAACGGGGCTATCCAGACTCCTTTGTCACCACAGGCAAACATCGTGCCCAAGAAATCGATCGAGATACCGCACTACAATCGTCAAAGAACGACGAAATCAACAGAATTCCACCTACCATCCACAAAACCTTGCAGTCAAAAATGTAGTTCTCAAAAACTTCAAACTCCTCCGCTATGACCCCGAGATTAAACATATCTTTTCTCTACCACCACTAATTTCATTCAAACGCGACAAAAACATAGTCAACTTTCTAGTTAAGAGCGCTCTCAAGTCAGACAACCAACCAGAAACTTTCAAATGTATACGCACACGATGCAAAACTTGTCCCTTTATTTCTAACATGGTTAAGATCTCTGGACCTAATCGATCTTCTAAAATCACCGACTACTTTACGTGCATCTCCGCAAACGTAATCTACTGCATAACCTGCAGACTATGCAAAAAGATCTACATAGGCGAAACAGGGAGAAGATTGGCGGACCGCTTTCGGGAACACTTACGAGATGTAGAAAAAACCGACACAGATGCCTAAAACCAGTTGCACGCCATTTTAATCTTCCTAATCACTCCCACCTCAACATGACTATTTGCGGCCTATCCTTACACCACGGAAACACAGAAAGCTGTAAAAATCTCGAACAAAAAAATAATCAACTGGGCACACTCTATCCACACGGAATCAATGAACGCCTCTCATTCCATTAATCTATTCACAAATTCATGTCATCCTATTTCTACCAATAGCAAAGCTCCTCCGTACACACATAAACCTACAACAACCACAATTCCTCTACTCGCTCCGACGAAGGGCTAACGCTCGAAACGTCAGCTTTACAAATCTTTCACGGTGGTTTTGACCTTTATCAACTCCTTTGGTAAAATCAATTCGTGTTACACAACGTGCGTGCTTTAGTGGTTGGTGACCACTATTTCATAATTTCGAAAATGAGTAATTAAACAAGTTTTTTTAAATCTGAACATTTCATCAATATTTATATAATAAACAGAACATTACATGGCCACTTCGGGAGACCAATTTTGTCTTCGAGTGCTCCAAGTATCTCTCACTCAAGATACTTTCAGCACTCAAAGATAGAATTCGTACCCCCGCACGGCCATGTAATATCCTCTATGTATTGTACAATGAACTGAAGGTGGTATCTAGATTAAAGGCATCATTACTTTATTCTAACTTTGTTTCTTTGTTCTTGTTTTCTTTTAAATACCCACAAACATGGCAATTATCATGGGACTTTTTCTTATCTGAAAGCCAACAACATTACTGATCCTAGACAATTGACAATAAAAACAAAAACTTCTCTCAAAGCCAATGTACGATAAAATTGACCACCTGTACTAAGCAATCAGTTAAAATATTAATTATTAAATGATACAATAGGAATTAGTGTATAGTAGTGCCAACTTGTTTCTGTTTCTTGGTTGCAATCAAATTACTCTAGGAGTTTACATAACATTACTTGCATATTAAAGGGGGGGAATGCATATGGTTGGGATATTTATTTCATGCAGTAAGGGGTTCCTCTCCACTAACTGAAATAATAATCTCTAGTAAAGCGGGTAAGTGGGGGGGATATTGTGTGTGTGGATGGTGCGTTGAAGGAAAATCATAACCAAAAATTACATTCATTAATTTATTATATGGCTGTGTCTCACA
Organism: Montipora capricornis; assembly: GCF_036669925.1. Lineage (NCBI taxonomy): Eukaryota > Metazoa > Cnidaria > Anthozoa > Scleractinia > Acroporidae > Montipora > Montipora capricornis. The sequence goes on along the minus strand of NC_090883.1, from coordinate 20,034,719 downwards.
AGGACTGGGAACTACCAAGTTCATGAATTTGATTCGGTGAAATCGATATTGAGAGTGGTTCAGATTTTTCCATCTAGATCGGTAATGTTTTGCGGTAAAAAAGTTGCAAGAAAAATGCAAAAATATTGAGTATTTTCTTCTACCAGTTTTTGTGTATGGACGTGCTAATAGGCATGATAAGAAAAAACAAGCAAACAAAAAAGAAAACAGTAAGGAGGAGGAGCAAACTTTGGCAGAATTACGTTCAGCTCATCGCCACTTATCGCCGTTCGCAAGCAAAATGTCTGTTAGTACAAACCAGTTACATTATACAAAGTAAAATGTTCTTGTTTGCTGTATAATAAATTAATGTTATGAACCGAGCTTAGTCAGTCTATGGGAGAATCTTGGCAGAGGTCTTGTGTACTCACGACCTTGGTCAAGATTCTTCCATACAGACCTCCAGCTCGGCTCATTAGATTATTACGGACATTTGATAGGGTTTACAAAATGTCTGTGAATGCGCGCATTTACAGACATTGCAATTTACAAAGGGAATGAAAACATTTTACAGAGACTTGACTACTATTTGTGAAGTCTGTAAATGGTCCATGTTTTCCAGTGTGGGATGGATAACCGAAAACAACACTCTTACACCCAGCGTTCGTTTGAATGCTTCGTTCACCTCAGAAAGAAAATATGGTCATGATTGGTTCATCTTACCAGCTGGCACCTCCATCACATATCCCGGTATTTACATTTTTCCTCCTTCGTGGTTGCTTTGTTCGTGTGAGTGGAGGCTGGTGCAAGTTCAAACCCTAACCCTAATCCCGTGGAACCATGGCAGGTGGGTGACAAGCGCTTATCTCTCCTACGTGAGATGATACTCCTACATGAGATGGATCTTGCCCCATGCGCAAGTGTATTTCTACGGTCAATTGCAAAATTGTTTTAAAGAAGTGGTAAAGGAAGTCACGTTTGTGGAGGGTATTCCCGACGACATTCCCGCCTTATTTTCACCCCCTTTTCGTCCTGGTCTGCTCGTGTTAGATGACCTTATGAGAAACTGTAGCGATGACAAGCACATTCTGGATTTGTTTACCAAAGTGTCCCATCATTGTGACATCACCTGCATCTATTTGACCAAAAAAACGTTTCCCCCAGGAACGTTTTCCCGGAGCATTTCTCTTAATGCTCATTACATCATTGCTTTTAACAATCTTTGACTTTGGGGTCTTTTACCTTGGGGTTGAGGACACTGGCTCAACAGGCGTTTTCTGGGCGCGTTCCGTTTGTGTGAAAGTTTTCAAGACGCTAAATCACAACCATTTGGAGACTTAATGCCATATGGATTTACATCCACGAACCACGGACATTCAACGATTGCGAACAAGGATCTTCCCAGTGTGACATTCATATCCCATCATTTACAGGGATAAGAAAATCTATAAAACCGATGGACATTTTCTGGTAGATTTCATTTAACACCATGGCTTTGCAATTGTTGCACCACGAGGTGACAATAAACAATAGAAGTGGTGGTGACATGACTTTGCGTTCTGGAAAGATTTCAAACGCCACCGAGAGAAGACAACAAAAACTCATTAAGGCTTCAAAAGTTAATTAACATTTACCCTATCTCTGACTTGTTTTACAAGCAAAGGGAAACAGCGGAAAGAGTTGATATCTCACGCTAGCAGGGGACAAATAGAAGCCTCTAAAAACATTGAAACAGTGCATGCATAATATTGCTTGGGGTGCGTTTTCAAAACAACTCTTTTTTTCGGATTAAGATTTGTTTAAAGGGAACTGTCTCTCGCAAATATCACATTGTGATAAGTGTTTTCTGTTAATTCAATAAAACGTTTGAAGTGTTTGTTTGTGTGTTTTTATGGACTTAACGATACCGTTCTGCAAATAAAATCGTTCGAGTTAGTCCGGTCTCGAATGTTTCATATTCTTTATAAACTGGACAGAACTGTATTATCAGAGTTACAGTATTTGTTTAAGATGTTAGCTTTAAGGTTTCGATAGTCGAATAGTCGAAGAACAATCGTTTATATCAACTAGTCACTAGCGTATCTTTTAGTAAAGCGTTTGAAATATATATTGTTTGCTCACTGCGTTATTCAAATCTGTTGCGTAGGCTTTCTTTGTGTTTGTGCACTGAAGGATATCTTTGTGTATTCTTGCAAAAAAAGATTGCATTTACCCGTACTTCATTCAAGCGCGAGGTAGAAAAGCTTCCCTTTAAAAGGTTGTAACAACGGAGTTCTCCTTTGTTTAAAAAGCGTAAAAGAGTTGAGAATCGACCTCTTTTCCACACAAAACAATTTTTTTGGTCTATATTATTCCTTATTCACGCTTCGATCAGCTCTATGCAAATTTAGTTTAAAAAAGAACAAAGACTTGTCCAGGAGAATAGAGTTTTTTTTGTGTGTGTGTGTGTATGTGTGTTTTAAAATCCTTTTTGACTCGCTTCACAACGATAGAGTTCTCACTCCTCTTTGTAAGTACGTGAACTCAAGCCCAGGAGGTTATTGCAGTCATGCGCCATTTTGAAATTGTTGCCAAGCCAAACCGATGTTGCCCTGTTGTTTCCAGTTAAGTTAATGTATACTGACGTCAGCAGTGTGTCTCATTGGTCCGGGAAGACATGACCTTTATGTCATTGGCTCCCTGTCTTTCCCATTGTTCTTTTCGCTATATATATGTGCTACCACCAGGCTAGTTTAGGTGGATACATAACACAAGCACAGCACAAACATTCCCCATACTTTATCAATACAGAAACCTTTGTGTACGTATGTGACTGGCATTTCATTAACTTAAAATAAACCCTAATTTATGCGATGATCTGGGAAGCCCGTGTTGTTACAAGTTTTAGGGTAACGTCATGCTCCAACTTGCCCTTATTTTATGCATGCCCTGCGCCATTGTTTTCTTGGTTATAATATATGCACATAGGATCGAGGTTTTTGGGCCTATATCATCCGATACAACTACTCATAGGTAATTTTGAAACTCTTGCCTCGACAACATTGGCATACATTCAGACAGACAGTGGGTGCTTGAGACTTCGAGAAATTTGTGCGAGCCTAGCTTTTGTGGGTGCACCATTTAAGAGAAAATCAAATTGAACACCTATGAATTAACCAATCATGACAGCCTGTTAAAATTGGAGGTAACGTTCTTGTAAAAGGGGACAGAAGAGTAG
>NC_090883.1:20009023-20011523 GCF_036669925.1 Montipora capricornis | reverse complement strand
TAGTCGTAGCTTGTTGTGTAGTGGGTGTGGTTGGTGGTGATGGACATCTTGCAGTAGTCTCTTCGTTGGCTTGAGGATCCATGGCTGGTTTTAAAGTAGCTGAAGGGCCTGTGAGAGCCAGGGTTGTGTTGGCCATACTGGGATGATTAAAATTCCTTGGGTTTGGTCTTGAGTAATTTTCTGAATGCATCTGGGAATTATGCTGAAAGGGGGGAAGGCATAAAAGTTAAATTTGCTCCAGTAAATACTGAAGGCATCTACAAATGCACACCCAGGATCAGGTTTCCAAGAGCAATAGACGTTCAACTGTTTGTTAATCCTGGAAGCAAATAAATCTTTGTTTAACCCTAGGTATAGCGACAGGATGTCATTAAAAACTACCCTATCAAGCATCCATTCATGCTTATCCTGAAAATGTCGGGATTTAGTATTTACATCGACATTTAATTTGCCCGCAATGTGGGTAGCTGAGACCCACGCCTCCCGCTGGATGCACCAATCTCAGATTTTCTTGGGCAAGGCAATTTAATTCCGGTGATTTAGAGCCCCCCATGTAATTAATATATGAAACAGCTGTGGTGTTGTCCACCTGCAACTCGATATGACCCTCAGGTGCTTGTTTGCAAAATGACTTAAGGGCAAAGACGGCTGCTTGAAGTTCCGAGATATTGATATGCTTAGTGCTTTCAGGGGGTTTCCATCTCTCACTAACCTCTTGGTCACCATACACAGTTTCAATGACCATACAAGGTGGGGCATGGGAAATGTCACGTGATGAATGGCGCATATTGTCAATCTACCATGTAAGCCCTTCTAATGAGTTCATTGTCAGAGACATGTAACATTTGTAATTTCCCCTATTTCTTAACAAGGCGGCAGTTTTGTCCCTCGCTGTTTCGGGAAATGAGCCAGCGCTCACTCCCGAAATCACGGCTGGACACGTGAGGTGAGCCAGTGTTAATCTCCGCCAGTCAGAAACTCGCCTGCACAAATCGGTCCGTCATAAATTACATTGTTTGATTGCGACGGTGTTCTTTGACCCGGCCTGTTCGAGCTTTACAATGCTTGCTTTCAAGTTAGGAAACATCCATGATTTCGACAACAGAAAGTGTTCGAGGAGCTAGGGAATGGGGATTGTATCGTTTTCTACCGCCTCAGTTCGCAATTTTCCAGTTGGCGCCTTCAAGGTCAAAATACGGCTTTCAAAACCATTGCTATTGCGATTTGTTTTCAGACGTCGCTATTGTAAGAGCAAGTAAAATTCTTCAAGATTGATTAGAATTACTGCTGAGTTTATTGGTGGCAAAACGAGGGTGCGGATGAGGTCGATTGAGAGCTGAAGCGGCCGAAGATTTTGTTGATTATTCGCAGGTTGGAACTGAATTCAAACTCAAACTCACGTTGATATTTTAACCACAAACTCAAGCTCGTATCATCTGGAAACTTCGCACAGACGTTTTACGCATTGTTATGTAATTACTGTTTTGTTAAAATCAATGTTTTGGGATGTCTAATGCTATTTCCGCACATAAATTATATTTGAATTTACGTCACGTCTAACGCTCACGCGTCCAGCCGTCTCTTCTCGGGGAGGATACACGAACTCGAGTGAGCTGCGGAAATCGAGCCTACCCTGTAGGTAGCAGTCATGTTTCCTAGATTGACATGGCCCTGTGTGCGTACCATGCATATACAGGTTTTAGTAATTTAATAAAGATATGTGGGGCACTTGACAACCCATTTGGTAAACATGTATACTTGTAAAGTGTTCCGTTAAAAATGAATTTTAAGTATTTCTGGTCCTCTTCGGCGACTGATACCAAGCAGTAGTAATCTTTAAAGTCAATAGATGCCATAAAACATCCTGGTTTCATCGGTCGAATGGCTGATTCAAGGGTATCCATCTTAAGATGGTAGTATTGTACAAACTCGTTGAAACAATGGAGGTATCACACGGAAAGTCCCATCTGGTTTAGGTCTAATAAACACTGGGGATATAAACTCCCCTCCTCTGATGAGGAGACCTGGTGTACTCCTTTTGAAAGCAATTTATCAATTTCTAATGGAACAATGTCAGATTGTGATTAATTAAATGTGCTAGATCGCACACAAGTTTAAGAACGGGTTACTCCTTGTTTGAACCCAATTTTTTTCCCTTTAACAAACTGGAGTATTGAGGGAATTTCTCATCCACGTGAAAATAGATTGATTTGACCTGTGTTAAATGAATCTTGAGTAGCAAGTAATAAATGGACATCATTAACAGGTTTAATCCTCAACGATGTGCATACCTTTTCCGATGAGGGTCTCGTTCGAGCTAAGCTTGTTTTGCGTCCCCCTCTTTCTTTATCTTCGATTTTTGTAGGCGGACTTTGTACAAAAAATCATTCCTTTGGCGTTGATATGGGTGAAATCTGCGATTTCCTTGAAACCCCTGAGTATTTTGATAGCACCGGCTTCCATTCAAGCCAGAATTCCCGCAGCGTGCTGTGCTGCGTTG
>NC_090883.1:20001523-20004023 GCF_036669925.1 Montipora capricornis | reverse complement strand
CTCATACAAACACTGTAAGTTGTGACCGCATTGCCTAAGCGTCAAGATGGCTTCAAAAACCGTGATAAGGTCTATTCATTTCTTGTTATGAAGCTGTTTTGTTACGGCCAACAAAGAGGGTGGCTCCCCTTGCGTGTTTACGCCCGCTTTACGCTTGCAGCTCAAACGAAAAAAAGAAAGTAATAATAATGACGCCTTTTCCCCGGGTTTGTCGACAGCATTGCACACAAAGTACAAGTCTTGCATTGCTGTGCTGTTCTTGGCCCATTAACAGATTTTTTTTAGCCGTTGCTAAGAAAAGAGTTTTTGCAATACAGTAAACACCCGCATATAAGAACAAGTGGATTAAGAACAGGCTGAAATTTGGCCAATAAAGCACCATATAAATAAGAACAAATTTAGCCTGATAAATAAAACAAGTTCTTAATACAAAGGAAAAAGGTATATTAGGATGAGGAAACAATACAGTACAGTAACTTATATCAAAGTACTATGGTGCTCAGGCCCATTACAAACTATAAAATCTATTACAAAGACAGCATTGTATGTTAATTAAACCTCTAGTAATATATAATTTGAAATATTTCTGAAACCAATTTTAAGAACATTTTAAGAACATTTTTAGGCTTAGTTTCTCACTAAGCACCCCTCAAATAAGAACACGATCAGCCTTAAACCTGAAAAAAGTGTCCTCATAAGCGGGTGTTTACTGTATACCCTCGTCATAGTTAAATAGTGTAGAGATATTTCATGACGTAATGTGGTCACATATGTAGCTAAATCCAAAGGACTGCAGGTATTTTTCTGTATCAGAATAATTAAATAATAATTTCCAGCCTGAAATGCAGGCATTTTCCTTGTGGGCCGGGAGGTGTTGGCGGCTCCTCCACCTTTCCCGTTACTCCTCTTCAGGGTTCTATCTAGGGTATTTGAGGGGTAGAAGCTTCCCCCCCAAAATGCCCAGCTTCCCCCCAAAAAATATTGTTATCATTACAGTATATAAGTAACTATACCGGAAAGATCATCCAGACGCAACGAGATCAGTGCACATGAACTTGGCAAAGGTAGCTGTGATTGTAAATGTATTACCGGTGACAACAGCCACTGTTGAGCGTTCCTTCAGCGCCCTGAAGCTAATAGACCCTTCTCCAAAATGGCGCCGACCGAGGGAGGTCTGGAAACTGGGGTATAGAGTATTTGCAACATGGCAGAAAGCATGCAAGACGAAATGCAACAGAACACGAATTTCATTACAGATATTTTGGATTGCGCGAGCAAGTGGCTCGAAAACAAAAAGGGCAAGAGAAAAGGGGACAAGTACTACCTGGAAACGTACCTTGAGGACGTTAAATTATTGCTTTCAGCTGATTGTTGCGTCGTAAAAGCAAAATGTTATCGCTCGATGAGGAAGATGGAAGCTCCTCACTCTCTAAGAAATGTATTTGATAGCGGAGAAGTTGGCACACAGTCTGCCACTCAGTGTTCATGTAAAGCTGGAACAGGAAAATGTCAGCACTTAGCGGCATTATTTACCCATGTAATGGCAAAACTGCGCGATGATGACTCGCGATGATGACTCGCATCTACAGCAGTGGCATAGACCTCGAGGCCCTTCACTGGAACCACAGAGATGGTTTGAATCCGAGTTTGTAAAACCACGCATCGATCGCACACCTCGCGAAATGGCACCAAAGACTGTACAAGAGTATTTATATGATCCAAGACCCGTCGAGCAACGAATTATTACAGAGACAGATATTAAAAAACTTGGAGAGAATATCTCCGTTAACAACCCTACCACTTATGCTTCTTGGCTCCAATACTCGAATTCAGCAAACTACCAGTCTCTTCCATGGGGAAATTTCTTAGAGGGAAGTCCATTAGCAAATCAGTTAAGAGATGTCTATCCCCATAGCGTAGTAGAGACTATTTATAGTGAAGACCTAGAGGCAGTGTTTGACTTCCCTGTACAAATAATTAGTTTACCAGAAGATGTAAGAAAAGGTCCACCACCTTCCCTTCCAGACGAAGAGAAAGCGTTTCTAGCAAACATTATTTTATCTCCAGAAAAGGCCATTGATATCGAAAAAAACACGAGAAGTCAGTCGAGCTGCTCTGCTTGGTATCAAGAGCGGGCATTCAGAATCACTGCCTCAAGATTTGGAGATGTTGTTTCTAGAAAAGCCCCAATTAATGACAAATTCTTACATAGTCTATTTGCACTAACAAAGGTGCAGACTCAGGCCATGAAATATGGATTAGATATGGAACCAACAGTTGTAAAAGAGTTTAAGGAGTTGACAGGACCTCAAGTAGAAGTTTTCAAATGTGGCTTGCTGGTTCATCCTGATATTTACTGAATGGGATGCTCACCCGATGGAATTATTTATGATCCTAATGAAAGTCCATCTGTTGGTATTCCGGAAATTAAGAGTTTTTTTTCATTTAGGGGAAAGTCCATTGATGAATGCTTAATCCTGAGGAGAGGCCTTTGTATTTA
>NC_090883.1:19961523-19964023 GCF_036669925.1 Montipora capricornis | reverse complement strand
GTATTTCTAGATTTCTTGAATCAATTGCTGTGGCTGAAACTTTGTTAATCTCGAGAACAAACGTTTGCTTCTGAATGCTGCCAACGTAATAGCTGATGCATTCTTTAATAGCCTTGCAAAGGGCAATACCCAGGCTGTGCAAATGTGCTGGCAATTCCTTTGAGATAATTTTGGATAATGGACAATAATCTGAATTAAAGACAGTTGCAAAGAAAGAGACTGCGAATATTTTATGAGCACCGTAAGTTGGGTTGTCATTAATGTTTTAAAGCAACAGTAATTTTGCTGTAACGAAATTCTTGTTTGCTATTTCATATTTCATACAAACGTGTGCTGTGTGTTAGACAGTAATAACAACAACAGAGTCCTGAGGTTTCTAAAACAATGCTGAAAGAAATCTTCTCCAATAATAAAATGAGTTTGGATCCAGGTAGTACATAATATTCTGAGTTGTACCTCTGCAAATATAAAATCTTAACCTTGATATTTCTCTTTACAGCAAAGATCCCAAAAATGTGACAACTTTTAATAATTAATTCACATTCTTTCAATATTTTTTATTAGTTTATCAGCTTTATTGGACACATCAGAAAAAGTAGCACAATATTTCAGTTTAGGGAAACAAAATAGAACTGCAAAAAATGAACCATTATTAACTGATTTGATGTACTATTTGATATTTCCCACAGAAAGAAGGAAACAGCATACTCTTTCTATAGTACAAGTACATACCTGGACACAGTTGAACAATAATAATAATAATGTTGTTCAACTGTGTCCAGCGGCTTGGGTTTTGAAATCAGCATAAATATCATACTCAGGCAAAATGCAAAATGTCACTGCTACATAATCTAGATAGACAAATCTTTGAAGAGGTAAAAGAGCACTCTACAGGATGACAGAAATGTGGTCACAGATAAAAAGATAAATTATTTTCTCAGTTTAAGGAAGCTTGAAAGGATTTTCCACTATTAATAGTCGTGTGTCCAATGCAAAAAGATTACTCCAATCCTTACAAAAGGGCAACAGCTTCATACCTGTGTATTACTATTGTGAGGCAATGTTTTAAATGGTGTTTGCTGGGTCCCAACAGTTGGTATGGTAATGGTACAGTGCCACTCAAAGACCCTCTAAAACTTGGTTTTTGAAAAGTATCTCGAAAACCAATTCAGTGAGCAGTATTTTGTTTTTTTAGATCTCGAAATCATATCACAATTCCCTGACCCAGTACATGATATGACAAAGAACTAAACGGAAGCAGAGTTCAAAATATTTATGAAAAGGCTGAAAGATGAAAAAACTCCACTGCATAATTTTTGAAAATTCCTGTTAAGAATGCAAAATAACGCTTCTCACTTGTTTCCAAGCAAATCAGGGAAGGACACTGGACGAACTTTTGAGATAAACCTGAAAAAATCTAACAAACTCTATTTCCGGTTGTATAATCTTGATTCATTATCCTTTGGAGTGGCTCAGGTGGCATGTGTGGCATTAAGCTGGAGTGCTCATTTGAACACCTGTTCTAAGCCTCCAAAAGAATAAGGATATGGCATCTTGTGTAATAAGTTAAACTAAGTAATTCACAATAAACTTGAAACTTGAGGATATGCCATTACAACGATGGCAAAGTTTATTTTCGAGTACACTGTCAGTATAATAAAACATATGTTTCTACATCGACATACAGTGTGTGTATGTATACATAATTATCGGAAATGTGCATACCTTGACGGATGTTTCTTTGCTTGATTTGGGAAAGCAGTGGCAACCTGATTTTGGTGTTTGGGTGCTTTCCTCATGGTGATTTGTTAACTCACCAGGACAAGACACCACCGAGGATGGTGCAATTTGCTTAATTGGTACATTTTCAAAAGGAATTCTATAACATTTTTTTTTTTGTGAAAGCGACAAGCAGTTTGTACATCCCCTTGGCTCGATGTCCAAGGAGAAAGGGGATGTCTCCTATTCAACAACTGGGTTGCTGAAATGGCAAATGACGACTTTTCCAGATTGATTTTACCCTTTCCACCCTTTCCACGAGAAAGACCATCGATCATGTGCCTGGACTTTTAATTTTGATCGAAAACTTCTTCAAGTATTCTCAAAAATTCATCATAAAGGTTTCGCTTTCTCTTTTTGTTAACAAAAACGTAAGAACGCACTCGACAACAGTCGTCCACTGTTTCTTTCGGGTTGCTCATCATGAACAAAATCGTGAAGAAACACGAGCTCGATAGCGTTGAATTTGGCGAGCATTAAAATAAAGTCGTGCAGCCTGCATGCTGTGTGCTCGACATACCAGTATGGCCCGTGCGATCAAGAGTTGCTCGATATTAGCAAAGTTTCTGCCAGAGCAATTCATGTAAGAAATCTAGCAATACCTCGACCAGGAAAAGGAGGCAGAATAAAAATAATTCAATTGTCAGATCAAAATATCCACTGCTATTTTAGGTGAATCGGGGAGGACATCTTTACAAAAACCTCGCACACTTGGAAATAC
>NC_090883.1:19921523-19956523 GCF_036669925.1 Montipora capricornis | reverse complement strand
AAGTAGAACGTAAATTACTTTTGGAGAAAGTGAAGTTGTAGGAGGTTTTCACATGACGTCATCGCCGCCATGCTGGTGGACGAAAACAAAAGATCTCTCATTAGCTTTTTTTGTTCGTCCACCAGAAGTCGTACTTTCTCTATCTTGTTATTGGAGTCTCTAGAGGTTGGTTGAAAACCTCCAATATTTCATTATTTATGGCTTGATCTTTCAGTTTTGAAAGGTGTTTAAGGAATTTATAATTGGATAAATGTTTGTTGGGAATATTGTCTTCACAATTCACTTCACTGGTCTTTCATATAACGGATCCGAAATAATTCATGTCCACAACACAAAAGAACAACGCGAGCATAATTAGCAAGGCCTAATTAGCAAAGTCTAATCGGAATAACAATAATTCTTTTGTCCTCCGCCATTTTAGTCCCGTATATGAAAGTCTACCCCAAAACACTTATTGTTTGCAATTTCTTGTCGTCTCGACAAAGCCACGAGTTATTGTCAGCCTCCTGATGCAATAGCGAGGAAGCATGAGTAGCACTTTATTCATTGTTTTGCTTTTAATTATTCTCGATTTCGGCCTTGCTGGCATGAACCCCGTGTACATGATGAATCATTCAAAGGCTTAAATGACTTAAATGAGTCATAAATTTTGGTTGGTTCCGAGGTTGTTTTGTTGGCGGGTTTACAGACCACACCTCTTTGTGATGGCTACCAGTAAAATATTAGTTCGCGTGATGAAAGACCCCAAAAATAAACGAACCTTCAAAAAAATTAGGATTAAAGAGCTCCCGGTTGAATCAATTAAATACTGTCCCATTTTCCTCAAATAGCTTGTGGGATCGTTTAATGTGTATTCCAATAGCAGACGAAGCTGTGCTCTTGTTAACAACGTGCCGTCTGGCTTTCCTATTTTTGAGAGATTGATATCCTTAAATGGCGCGCTATGGACCTCTTAGTTTTGTTCTCTACAAAGTGCAGCTCTATCATGATACGCCAGCGAAGATTCATGCTATATGGAGCTGCATTAAGAAGGACTGCTTCCGTACAGGAAATACAAGTTGCTTTTCCTTTGAATTTGTCTCGTCAAATTTTGAATATTATTTTTGTTAGAAGAAAAACGCATTGTTCCTTCAGCGTGAAATACACATGCTTCGTGTCTCACCTTTCTGATGAGAAAACAAAAGACATATATATATCATATATACTTTGAAATTGCAACGTTTTTGAAAACGGGTGTATGTATATACATATATGTATATATATATTTACAGAAATATGAAATCCCCCTTTTTTTCCATGTATTTACAGAGCTTCTGTAACCAACCGACTTTCAAGTGGTACAGTGTGCATCAGGCGGTTTTACTTTAGATAATGATTAGTTCAGTTTCAGAACTTTACTTATTTCAGTTACCTTGATAGATGTGCATCACGTATGAAAAGTTGAATGTATAATTTTATATCCAATATGAAAAATTTGGATAATAATCTCACTGCTTTTCAAAAATCCAAGCGACACGTCAAATGTGACAAGCGGTTTTCTATTTTATGAAATGACGAGGAAGACTGGACAAAAATAATTTTTCAGAGAGGGCAATGGCGAGGGGCTTTCTGGAATTCTGGATCCGCCCCTGTCGTAACCTTGATATTACATGTAAGGTAACCTCCACCGAATAAGGTGTTTGTGCATATTATAAAGATTAATTTTGCCAGGAAAAGAAACGTGGATACATTTTTTTCGTTTAAACACAATATCTTCACAGGCAAAACAAACTATCTTGCCGATCGAAATACAAAGAAAGGGTGTCAGGGTTTGGAATAAAGATCATGTTTTCCATGGTTAATAGTCTCCTTAGAAAATGCACTAATGGTGTTAATAAAGAGCCCATTTCAACAGTTTTAACGTTTTCTTTTAAAGTATTGAACAAGTTGTTCAATGGAAATTTATACATTTGATACAATTACTTGTGACTTCCTTTTTCAATAAAAGAATAAATTCCATATTGGTGTAATTATAAAGTTGGGCAATTACAGGAACTAAATCACAAATCGTAACCCTTTAATGCATGCGTGTATGTCTAATTACTCCTTCTAATTATGGAATGTCGTTATGTTATTTAATAATCCAAAAATGGCAATTATATATTCCGCATACTTACCACCTTATAAAGACATAAATTCCAAGTTGAAGAAAATATAAAGGGAAAAAAATAAAAATTTGGAAGATAAGAAACATGAAATGCAACAGCAAAAAATTGTCTTTAAGGGGTTCTAAAGCTTAGATTCTCTTGACTTATATTTAAGCAATATAGGACGTTTTCCGTGTTTCCATAGCCTCATCTAAACACGAGGGGGAGTTGGGAGAATTCGAGACAGTTATGATTCGAAGGTTTGCGTAACTGTCGAGACTATGGAAAAACGGAAATATTCCTCTATTGCTTTTATAAAATATTCCTCAAAGATAATTCGACAAATTGAAGAAAAATGATGGTTTTTTTTACTTCTTGATTGAAACACATTTTCTTGATACAAGCTCATATTTCCTACCAGCCAATCAAAACGCGCGTCTGACTACATAATCAGTCAAATTTCGTGTGATGGCACAGCCGTGTTTCCATATACTCTCATCTAAACACAGCTATTGACCATTGAGAGAGCGCGTACTATCGTAATTATTTCATTATGTTATATTAGTAATCGTAGTACAATCTACAAATATGGTAAGCTTGATATCACATATAAGGTAACCTCCACCGAATAAGGTGGTTATGCATATTTTAAAGATTTTGCAAGGAAATGAAACGTGGCTGCGTCATTCTAGTTTAAGCATAATTGCTTCACAGAAAAAACAAACTATCTTGCTGATCAAAAAAGAAAGAGAAAGGTATCAAGATTAAAAATCAACAATTTTCATGGTTAATAGTCTTCTTAGAAAATGCAGTCATGTTGTTTCATAATCAGCCTATTTCAATAGCTTCAACGTTTGGTTTTAAGGGATTTAGCGCGTTGTTCAATGAAAACTTGTACAGTGGATACGATCACTAGCGACTGCCTTTTTCATCAAAATGAATAAATTAGATATTGGTGTAATTATAGAGTCGGCCAACTAAGGGAAATAAATAACAATAGTAACCCTTAATTGCAACTGGTTTATGTCCAATAGCTCCCTCTCGTTATGCAATGGGGTTATGATATTTAATAATCCAAAAATGAGAATAAATTGCGCATGCTTACGACCTGGTAAAGATCATAAATTCCAAGTGAAAGAAGATATAAATAGAGAAAAAGAGAAATTTGGAGGATAAGAAACATGAATTGGAAAGGCGAAAAATATTGTCATCAAGGGCTTCTAAAACCGTTTTAGCCTTTGGTGTTAAGGAATTTAGCTCGTTGTTCAGTGAAAACTGGTACAGTGGATACAATCACTGGTGACTCCCTTCTTAAACCTAATGAATGAATTCCATACTGGTGTAATTATAGAGTCCACCAATTTAAGGACATAAACGATAAATACGAAGTACCAAGTTCTTAGTAAAACATTTTGTTATAACAAAATGAGAAGAAGTAACTTTTGGTGTAATTATAGAGTCCACCAATTTAAGGACATAAACGATAAATACGAGGTACCAAGTTCTTAGTAAAACATTTTGTTATAACAAAATGAGAAGTAGTAACTTTTTTTTTCAACTGGTGCATCTGCAATTACCGTCTCTCATTATGCAATGTCGTTATGATATTTAATAATCCAGAAATAGGAATACAATCCATATACTTACACCGTGCTAGAAAGCGTCAATTTCAAGAAGAAGAAAATATAAAGAGAGAAAAAGAAAAAAAATTGGAGCATAAGAAATATGAACGGGACGGGGAAACGGAATGTGGTTATGATGTTTATAATCCAAAAATGGAATACATCCTTCATACTTATCACCTCTTGGGGCCGCTTATTCCGAGTTGAAGACAATACAAAAGGAGCAAATAGTACAAAATTATTATTATTCACATTAGCATTTTCAAATTTATTATAAATTCAGCGTCGATCGCTTTGCATTCTAGATCTGAATAACTGAGGATGGCAGAAGTTTCTGTCGAAACATGTTTTATAAACTCAAAGGTTTCGTCGTTTTCTTAAAATTCTTTACTTCTCTGCTACTATCAAGACCATTTAGAATTTTATTGAATTGAATTGGGCGGGCTTGCTCTAACCACTGAGCTGAGCTCAGTGGGTTGCCCCTGGGCAGCTATACCAAAATATGTGTATGGAAATATCAGAGAATAATAGTATCTTTCCATCAATTCGACAACTGCAGAGGACTTCTTCAATAATTGCAATCATGAGCAAACTATTACTGAAAGGACACTTCAGCAACAGAAAGGCTATCACTCGACTTTCTTTTGCGAGAGTTTTCCGTTCTGCTGTTTACTGCTGTGCTCTAAAGGCGGCCATTCTCATTTCTAGCGAGCTTTCCCGCAGTAAAGGTCTCAATTTTGAAATGCTGCCAATTACCCTGTTATGCGCAGAACAGGATGCGCAGTGCAATACTAGGGAATCACCTTAAATTGGTGATCCTCAGTAGTGGGTTGCCATATGGCAATCCAGTCGGAAAACGAGTTAAATTAATTTCTTTTCGTTTTTTTCCGTGTCGGGAAAGGTCTTTCCTGTCACTCCCCTGCCAGTTGTTGTCTTTGTGCGTAGAGTTTTCTGCGGGTATTTTGGTAGCTTTCGGAGGGTAGTATAAATGCGCAGATCTCTCTGGTGGACACAGTAGCGTATTTAATTAACCTGCAATGGTGTCAAAGTAATTGAAATGCAAATGTCGTTTTGGTGGATCTATAAACAGAACATAACGCTATGGAGTTCAACAATGGAACGTTAATTGGATAAACAAGAAAGGCGGTGAAATGTAAATAACTGGAATCTTTAAAGGTACGAGTTATGGACTTCGACAGCAATCTTTCGCCCGTCGAGCCGTAATCAAAGTGAGCTGTATTTCTGACATTTTACCAATTGTTGGTGTTATGTACAACACTGACACCAAATGGAAAATTCCAGCTTAACAAATTTACATACGTCGGTTAAAATGTGATACGCTAGTATTGAAATGTGATACGCCAAGTTTTTAACGTCAGAAAAAGATATATTTTGTCATTGTAATGTAAAATGAAGTTTATTTGGGAAGGCAAGAATAATTCTTTAAGTTCCTGGTGAATCCAGTTTATTGCTACGTCTTACTAGTGCGAAGATTTTTCACATTACTCATGCTTTTTGGGAATTTTAAGTGTCATGAAAGTACATCATTTTGCGTGACATAGCTCCTTTGACACGGATATTTTTTAACAATACATCGCTTTAATCTAACCCAAAAACATTCAAATAGTAAAAAGCTTCATATTTATCAACCATTTCCTTTGCTTTTGTGCTTGTCAGCACTGTGATTCAGTTTGCAATAATTCGCAATCTCAAAGATGTGTAGATTTCAATTGCAAACCCTGTAATTTTTATTGGCCGCTCAACCTCATAATTGTAAACAGTTCACCCTGAAGTCAAAATGGATACGTTTCTCAGGAACCCGACAAAGAAGGCTTCTTGACCCGACAGATGAAATGTAAATATTCACTTAAATATTACAACAAAATTTAAAAACCAAAGACGGAAGTTTGTTGGCTTAAAAGTACGTTGTTTTACTCTGAAAACGACGACCGATTAACATTCTTTCCCGTAGTTCATTCAGTTGACACAAGGTGATCACGTGAACCTTTATGGTACCCTAGCACACATCATGACCTTTCCCTTGATACATAGCCTGCTAGGAGCAGACGCATTTTTCGGCTCTTGTTTCACGGCAGGTGAAACAAGAGCCTAATATTGCGTCTGCTTTCCGCATGCTACTTGATTCATAGAAGTCAGTCCTTCTTTAGTGTTTGTAATAAACGTTTGCTTAGTGCAAGACGTGCACATTATTTAAAGAAGAAACGAGTGACTTTTACTAAAGAGAAACCAAAAGACCTCAAAATGGGACAGGACATTACAAAACAATTAAACGTGTGAGCCAAAGGGCCTCTGCTGGCACAACGTCTGGGTGACTCCTCAAATGGTCTTAATGACCCACTACTTGAAAAATAATTAACTGGAACGCTGCAGTTCAATACCACTCAACTCAGTGCCTTCTGTTTTTGTGTAACACGTACCACAGGCAACCCAGTGTACACTTATGGAGCGTCTAGTTTTACCTAGGTTGAGTGTGCACGCTACCTAGTTTTACGCATCTATCAACCCCCCGAAAAGGATTGAATACATCTATACCCCTCATCATCTTCTTATGTTTCGCATCATCGAATCGGTTTCTGCATTCATACACTAATCCCTTCATTCCCAAGATTGCAACTAATCTCGTACCCAGATCTCACTCTGTCACTGGAAATGTGAGATCTGGTAAAGTTCGACAGTACACCATTTTTCATTGGCTACTAAAAAAAGGTTGCGGCAATGTAATCTACACTCCGATTGGCTTATTTCGCGGGGCACTTAGTGAAGGTTTGGTTTTCGCAAGCTCATGTGCTGTTGTGCGGAGGAAAGTTTTGTTTTTTTCGGACGCCGGAAAAGCTTTACATTTGAGGAAAATCATTTTTGAAGTTTGCGACATTTGTGTAAATGGTACCGACGAAAGCCCCGCGTACCCTGCCACTCGAATAAAGTTCTGCGTAGCGCGTAGTCACCTACTAATAAATTCAAGTTGAAGTATGTAATTTATTAAAAACAGTATTCCTCGTTCTTAAAGCGTGACTCGCGAATTAAGTAGTGATCAATTGTGAATTTTACGGTTAGATTAACTACATTTTTCACCACGAGATCGTGTCAAGAAAATAGCGCTCGTTGCAGTGATTAGGCCTAAGCACTCTTTAACATCTTAGCTTTCACTTTACGGTTCGGCTATAACTACACTTTGTACGAGATCGTATGAAGGAAATAGCACTCGTTTATTGATTAACCCTCAGGGCTCGTTTCAGTGATTCTGCAATTAAACAATCTCTACCGTTCAAAAACAATCGTCTGTAGCGCTTCTTTCTGTTTCGGCTTAAGTTTAAGGTTTCCTTGTTCTCTACCCAAAAGAATCACTTCAAGAATACTCTCGAAATCCATGTTTATTCCGCCAAATCACCCAAAATCACAACAGAGAGTACGAACATGCGCAGTGATAGAAAAGCCCGTATTTCGGGCCTCGCTGGCAGTGAGCATGCTCGAAATCGAACTTTACCAGATCTCCCTTCCGTGTGACCGTGGGAGATCTGGGTACGAGATTAGATTGCAACATAGGAGGGGAGCAAAAGACTGTGTTATGCACTTACTGGTGCTCGAACTCGGACTCTCCAGATCTACAGTCTAGTGTCTTCACCACTACACAACAACGATGAACATGCTCAACTCGACACATTTCTTTTTATTATTTAGTTTTCTATAATACGTCAATTGATATCTATGTAGAAAAACCAAAACTAATCCTTAAACCTGACCCTAATTTTTCTCTATGCTCAATTTAGGCTCCACAAAAATTGTCTTCAATTCATCTGAGTGCGTATTCAACCTAGGTAAAATAAGGATCACCGATTTAACCTATAAGTAAAAACGGTTTCAACCTGAGAACGGATTTTACCAGCAACGTGTATAAACCGCTAGAAACCCAGTGGAGCCTCCTTAATATTAAACGACTAGAATAGTGAAATTAATTAAACTCCTGTGGAAACTGGTGCCAATTTCTAGGCAGGTCCATTTGATGGAGGTCTTAATAAAGTGATATAGTCAGGAACACCCTCTTTGTCTTCAATGCTCAATTTTTGCCGTCATTTGTTTCTCAGCAACGGATTTCCATGACTTACATCGTATAAAGAGCAGGAGCAAACTGGAAAAATTACTGAGGAAACTTACCAAGGGCACGCTGAACTGTAAGGGCTACTATCAGAAAGGCTATTAGATAAATCACTCGATTCATTTGTAACCTGAAAAAGAAATATTAGTAAACTTAGGTCAGTTTTGTTTTCACAAGGACTAAAGTAGTTATTAACACTGTTTACTCTGTGTGTGCGACGTTTTAATAGTTTTCACGTCTATAGTCAGACAAAAGAATATGAGCTCCCCCGCCCCTAAATTTTAGGACTATTTCGACGAAAATTATGTGAAATCTATAATTAGACATACTAGGTTGTTAGTTCAATGCTGACTCTTGTTATAGTGGCCACGCGGGATCTAAAAGTTAAATGAAGTCCAGATAATCAACATGGGGCACAACACATCTCTATCTGAATTATATGTTCTTGTTTTAATCTATCCTTTTTAGCCTCGTTACATTTAAGTCATTTGTGTTTTTTATAATATTGCTGGTTACTTTGAATTTATATGCTTGTAACGAACATGTAGTCTACAAAGAATCATTGTATTGATACAAAGAATCATTGTATAATATAATCTTTTCAACAAGAATTTTGTTGTGTGCCTACACCCCGCCCCGAGCTCTTATCTTTTGTTCAGGGATGCCAAGTGCTTATCCGTCACAAGCACTTGACAACCCTAAACAAGAGATCAGAGCTCGGGGTGGGGTGTAGGCACACAACAACATTCTTGTTGAAAAGAATTTTAAAAATTCAAAATAGCCTAGCTGTTGTAATCACTTGTAATTAGATGCTGTAATCCATTCGTAAAGTCCTTCCCTGACTAGTGGGGGTGAAACAATGGCCCCCACGAAACAGATCTGTAGGAAGTAAAACGATGGTTTGATCCAAGCTTTTTATCTAATTATATTGCTCCAATTTCTCCCAGAATTGTCGAGCACTCTCTGAAGATCGACTGAAACCACTTATGTGTGGAGTGTTTTTAGGGAAAAAAATTTCCATGAGTCTTGATCAAGGGACATATTTCGGTGCGTTATGAAACATCTGACTTATTTTTGCTCCTTTATCTCATATTTTAACGAATTCTCTTTTCAAAAAACGCATTTTACTTGGGTTTGAATTTTGATATTCAAAATAATACTTGGTAATATTTGTTATCAAAGAAACAAAGAAACAGTTCGAGAAGAATAGTTCCCAAAGAATGAAACTCGCATCCAAAAAATAAATGTTTTTAACTGTCGTGTGGGATACGCAAATAAAGGAAATTAGTGACTGGAATGGTCTCTCTAATGTCTCCTCACCTTAGCTTTCCTGCTTTTTTAACGAACGAAACTTTTATCATCAAAACCTGCTAGGGAAATATCTATTTCTCATCGGACATTAATCTAAGCATGCACGCGAAAGCATTACAATGCGTCCTCGTAGTTTTGAAACTACCGTGGAGCACTCGTCCTAGGTATGCCCCGATGGTAGTTTGAAACAAAGAGTTATGGAGGAGGAAACGAAGCGGCAATAAGAAGATAAATAATAATAGTTTCTGGAATAATGGGTTCCTGTTTAAACGGATATAATGAAAGAGTAGACACTCAATAATTATTCCACGTCAGTGCACGATATTTTTCTTTCGCTTATCCATCTTTAAAACTCTTTGTTAAATAACGAGTTGAACCCCTCTTCCCTCTTCCTCCTATCTGACTTCAGTAGTTTCTCCCGATTCCTATGTGTTAAGTTTGCTTTTTTACGTATCTGGGAAAATATCAGCTGGAAGCCTCATGAAACTTTATGTCATTCCCAAGCTTTCACGGAGTTTTGTAGTGCTAGAGAAAAACGAGTTTAATAACCCGATGTGCGACGATGTTTTCATTATGGCTACACAAGAAAACACCAAATTCGAGAGACGTCTTGCAAGAATCAGAACTCACTCAGTTAATTTCTTGATAACACCTTTAGGAGTGGAGGTAAGAAGAAAAAAGGTTTGTGCTGAAACCAATTGTCAACCTGTCGTAGTCAGTCAGAAGTTACGAATGCTTTTGTATCAACAATTTGTTTTTAACGCATGGGTAGACTTACTGGTTGCATTTTGAGAAAGGATTTAGTTTTCATCATACCTTTTCAAGGAACCAGGACTCGAAGCAAGAAAATCTTCTGGAGGATTTTTTTTGTCCAAACAGCAACAAGCATCTGTTACCACCTGCTTTTGAAAAACGGAGTTAAAATTTTCGCTTTAAAATAACGCTGTTTGGGGGATTATTTTAACTCTTTACTGCAACTCCAGTTTAAGGGTTAAAATAACTTTTGTCAGAGAGTCACTTTAACTCTTCAAAAGTACTTATTTTAACTCCACGTAAGAGTTGCTATAACTTCAGAAATGGAGTTTAGATATTAGGTTCAAAATGACACCTTTTTGAGGGTCATTTTAACTCCCAACTTTAACTCCAATTTAGGAGTTGTATTAGATTGAAAAATGAGTTCCTTCAACTCTACCCCATCAAAGATAAGAGTTTTTTTTTTTAACTCCATAGTTAAAGTCACTCTGGTATTAGAGTAAAAGTAATTCTCGCACATTCACTCCATTCAGTTTTGGAAATGAAAAGAACAGCAGGCACAATGATTATAACATCCTAAATTGAATCAAATACAAAAACCAGTCGTAATTTTCAAAAATGACATTAATGTAAAAATAATACTTTTCACATAGTAAATGATCCCTGTAAAATATGTTGGTATATCACATAGACAAACATGTAATAATTTAATCTCACTACCTCCCGTCTCAAAAGTAACATCAATGTAAAAATAATGCTCCTACCTGCAAATAGTTATTATTTTTTATTCTCGTAAAATATTTATGGATTTCGTAAAATATTTATGGATTTCACAAAGAAAAAAACATGTCACTCTTATATCTCACTACCTCTTGTCACAAGCATAATAAACTAGCGATGATGGGTAATTTATCATAGAACCTTCCTCAGAAAATGCTTGGTTGCAGATTTCATTTTTGGCCTTTGGAGCAGTCCATCTAACAGATCATTGACTTTAAGCAAAATTATTACTGTTTCAATTTTTTTGGACTGGAAAAACAATGGTCAGCGGTGGAGCCGTGAATAGGCAATCTTTCAAGGATGAAACTCACAACTCATGGGTTCAGATTTGCATCGCCAACTATTCCGGTCATTACGCGCCCGTAAACTGGCAGCGGTTTTAGCGCTTTCATTAATCGAAACACTTACAGATTCCTTAAACCGGGATAAGGCTGATTTTTCGAGAAAATCAGACGTCTCAAGAGGTCTCAGAAATACTATAGCTCATGCGATGTGAACAATAATTTTTATGTTTATCGTTTTAAATTTCGGGGCGAAATCCGCCGTGAACACTACCGGAAGTGAACTTGCTCACACGTTTAACTGCTGACCAAAACCATGCTGTAACACCTATCCGAGAAAAACTAGCGGCTTTAGAAAGCTGAATTTTCGCTGAAAATTTTGATACCAAACATGGCATACCTTACGCAGTTTCTCTGGAAAAATTTAGCTCGGAACGAGTGCGTTCTTTACAAGGGAAAAAGGACGGATCAAACATTTCGCTGCTGACTTCATATTTTGGGTTAGGGTCAAGAACAGAGTCAACTATGGGTCTCCACCCCGGCAAGTGACGAACCAAACACAGGAACACAGGTATCTGTCTTTAATTCTAGGGATTTTTGTATATTTGCCCGCTATTGTAAGGTTTAAAGGGGTCTCTCACCTCAAAACAAAGCATAGGAAAAATGAAGGGGTTTTTTTTGCCTGAAGTTATATTTTTTACAGCAGAACACAGACAACAGTCGTTATAATGGCATCCACGCTTAAACTTGTGGTGAAAAGAAGTGCGTTGTGAGGGAACTTGAAAATGATCAACATGTCAGCCTAGAAGCCAATTAATGTTTCTCGATTCCCTTTTATTTTCTTCAATCTTTCTGGGTTTAGTACTTTGCTAGTAACCACATGTCTTCTCAGGGGGCTATTTACCTAAGACTTCTACCATGGCACTACAATGATATACAATAACAAAACAATATCGTATACTATTAGAGCTATATATTACGCGAAGACAACTTGAATCTCCTGAAAGACAAAACGCAGCTCAGTTGACAATGTGGAATAAAGCGCTGTGTTACTGCACTACTACACTTACGCAATGCGTGCCTATTTTTTCTAAAGATGAAAGAAAATTTTTCTTTCTGGCAAATGATTAATAGGCTGGTAGCCATGTTTTTAACCTCAGGAAAAGATCTGTTTCGTCGTATGAACGTGTGCGCCAAAGTGCCTCTGCTGAGACGACTTCTGGGTGACCCCTTAAATGGTCTTAAAGACTCCCGACTTAAAACAATTGCCAGGAACGCTTCAGTTCAATACCAGTGATACTGATGCAGTGTTGATAAAGCCAATCTTTCTAATAACGTTGTTTCTAAAAGGGGGTTGAAAATAATTTGTGGTTACCACATATCACTAGAAAAGTGCCCTTTAGTTAAGATATTGTGAGTCTATTTAGTGTAGTATGAATCACGGCCTTTCCTTTACAGTCATCACAACTGCATAATGATTTACAGTTGTCAAAACAAGAATGCAATGCACAGTTTTCTTCCACAGTGAATCCAAAATATTCTAGGATAACTCTTCTTCTGCAGGTGGCTGTGGTGACAAATTTCCTCATTATCTGATGCAAGTTTTTCTTGTCACTACTTATATGGTATGAGTTGAATAGAATTCTAGATATATCTGGAACACCATCCCTGCTGGCTCTCCCACTTTCTTGAAAATACTCCTCACTTGTTCTGGGAACACCAATGTGCACAACTTCTCGAATATGAGGGCAGTCTGCTCCAATGCCAAATGCAACAGTGACAAAAAGAACTCTGATTTTGCCTGGACCTCTTATTAGGTCATCTAGTATGTCATTTTTTTCCTTTTCTGGATAATTGGCAACACAAAATGCAAAATTACACATCTGCTAAAATATATGAACAAGTTGATTCTTGCTTGTTTGTTAACTCGGCCGGGTTGATATTATTTAGATTAATACAAAGTAAAGCCAGAATTACACAGTGGTAAGTACTTTGAGATCGGCTTATTTTTTGTAATAGTGAACAAAGGAAATTATCAGATCATGGTCATCTCTAGAAAAGTTGACATCTAACCCTTGAACCTACTGTACATGTACCAGTAACAATGCAAACGTATTGGAGCCATTCTTCCCTTTAATGAGTTGCAAAAAATTGTACAACTTAAAGACACAAATGACCAAGATGACAGGAGCAGAGAAAAGGTAAATGTTTCTTTATCCTGGAAGCCTTAGGAAGTACTTTTTTCTTTCACGCAGTGCCTATTGGAGATGTTTGTTTCCTCCTTTGGGTCTAAGCTCAGTTAGTAGAGTATAGACCTTATTCACGATGGCCGCCAAGTTGGATTTGCTATTATCATGCAAATTAGCTACCACTTCTTAGGGGGCAAACAACACAAGTTCGAGAGGTTATAACGAACACCTTAGCCACACAGGTGATTTGTTTCACGTTCATTGAATGTTTATCACCTGAGCAGTAAATTACAATCATTACACAAGTTACTTCGACGTTTATTTAGTGGAAAATGAGCAGATAACGAAGTAGAAAGTCAAAATGTCAAAGGCAATCAAAAGATATAAAAATTTTATAAAAGGTACTTAATTCAAAATACGAAAATGAACTTTTTGCAATGTTATTTCAATATTTCGTTGAGCCGATTTTCCGCAATTTGCTTTTTTTTTTTTTTTTTCAATATTTGCCCCCCCCCCCTCCCCCCCAGCATAACGCATGGCTAATTTGCATGACAATATGAAAACCAACATGGCGGCTATCGTGAATTAGGCCTATTGCACCAGCATCACAGTCAGAGGTCATGAATTCGAATCTCGTTGAAGCCACCTGAATTTTTGAGGTGTATATAAGAGGTAAAAGTCTAAGTCTCCGCTTACGAGCCAGAAGGCTCATCAGGCCGGCGCTTATCTCCGGTTTCTGTAGCATGAAGCGACTAGGAGTATTTGTACTCCCCCCTGGATGGGATGCTAGTCCATCGCAGGGTTACCCCCAGCATTACGCCGGTACCCATTTATACACCTGGGTGGAGAGAGGCACCGTGAGAGTAAAGTGTCTTGCCCAAGAACACAACACAATGTCCCCTGCCAGGCCCCGAACCCGGCAATTGCTTAAATTGTCCAGTTAAGTGTAGACATCACTTCACTCCTCAGTCAATAACCTGCACTTCCGATATACTTTTGTGTCATTAGTACAACAAGGGTGGGGCACCTGGTTGGTGGTTTAATTTCAAACTTCAACTTCGACTTGTTTGTTCAGTGCGCCGCTAAGCTCTCATGTCTCTGATGTTAATGGCGTCTTCTACAGACGTGTCTGGTGGGTTATATTATGCTTTATTATTTTTAAATCATGAAGGATATTTTTTATTATTTGACGACAACTAGAAGAAACACTTGCTATTAAGTCATTGTTGAGGAGGTATTGCTTTCTAAATTAAAGAGCCTTTTTTCGATTTTCGAAACAAACTTTCATTTCTTATTGGTTGATTTGAAATCTGCATATGTCAAATGAAGGAACTGCAAAAGTTGCGCGCTTTTTCCACCTGCCATGCATTTTCTTGTAAACTTGGGAATAAAATTGATTTTAAAGGTTTCCTGTGTCCTTTCGCTGATCTACGGAAGCTCGCAACTTTACTC
This sequence comes from Montipora capricornis, assembly GCF_036669925.1. Lineage (NCBI taxonomy): Eukaryota > Metazoa > Cnidaria > Anthozoa > Scleractinia > Acroporidae > Montipora > Montipora capricornis. The sequence goes on along the minus strand of NC_090883.1, from coordinate 19,941,895 downwards.
AGATTCAAAAGTACTTTTGGATGAAATCTTCTTATAAGTTTTATGAACCAGAGGGGCAGTTGGCAGGTATACATTTATTGTCTTTTTCCTCTCGGAGATATATAAAATCGCCTGCACTGGAAAGCAGGTTGAAGAAATGCTTTCACATTCTCGCCGTAAATTCCATATAGTATTGGATCCAATACGGTGTTTACGAAAATCAAAAGTTGTCCCGCTGCCCAATATTGTTTTTTTTCTTCAACGATGTGAAAATACACTAACGTTCGGAAAATAACAAAAGGTGTCCAGCAAACCGCAAAGGCGATCGAAAAAGCTGCAAGAATCTTACCTACCTTGCGATGGCGGTCGGAAGACACTGTTGTAAAAGTGTCTTGAGTTGGGAACGTTCTTGAGCGTAAAGTTACAAAGACGGAACTTTGAGCATAGATCATGTACACTAAAGGGACAATAAAAACGCAAAATGCGTGCACACTATAATAAACTTGTTTTCCCAAATCTCCGAAAGAACTGTTCGTGCAAAGTAATGAACCACTTGCATCTATCTCAGTTTCGTAGGCGTAAAGCAAGGGCGAATTAATCACTAAACTCGAGGCCCAAATGACGATTAGCTTTTTGCACACGCCGTCGCAAGCGTTCGTCCTCGCGCTGAAGGGTGTCACGACAGCCTTGCGTCGCTCAAAGCTTATGACCGCAAGGGTCGCAATTGAAGTTGTATAGCATGCCTCAATCAGAAAGCCTTGAAGCTTGCAAGTAGCGTTGCCACCCAGCCAGGTCCATAAATAAGCTATAAAGTTCAGCAAGCTCAGACCTGTAAAGGATAAATCAGAGACGGCTAAGTTTGCGATGAACCATTTCACTAAAGATTGTCGTCTCTTTATCGTGCTGTAACAGTGACAGAAAACAACCACGTTGCCCATGACCGATAAGAGAAACACTGTGGTATAGGAGAATACGAAAAATACTACTGCCGCTGTTGGAAATCCATCGCTGGTTGCCATTGTTGTATACTTTCGGCGCTCCTCTGCTTCCGCCGTTAAACTAATTTGACAGCTGCAGCTGTCTTTTGATTCTTGATGTCTTGAGGTATAGCGTGGTTTCGGCAATCGCAATCCAACGTTCTAACCGTGTTCTTTCGGTTCGTTGATTTGACTGAGCAAACATGGGAAAAAATGAATCTTCAGTTATCCTTGCTTGGAGTGGACCTCAGTTTTACGACATTATAATTTAGCTGTCGCAGAAGGCGACATAGTCAAAACCAGAAATTTATTGAAAAATCTTCCTCTCCTCTAGACAAGGTTGACTCGGGATCGAACTTGCCTCCGGCTAAAGCTAAGTGGAAAGCAAAGTGATGCATCAGCACTGTCGTCCTTCGTTTTAAAAAGGCCACAACTGGTAGTTTTTCATTATGAGCTCAAAAATCAACACAAGTCATCTTGGGTTCAAGTTTTAATTTAATGCATCGGCCTTTGATGGGCGAAAAGGCAATTAAACCCCAATAATCAGAGCAGTCCGGTACCGTGGGAGATGGCATCATCAAAAAAGAGAGAAGTGATGTTACACGTGAAAATTAAGTGAGAAAATTCAAAGGATCAAAGGAGAGGAAAAACGAGGAAAAACGTTAAAAAACGTTCTAACAAACAGAATCCAGACAACAGCTGTGAATAGCACTGTTGCAAAGTGCTGTGTGGGGTCCCCGGGGACATGTCTTCTTAATTGTCTTCGAACGATCTCCCATTCTTTTTGCAATCTCAAGTCCGGCTCTTCGAAGATGACGCTATCCTTCCCTTATTGAGAACTACAGTCCAACGCATCGTCATCTATTTCGCTTTTGGTTTCAGATTTGTCTGAGAATGTTGTGCTATGTTCTTGTCAAGAAAACGAATCCCTTTCAACAACCTGCGCGGACATCATCTCTGCAGTGATGCCCTGATCTTTGTTAATTGTGATTGGTAGTGGGAAACGTAATTTGGTGGTTGTGAGGATAGTGAGTAGTGATTGATGTATTACGAACCGGTTTGTAAGTGAAGGTCACAGTAGGTTTATAAGTTGAGAGGAAGAAAGTCTTGTTTAGTTAAAGTGGCTATGTCAAGCAAGATCATGTAATTTTATGGCTGACGAAATGCCCAAAAAGTAGAATGAAACATTACAATAACAACTTAAAACTGTTGAGCAACATAACAGAAATACAACCAAAGGAATGAAGGCTGAATGAGAAGCATGTATGGACACAAATGGCTATGGCCTTTTTAAATGCCGGGGCTTTCACAGTTTATGAGAACGATAACCTTCCAGTTTTTCGGAGCCGGATTTGATGCCTTTTGCTTACAGGATTGTTTTTTGCATGTTATTTTCTTCAAATACTCTCTCCAAGAAATGTTTAATTTGCATTATGTTGACAGCAAATTCAGTCCTTCGGAAAGCTTGCCATATCTCATTTCCTTGTTTTGAAGCAATGATATCCGATGTGGCGTAAATTGAATATTTTATACTCAACATGACACATGTCATCATATTTCAAGACATTATTTACTGTGTGAGAATAAAACTCGCAAGATATTTGCAAACGTTCGCGTATTAAGACCATAACTATTAGCTATATTGCGAAACAGCGCGGGCAGAAGGGATCGATACCTCAGTGCGAATGACGACTTCCCGAAACTAAATTCCACGCTTTACCACATAACGTATTCTCCTTGACTCTGAAAACGGGATTGTCTGAAAGCCTTGCACGTCGGCAGGTGGAAAAGATAATTAACTCATTGAACGAGGTATTTGGCTATTTGCGTTTCGTTCCACTTGTAATTTTCTAGAAGTGTGCACTGGGTGATGTCACGTATTTTCCTGTTTATTACTTTAGGTAGGTGAAGGACTTGCCCAGCCACGATTAGCCATAGCTACTTGCGAAAAAAAGAAACGACAAACAAAAGAAAATAAGAAAAATAAATGAAAAGATAAATAAATAAATGATAATCTGTTATTCGCTATTTCCCCATCCCATAATGCAATACGCTTTGGGGGTGGGGGTGGGTTTTTTTTTTACACAAAAAAGAATACAAGTTCTTTACTCTTGAGACTGTATCATGCTTTAAGCTTCAGTGCAAAGGCCACTTTCGATACAGTAAAATGAACTGTTTTATGGGGTTGGGGAAAATAGCCAATTGTGGAAATATATATTATATGTATTATATGTTGAAAACTTCCAAGGAAGGAGATGACAAGATGGTTTCTTTTAGATAGCTGCAATGGAGATTGAAATATACGATGAATTTGGCACGAACTATAAATACCCCTAAAACATCTCCTAAAACATTGTTTAACATTGGTCGTCTTCCAAAAAAATTATTCCAGATTATTTATTCCTAATTGCACTCGAAGTCATGCGATTATCTACTCAAAACCGTGGTCAATCGAGGAACAACCACCACCGTGAATCTGTTAGTGCAGTTTTTGTCGTTTGTCGTACATCTCGAATAAATGCTAAAGTGAGCTAATTCTTCTTTTGAAGTTTTGGTACTGATGAATCTAGCGTAGATAGCAAAGCCTTACTTTTCTTTACCGTAATTACTTTGTGTTCATAGTTTTTTTTTTCACTTAGAAAGGGTCTATTCGGCTTCAGTAGTTATGTGAAATAATTCTTGGTTTTCGTTTTGACTATTCATGTCAATTCTGCCGCTATTGTGGACATTTTCTGTTTCTTTGTTTTTCCTTGACGGCGAATTGCATCTGTTCCGGAATGAATCAGTTCGTATGAAATTCTAACTTTAATTCAGATTTGGGTACGCAGTGCTAATTATAAATTTCTCTTTTCGGACTGGCTGTGTAGTCTTTTCGGAAATTTTCAGTAGTGGTGCATATGCGCATGGTTCTCTCCGTATAGTCTTAGTTTTTGTTATCAAAGGGGCATGCTTATCCAGGATGGACGACATGGTTGTATCATAGCAGGTAATCCGCCGATCAGTTCGAAACTTCAACATCCCCCGCCTCCTCCCGGGGCAAACCCCGGAAATTTGAACTTTTGAAGACTGGATCGTTCAAATTCCCGCCCCCTCGGGCCAAAATGGCGTTCAAATGCCCTACCCTATCGTCGGATTTGTCTGTCATACCCTACTAAAGAACAATTGTTGACGGCTCCCTTCATCTTTAATTAAGACCTTTTTTGTAAGCCAATCGCTCACAAATGCTATATCTCTTTCTTTTAACTCTTCCATCTCGTCCAAACACTTGTTTTATAGCTGTTAGCGACTTCGGTGCCCGAAAAAAAAAATCATTTAAAACCTGACACTTCCGGTTAAATTTTCCCCATCCCACGCAGGCAAAGGTCAAATTCCCCACTCCCTGGGCACAGAAGATAGTCAAATGCCCATGGTTGGCTCGGGGTGGGGGGGGGGGAGGGGTCAGGATGTTGAAGTTTCGATTTGATCGGCGCATGTTAACTCAACTGCATAAAAAATACGTCTTATAACTGAGTTATGAACGCTTTTGCGATTTGTTTTCTCCAAGTATTCACTTAAAATGTTATTTCTCGTAAAGTGTTTCATATTTTATGTTCAAATAAATGCTCAATATAAATGCTCAAGATTATTTAACGTTCTTTCAGTATAATTTTTTTGTAATTCATTATTCTATCAAAATTTGCATAACAAGGACAAAGATCACATCACTCAAGAAAAAAAAGTCGCATTATTCTCGTGCAAAACACGCGAATTTTTATTGATAGTACCTGCTTGCAATCATCCTTTCAATTTTCAGAGAAATCGACCTTCCGAGAATATTTAATGATCGCTTGTTAGCGACGTGATGAGAGGTCATCGGAATGCAGGAAAAGGCGATCACATAACTACGCGTCGCCAAAAGTGATGAAGTATCATCTCAGCATAGTTAATGCATGGAGATGGTTATGAAACTCGACAAGTTCCTTTGTTTCATGTTTTTGTCCGTCTTTTTGGCCTTGGCCCTGCACAAAACACACCTTTTTTCGAGAAGATAACCAATCAAATCCTTCGATTAAATTATGCGCAACTAATTTGCAAACCCGTGCGAAGCGAGAACAAAAGATTGTGTAGGGTCACGGTCAATTCAACATCGATTGCGACAACATTGTTCTCGCTTTTGAAGGTTCTAAGGTTCCATAACCAGTCGCTCGATTAACTATGATCTCAGAAACCAGAACATCATTCTAAAAGGTTATTCGACGCAAAATCTAGGTAATTTGAGATTGAAAAGACACGTGGGAGCGATTTCAGAATACCCCCTCACTTAAGAGCGTTAGTGCTAAGATGCCGTGGTCCGTGGTCCGCAGTCTGGCACTGAATGACTGGGTTCGTGTAAAGCGCTACCGCGGTCCGAGGTCCCGCAGTGGGCGCAAAAAGTGTTTGTGGAAGGGCTACCGCTGTCCGCAGTCCCACAGTGGGCCACTAAGTGTTGTTGAAAATGCTACCGCGGTCCGAGGTCCCGCAGTGGGCGAATAAGTGTTTTTAGAAGTGCTACCGCGGTGCGCACTCCCGTAGTGGGTTAGTAAGTTTTTGTTGAAAGTGCTACCGCGGTCCGCAGTCCCATAGTGGGCAATGAATGTAAGTGAGAAAATGAAAGGGAAATGAAGATTTCAAAAGAGTGCTTAGGCCTTATGACTGAAACGAGCGCTTAGGCTTAATCAGTAAACGAGTGCTATATTCTTCACACGATCTCGTTAGAACGTGTAGTTCACCGAACCCTAAAATAAAAGCTAAGATTTGAAAAGAGAGCTTAGGCCTTATCACTGAAACGGGCGCTTAGGCTTAATCAGTAAACGAGTGCTATATTGTTCACACGCTCTCGGTAGAACGTGTAGTTAACGGAACCGTAAAAGAAAAGGCCAGTCAGTGTGGAGATCGTGTAAACAAAATGTTTGACAACTGGTAGTTAATGAGAGAAATTCAGGTCATTCACTTTTATTTCGTATGAAGAAATGCTGGCCTGCGTTACATGTTTGGATTGTTACGCATGTAATTATGATTGGTTAAGCATGTAATAGACCATTTTACAGTTGTAGCTAAGTTACCTGGCGGCCTACGAATGGAAGCGAGGCTGCCGGTGACCCTGTTTTGATACAAACCTCCGCGCTTTTTTAATTTTAATACGGACTAATTAGAATTACAACAACACAATTTGCATGATAAAAGCAGTCGGGGCTGTATCAATGCAAGGTCACCGGCAGCCTCGCAGCCATTCATAGGCTAGGTCGCAGAGCAAACAACTGTAAAATGGCCTATTATAAGGCCATTTTACAGTTGGTTGCTCAGTGACCTAGCCTATGAATGGCTGCGAGGCTGCCGAGGACCTTGCATTGATACAGCCCCCACTGCTTTTATTATGTAAATTGTGTTGTAATTCTTATTAGTCCGTATTAACATTACAAAAGCACGGAGGTTTGTATCAAAGCAGGGTCACCGGCAGCCTCGCTTCCATTCGTAGGCCAGGTAACTTAGCTACAACTGTAAAATGGTCTATTATGCTGAGCGAATCAGCGTTCGGGCATGTGCTAAGGTGGCAGGTCGCGTGTGAAGGCTGTCAATTGACACCCAATCCTTTCACGTGTGGTTGACATGACACGTCAACATTTTTTGCACGCAGATTATGGCGGGAAACAAAAAAAGCGATTTCAGCGGTTTTAAAATTTCAGAAAACATACTTCGCAGTCCACCGATTCAAGATTTGCAAAAACCAAAAATTTGAGCGAGACGCCTAAATTTTCCTTCACCGAGACCTTAAGTCGCCGCAGCCCAAGTTTCTTGGCCGGTTTAGGCAGCGAATGCATCATATTTTTGACAAGGCGAAGGTCAAAATCGAGCCTTCAGTACGAAGATCAATAGAGTGTCTAGAAGTGCGATCGAGACTTGCAATTGGCCTGGGTTTGAAAATGTCTCCAAGCAACGGCTTGCGCATACTCAACAAAGACTTTATACGATTTCTTTCTCGTCGAGTTAAGAAAGGCTCTGCTGGCAGGGTGGCCTCCCTACTGGGTTATCCTCAATTTGAAGAATAACCACGAGAAGTGCCACAGCTTTTTAAAGTGGTACTACGACCAAAAAAAAAATTTTGTTTTTCCTTTGGATTTCAAAACTATGTTAACTAAACACTAACTCACCCAAGTTTTAAGTTCTGATTTTAAAAAGACACCTGTTTATTTTAGCTGGAATTTTCTTATTTATTGGTCCGCCATTACTAACTTCAAAATCTTGAGAGAGCTGGGTCGAGGAGAAAATGACGTCAAACACTCACTAGTTTAAAAATGCAATGCGTGTGTACGCGGCCTAATTAATATGCAGCACGGGAGTTACGGGCTTTCAGACTTTTCAACCCGTGTTTTGCATATATAATAAATTGCGTTTACACGCTGAAATTTAAGCTAGTGAGTAAATGACGTCATTTTCTCTAGATCCAACCCTCTGAGGTCCAATCGGCCAGTTTTGAACGTGAGTAATGGCGGACCATGAAATCCAAAACTTACACTCAAAATAAACAGCCTTTGGATAAAACTCAAAGCTCAAAATTTTGCCAGTTAGGTGTTAAGCGAACACGCTTTCAAAATCAGAAGAAAAAAAGGAAATGATTTTTTGATCATAGTACCACTTTAAAAGGTATTTTCTAGGAATTTTACATTTTCCTGCAGGTCAAGTCATACCTTGTTTAAAGCGCTTGTTATTCAGTGATCTTTATGACTTCGAAAGTGCAATATACAGCTGCCATGTATGACTCTGTATGCTAATAACGCACATATATCTTCAACCCGTTCAAAAGTGCGTCCCATGGCTAATTTGAATGGTTCAACCATTTAAACAGCAATTTCTTCGACGGGCAGAAGGGTTTGTGAAGTTGCACCTTTTCTTCCCCTGACGATGCTGAGATAAAAATAATGACATTGATGATGGTGAACAATGATGACATCATGTTTAAACATATGCATTTATCAGGTTTTAATCTCTTATTTCCCTTTCCCATAAGCCTTTTAGTGATCTTTATATTCCCTTTACAAGATCCGTTCCACCGGCCATGAAGCCTTAGATGTGGGACTTGCATCGCAAGGTGAAAGCAGTTAACGGGAGAAGTCGCTCTATCCTGAAACAAGGCAATATAGTGACGTCATATTGTTGGATGGTAAACATGATTCTGCAATAACATCATATATTTAGTCTTTCCCTCGATGTCGTAGCAAGTTTTTTAAACGAGGAAACGCACAGAAAATGATTGTGTGACGATATCGGAGGATTCTTGCAACCAGAAGACAATAAAAAATACCCGTACGTTGTGGAGGGTTTGAATAAAGAAAACTTTATTGAAACGTACGTAAATTGGACAGTTTATTAGCGTAGAAAACAAAGTAAGAAATGAAAATTCACAATCAGCGTATTTCATCATCTACTACTATCATCTGGTTATTCCATCATGCCAGAAGATGGGGGTACTGGGCTTGAGACTGAATTATCACCGGGCCCGTGAGTCATCTGTCCGGAAGAGGCATGTCCTAGTGGGGCGGAACTCGGAGTACCCGGACCGGAAGCCGGGGATGCAGCATTAGATCCAATAAATGACACTGGAGTGCTACAGCCAGAGGCTGGGTGGGAACCAATTGGAGGTATGGAAGCGGGATTCATGGCGGGCGCAGGAGATGGCGAAGCGGATGGGGGATTGGATCCCACTGGCTGGCCACTGGTTACACCTGCAAAAAACAAGCTTAATAGTTTATGACATGTTGACTGGACATATTTTCTCACGGAAAATACGAACTACTTTGTTCTACAAGTACCCTGGAGGCAGACTCTCAACGACGATCTTTGTATTTCTGCGCCTATACATTTCTCCCTTTTTGCACAACGCTAAACACAAGAAGAGTTACGCGGTTTACCCACAACAGCATACAAGAGAGAGGCGAAAAGATTGAAGTAATCATACTGTTCTACCATATTATACGTTTCACTGAAATACACGGGATGAGTCAGGGACACATGCAAAAAAAAAAAAAAATAGCAGCTGTTTATGGGAAAATACCACTTGTAACATCCAAGATGAGAGTAAGGAAATTGAAGCTAGCTGGTTATTGTGCAAGACATCCAGAGGAGACTTCATAACTGGTGCCGTGGCAGCCAAAAATTGGACGCATGAATGTCGAAAAAGGAGCAGTAACCTACATCGACACTTTTATATGAGGGATACAGATCTAGCAAGTGCAATTGATCTGCAAAAGAACTGAGAGCAGCAATGATGATAGACAGGGGAAGATTGCAGAAGGAATCCTGCATCATAGCGAGTGGAATCTCGACCGAAGGAAAAGTAGAAATACACTAATATTGGGAGATTCCCTACCTTGTTGAGGTGAACTGGTAACCTGTGCAATTAGGCCAGTGGAGACTCCTGGATGGGTTGCCTGTGGTGGAAGTTGCTGAGGTTGCTTTTGTTGTTGATGTACCTGCGGTTGTTGTGAGAAATGTTGATGAGGTTGGGAGACCTGAGACAGCGGTTGGATCTGTCCCGGGGAGGACTGTGATGGAGACAAGTGACCAGACGCTGCGCGTGCGCGCACCTCAGCAGCCTTCAGTTGCTCTTGATGAAATTGTTGACGCTCAGCAAGTAGCTGTTGACGCTGGTATTCCAACTGAGAAAAAAAAAAAAAAAAAAAAAAAAAAAAGAGAAAAGAAAAGAAAAGAGAACGAAAATAGTTCAACACCAATGGGATGTTGTATGAACGTTTGATGAGGCCTTCCCTATCAAAGGGTTGCCATGTTGGCATCTTTTCTCAGACAATCCGTTTGGAACACAATCGATCAGATCCACGCTATTTTCTAGTATCCTTTTAAAGATCGACCCTAGGAGCGGAGTCCTTACAACCTCCCATTAATCCATACAAAAATACCTTGGGAGCAAACTCTCGTTGAAAGGGTAGGGCAACATCGTCGTCTTCACCCTCTATCAATAAGGAGAGCTTGCCCTTTGGGCGAATAAGAATGTAGCAGCACAGGGCCAGAAACAATTTACGCCCGGAAAGCACTGACTTAATAAGTTTCCGTTCACTTTACAACAAAAATAAAAGACACACAAAGATCTGTCATGCTTGTATACAATTCAGTTATTTTGATTCGGAAAGTACGAGCGACTTGTCTATGTTACTTACAACATCGGAGGGCTCTCACTGCAGTTTACGGCTCCCGTTTCTCCACTTAAATTTATAATCCGAGTTTCAGCTCATAGTAAGGAGCAATGATAACTGTTTTTTCTCTTGGTGCTCAAATCAAGCGGGAAGGAATTAACATTAACTGAAATGAGCAATGATAGCGCACGCAGTTTCCGATATGGAGATAGCTAAGAAGCGAGCATGAAAGTTGAACCATAGCGAAAAGCGACCTTTCCGAGGCATACAATCTCGTAAACTCACCGCCTCACGCTCCCGGTCCATGATGGTCTCAAGTTCTTCAAAGTGGCGAAGTTTAATTTCCAGTTTTTTCATCTGAGTTTCCACGAGCAACGCCACAAGGCTCTTGATCTTCCTCTCTTCCACTTGGGCCAAGTGCTGTGAGAAATTAAAATCCTTTTTTATCAAAGAGTCACGCTTATAAAGCAAAGCACGTGCTTTGCTTTCTGCGGACACGGCAAATCAGACAAAATCAAATGTTGCTTTACGACAAGAAGACAAACCCGGGGTACGCGTAGAACATCACCCCCCCCCCCCCCCCCCCCACAATCCAGGGAATTACGATTGAGATATTGGAACTTCGAACAGGTGTCTGTTTGAATTAATGCAGTATTTCGAGTGATCTATCGTAATTGCTGTCAGTGATTTAAGAAGTATGAATTTGAAATAAACGCCACATCGGACACGCTAAAAAAATCAATTAACGCTGCGGCGTTTATTTGAGTAAATACGGTAATCAAAGAAGTTGATAGAAACAAATTAATCACCGAAAGAAAAATTTGTGAAATGACATTTCGAGCGTTAGCCCCTCGTTGGGCTTGTCCTCCAACCGACGCCGAGTACGTACGGGACACATTTTGCTGTTGGAGGGAGAGTTCTGTCACTGCTGCGCTAAAACAATCGGTTATCTTCGATCGAAAACATTTTAAGACCGGAAGGAGTTTCTTCATTCTTGTCGCCAATGTTGAGACTGATCACAATGGCCTGGACATTCTTCATTAACGATTCATGATTTGTTTCGGTACTTTCTGTAATTACAATCTACAACAATTTGATAATCTCGAACTCAGAAGATTAGTTTCCTCAAGTATTGAAAAAACAGTGTGAAAACAACGCGTTTCTGTTGACATGCCACGCAAAAGGCTCATTTCGTGATTACGTGGAAGGCGTGAACTCCTATAGGAGCTTTTCACGTGACGTCAACGGCGCCATGTTGGTGGACGAAAACAAAAGATCTCTCAATAGTTCCTTTTGTTCGTCCACTAGAAGTCGTACATTTCTCTATTGTTATTGGTATCTCTAGAGGTTGGTTGAAAACGTCCTTTTGGAAGGGTCTGCTAAGTCGGCTAAAACAAAATTACGGGTGTAAAGCGAGCCTACGAAATACTGACTAAAATTAGCCAGCCCGTGGATAATTTGCATGGTGTGACCTCACATCAGCTGGCATTCAGTTATGAGCATTTTCACAGAGCAGGTGGCTCAAATTTGAAAAAAAAAAAAAAAAAAAAAGCCAGGCTGTGGACTCTTAACAACCAATCGTTAAATACATTAGGTTATGGACACAGACCACAGACGGAACAGGTTTGGAGGGAAAAGGGTAGATTTCGATTTTCTTTCCGAATTTCTCGCAACTACGTGACATTTACCTTCGCTTTAACAGCAGCAGCTGCCAGGGCAGAGGCCGCAGCTTTGGCGATGTTTTCTTCGTTGATAGCTTGCATTTTTTCGCCATTCTCTGTTTCCTTATTAGCTTCTGACGCGTCTTCCATCTGAATTTAAAGCGACACACAAGTGAAACGTTTGGTAGTCTGCGGTCAATATCCAGGCAAAATAAAGCTGAAAATGACAATTTTATTTTCTTCCATGCTAGAAGCGATCTTGTCTCCGTGATTTTCCACATTTAAGACAAGCCAACAAAACGGAGTGGTTCAAATCGGCCGCTGGTGTGAACAAAGTTGGTTAAACACAAAGAACGGAAGGAGTGCAATAAGAAGCGAGGTACCCAAGGCGCACGGTGCCTCTTAAGGCACATGGTGCCTTGTGGATAGATACGGAACTCTACGAACAATTGTGTTGGTGAAATCACTTTTTATCGTCACGAAAAAACCTTTCACGATTTCCATGTCTGTTTTGCGGACTGTTGATCGCCATTTTGGATTATAAGGCGTGCTTGGATAGATTTAGCAACTGGCACTTTCTTTTATCGTGGCGTCGTCGTGTTTCAGGGATCCGTTAACCTACCTTCACATCTTGTGCCCCTGTCTCCGCTCCATCAGTCCCTGTAGATTGACTTCCGTTGACCTCCATTGGCTGAGATTTTTCGTCTGGAATATAAAGAATTTGACGAAAAAAAGTAACACAAAACTTGATGAATGATCGACACAACACCGTGGCACACATGAACAATTACTCATTCAAAACCTCAACGGTGGTGTACCTGTACCTTTACCGTGGTGTTTCAAAGACCGAGGTGTTAGTGGTTACACTCCAGTAATAGGCCATTTTCGAAATATCAAATATCCAGCTTGATAGTGAGGCAGTGAGGACAAAACAATAGAAACACGTTGGAATGAATGTGAAATATATTTGCATATTATCCACTTTCCTTTACATTTGTCCTCTAAACCTCTCTTTCAAGCTGAATTTTAATATATCGAAAAAGGCTTGTTTCGCGCGTTAAACAAGTGACGCACGAGGTAGATTTACGCGCGAAAAATCAACAAGTATGGAAAAGGAGAAATAAAAAATTAAAAACGCAATTTAAAAATACTCTTAAATTTCGCGATTATTCCAAGTCGTTCGGCTTGGAAAGTGTGTATTGACATTCCAAAAATGAAATCGGTATGAACGGTGTGGATGTTTGGAGAGAAAATTGAAAATTTATTGTCAGGTGCTTACAAATTCTTCATTTCACATCGTTGTCAGGACAAGAACAGCTCAGAAAGATATCACGCGCCGCGCGTTTTTGAGACGCGGACGGCAACCGGAAGAGAACATCTCGCGTGCTAGGACCGTGGTGTCTCCCAGATTTTTATACTTATCATCTCTAATGGAGAAAAGATACTTAGCAATGTAAATGTGGTTGTGCAAAGACAAGTTAAAAGAGAAAAAAACTCACTTCCGGTTGCCGTCCGCGCGTCAAAAAACGCACGTACTTAAGCTCCCTATTTCTTGCTTGTTCGAGCAACTTTCGTATGACCTTGAAAAAGTGTTCGCACTTTGCTTCACGGATCAATGTTTGGCAAGATTAAAACAAAGCTTCTCCTCATTCCCGCCAAGGAAACTCCTAATACCAAATTCCAGAAAGTTCCATGGAAAGATGTCGTTGTTTGTATTCGCGTTCGCTAAACCAATGAAAATTCGCGCTCGCTTGCTTTTGTTCGTTAAGCCAATTAATCGTTTTGCATTTTTGTTTTCGTTCTGTTTTTACGTTTATTTTTCAAGGTCATATGAAAGTTGCTCTAAACCAATTGTTTTGTTGCGTTCTCGATGACGTCGTTGTCGTCCTGGCTTAGGCTGCCTAATTTGGTTTCCAGACTACTGCGGCTGATGATAAGACAGAGAATTAATAATGCACTTTTCCTCGAGGTTTAATGATAGAGCTACTCAGCTAATGTCTTATACCTGTATTTTCATCTGCATTTTCCGGTTTAGCTTTGTCCGCTCGAGCGTTAGCAGCATTCTTCACATGGCTGTCAATAACAGCCTGGGGAATCTCTTCTTTCATTTCTGAAAATTTCTCTATTTGCAAAGGTCACAGAAATACAACAAGTCACTCCTAACTGATACTATTGTTTTGATAATCAAGCAATGGCGAGACGGTGACCGTCGAATTGTTTATACCCAGCGAACGAGCGACAGGACGAGGAAATGGGCATGCGTGGTGGTTGCCAAGAAACACTTTCGTTTCCGGCAAGATTAACTCAATTAATAAACCGTATTACTGGAAACTAAATCAAAATGTCAGGTAAAATTGATTCGCAATCAATCAACGAGGTATTTTCGAAAAAAGAACACTCACCATTTCACTACACAATGAGACTCATCAATTACAATTCCGAAGATACGATCGTCGAGGTCATTCATGGTCTTGAAATGTTTAGAAAGAGTTTCCGTGCTAGTAAAACTTCGCTTACCCTATCGACTTCGTCAAGCTTCGCAGCCTTACCTCCAAGCTTCTCACAAAAAGAAATTTGGTCGCTCATCAATGTTTAAAGTGGAGCTATCACAATCAAAAGAGGATTCCAAGGGTGCCGGCTCAGATGTTTCAGTATTGGGATTGTCAAATGAAATAAGAGGGATTTTCAATGTCCCGTCAAAGGTGTCTTGACCTTTTACAAAACTTTTAAGGGCTTGTCTTTGCTCAGCTGTTGGATGGGTCTGGCTCCTTTCAGTCAAAAACGCAATCGCTTTAAAGATTTTGGTTGAATCCAGACATTCAGCCACGTTTGTTTTGAAATAAACCGCGGGCTCGAGTTTGGTCATCAGATAGCCCTCTTAGGGTAAACTCGCGCATCAAAACAGGTTTGAAACCTGAATTTCTGCATCTCATTATCCAGATTAACGGATAGCGACATTTGAAAGAAAGAAAGAACGCAATTTCAGAGTCTCCTTTCCTCGTCCTGTCGTTCGTTCGGTGGAGCCTCTGCTCGCAGGGTAAATTGTTTACTTTTCGAGACCTAAAATCCTAGCAGTCAACAGGACGGGTAAAATGTGATCATTCCAGGTTTCAACATGGGGAAACTTCAACGGATAATCCGTTTCTGGGTAAATCTGCGTGTTGGGATGCTTTCAGTGAAAGTCTCCAAACCTTTTGTGCCCTTTTCGATTGCCATAAGACTTCGTATCTCCAAAAGGATGACGTTTTGAGAAATAAAACATTGCTTGGATTTTTTATTTCGTTTTCTTCAAAATGTAATAAGAACCCTTGTAGAATAACAGGATCGTACTTACACAGATGGCCTTTTTCGGACCCGAAAGGTTTTGGGGGCTTGAAAAACGGGCTTCAATATTTAAAATAAAACACCCATTTATATGGGTCAGGGTGCATGTGGGTGGACATCATTGCCCAAATATACGGATTCAGGGCTGTCGCCGTGCTGAGAGAACTCACCTCCCATCAATGTGGCCCGCGTTCGAATCGATTCCCAGACTTGGTGTCACAAACGGTTGAGTTTGTTGGTTCTCTAGCCTGCTTCAAGAAGTTTCTCTCAGGGTACTCCAGTCCCCCCTTCCCCCCCCCCCCCCCTCTCCTCAAAAATCAATCTACAATTTGGTTCGATTCGATTAGATTTGATTTCTGCACAGTGCGCACAAATAGAGCGGTTTTTAATTGAGTGTCGAAAGTAATTAGCGAATTACTTTGGTTTATGATTGCTTCACTCAACGATTGGTTCAAAGTCCTCGCGCCACTTTTTCAACCAATCACAAGTGAAACCAAAACCAATCGTGGCTCGCGCGTGCACATTTTCCTGCGCTTTGTGTCGGCTACGTGTAGTTACTTCGAGTTTTGATTGGTTTACTGGATTGCCTTTGTCCTTTTTGATTGGCCAAAGTAATTACTTTGGTTTTGGTTTTACGACACTCGATTGAAACTCGCTCTAGTGCCCAACGGCTAAATAAGGCTAAGTTCATTGTCATTAATAATTTTCTTACCCAAAGCGGCTTTGGCAGCGGCGCTTGCCACACGAGGGTCAACAACTGAAGCAAGGAAAGCAACTGTTGACATTATAGGGTTTCCCTGTTGACTGAATGGCACGGGCTGATGGGACAAGGGACCTAAGAAAAGTACACCAAACTTATGAGTTTTCCAACTGCATACTCCTAACTTAGCTCAGCAATTGGCGAAGTACATCGTAAAATCGAATTCGTATCGGCGGTACGGTTAGAACTAAATTCGCCATGTTTAAAACAAGAAAGGGACTAGGAAGGAATCAAAGGGCACACGCCAAAAAATAATTGGAGCGAAGAATGGTTGTAACTTCTAATCCCAAACTAGGCCCTCTTATTTGAGCAAAAGAAGCTTTGCGCGGCTGGACTTGCTCAAGACGATCAGCTTGGTGTTTCTAATAAAAGTTACACGATGTACATCGGTTTGCCAGAGACGTTTCAGTAAGTTCGGAATTCATAATTGTTTTTCTGGGCATACGCAAATATTTCTTTTGACAAAGCGTAATGTCACATTTGATGTCTTATTTACGTTTGTTGACTAATCTTTTTTAGTTTAGAGTTTCACTAACAGTGACCCCTAAATTTACCCAGACGCCAAAAAAATGGCATTTTTAAAAGATCTGTTCAAACGCAGAGCTAACACTTGAAGGGTTTAATATGAAAATTTGCCAGGGGAGAGCCAATAGATCGTTTTCACTGTCACGCAATAAAAAAATAAATCGAAAAACATCCAGTGGAAAAAGTCAAGAATTCGTGATGTTGTAGAAGATAAATGAAGAAGACACTTCTCCAAGTTTTAGGCCTGTGCTTTTGCGCAAACTTCAGATATTCGTCGAAATCTTTCGCAGAAATTTACAGAGCGCAGTATGAAAAACGCCATGTTGGTGTACATCTGTGGTGCACCAATATGGCGGCCGGAAAGTAGTGTCAACATCTGTTACTTACTTTGGCTATCTAGGCGAGTGATCATCTATAATGAACAAACAGCTATTTACCTAAGCACTTTTCCTAACGCTTTCAATTCTAAAAAGACTCAAAACCATGAGATAAATATATATTTCTCAATAAACTCGATCGTCGCCTCGTGTCACGCACCGCTATAACTCCGAAATTAAAAATGCTCTGGTTTCCAAACAAAGCACGCTATTGAGCTTTAAAATTGCAAATGGTTACAAATTTACCGCCTCTTATGCCTGATGAGGATAACAACTTTCGTGGCTCTTTTGTTTTGGATTTTAGAAAATGATGACGTCACGTGAAAACGATCCATTGTACAAGTTTGTTCTGAGGGCGTGATTGTGGCTTATACTGCATGTAGAACAGTGTCATTGGCGGATATTTAAAGAAGTGAGATTAAGGAGCTGGCCATATCATTTACCAAGCAAGAAAATGGTCTCATCGAGAGCCACCCGTTGGGTTCTGTCATCGGGATTATCACGTTTCCGAATAGGCAACTTTGACGATGGCGTCACTTGACTACAATTACCAGAGCAGGCAACTTTCACGATAGCGTCATTTGACAACAACTACCAGAATTCAGTTTGTTTTTCTTTTCTTATTTCAATTCTTTATTACCAGCCGGGTAAAAATAGACCCTTTGAAACTCGAAGTTTTACAAAGAATGTATGGGCTCATTAGCGCTTTTGCAACCCAAGAATTTATCAGTTTTTGATGGCTAATGACTCGCTTGTTATAAAAACCAAAAGGCTTCAAATTGGTTATTTACGTGAGTTTAACATGTTCTTTTACCTTTTGAAGTCAATTTGTGAATACATGAACAGACTTAACTGATTATAGTTCTAGTTTTATCTATTCTAGTTTTGTACCCCATATGAACCATGTGAGCGTTAGCCCTAATGGAAATGGGCCCACACAAGGACAGAGAAAAACTCTGACCAGGGTGGGAATTGAACCCACGACCTGCGGGTTAGATCACCGCTGCTCTACCGACTGAGCTACAAGGTCAGACGGGAACAGGCCGTGGGAACTGAAGATGTTAAAGTCAAAAGTAAAGTGGTGCATTTATATAGCGCCTTTATCACAAACGTCTCAAAGGAGCTTTACAATGATCAATTTACCCCCAGCGGACTGGAAGCATATACAGGCGCAAATGGCAGCCGCTTGTAAGCAGTCCATGCATGCTGGTACTCATTTTACCGACCTCGGAAGGATGGAAAGCTGGGTGAACTTTAGCGGGAAAGAAGGTCGCCAAATATTCCACTCTCGGCAAAAGAGTCACGGCAATGAACATGTACCAGTGCAAGGAAGAGTTACGTTTTTACAAACGTTAGCCGTGTAGCCCTTATATTTCAACAGACTTAACTGATTAGAGTGTAATGTGAAGTGCTAGTTTTGTACCACATGTGAACCATGTGAGCGTTAGCCCTAATAGATGGTTTTCACCTGACGTCAAAGCAGCCATGTTGGTGTACACAACAATAGAGGAAAAAGTCTTTTGGGAATTTGACTCTATTATAAGAAAACATGTGCCATAATTTGCTACTATTTTGTACTCAAACATGGCCGTCTCATCACGTGATTGAAAACCATCTATAGCATGATGCCTTCTGTCAGCAAACTATGTAAACAATGATGTCAGCAAAGATTCGCCTACACCAGAAATAACAGCATATTTGCTAGGTAGCCTTATCTGACCCGTTCATGATTTGAAATATTTACGAAACTCACCGAGCTGCACGTCTTCTAAGAACGGGTCTTCAATGGGTAGCCTCAGAAAATGCAAAATGCATTCGTCCTGTGTTCGGGTACCAACATGTTCTGCCACCTTGTTCCAGTCATCTTTGAACATTTCCAGGCCCTGAAAGCACAAAACGAAATAAAGATCGGCTTTAAAATGCCCAGAAACAATATAGTTGGAAACTCTATAGGTTTTTTCATAACGAAATTTTGTTGCTTTATATGATTGTCGATCCCGCCAAAAAAGTGCTGCTGCATTGTCGTTTACCCGACAAATTGCATTCGGTTTATGAGAAGGTCATGGATACAGTACTCTACATACCTCTAACAGTAGGAGTGTCTCTTGCTCTGTCCATTCTTTCGTGGCTGTTGCTGCCTACAAAAGGAAAACCAATGCCCAGTGTCGATCACAAGTTAACAAATAACACTTCATTGATCTACAGTGAACATCCTTCTCTTTCAATGTTCCCATTTCCCTTCTCAGGCAGATCACGGCACCAATTCCAGTGCACACCTTCGTAAAAACGGGCATCAATTGACATGCGCCATACACCACAGGTACACCAGTCCAAGACGTCAGTGGTGAGTACTCGCCCTTCCCCGGGTCCGATTCCCTGACTCGGCGTCGTACCATGTATGTGGTTTGAGTTTGTTGATTCTCCCTGAGAGGTTTTTCCCTGGGATCTCTGACTCTCCCCTCTTAACAAAAACCAGCATTTGGTTTGATTTAGGCTCCCGAATAAGTTCAGAACTTTCGCTCTTGAGACTAAAGTTCCAAGTTAAAGTTATTATTGTTTTTTCATTTAAAGAACGTGTAAGAGGTACAGAACAAAAACAACGCCCAGAAACAACTATAATCCTTTCAAAATCACTGAGTAGACGAGGGTTTCTGTTAACGACACCAAACGGCGTCAGGGAATGGCATGCACAAATGACCAAATTTTTCGAGTGCCATTGATCTCTCTTTGTTCGCAATAGAAAGACGTTTCAAAGAAATCAACTTTTTGCACTTACTGCTTTTTCTTGCCTCAATAAACACGTAAAACGAGCCTATTTTTCAGAATTAGCGGACCATACAGTTTCAAGGCATTTTGGGCCTGTGGAGCTTTTTGGGAGTTGGGAGAAATAAGACTTCAAGAGTTAAGCCAAGCTGTGAATTAGGCACTAAGTCAAAAACAGTGTTGCAAATACAAATGGTCGGCACGGTGCTTTTTAATACCGGATGGAGACGGATAGGGTGACAGTTTCCTCACAAACCCTTGTTAGTGTTAATGATCCGAAAAAATGGCGTTGATTGTAAGTGGCTGGGACAGTATTGAAGCCTTCCCTCCGCAACCATGCCGACGCTCTATAGTTCAAATTTTCGTTTTTTCGGGTTCGTCTTGCGCTGCCGTCAATCACTTTAGCAGTACCCGTTAATGTGCAACATCCTGTCTTGTAATTGGCTGGTCACAGCAACTGTGACTGAGGGCAGTAAAAACAAGACAAGGATATAGTGGAATTTTAGGGTCCGCCTGGTTCTGAAAGGAGTAACAACAACTCCACTTCATATCATTTACCTTTTGACTCTTTTTGGAAAGATACTGATCTGAGCGAAGCCTGCAAGAAAAGAAGTTTAAAATAGCTATTCTGTACGTCATTGACTCACGAACGAGTCTTGCCGGCTATGTGAAGGACTTAGGCACTAAAATTAAAAGGGAAGAACAAAGCAGCCCTTGGGGCATTTCAGGGATTAAATCTATGGTTGTAGGGGAAATTAATCCGCAATGGTGGTTACAAAGTCAGACACTAAGGGTGCTTTCTTTTTGCCAGAACTGACCGGGTAGACCCGGAAGTTTGCAAA
>NC_090883.1:19886523-19911523 GCF_036669925.1 Montipora capricornis | reverse complement strand
TATGCAAAAATAAATAAACAAACAAACAAACAAATAACTTTCGTAATAATAATAATAATAATAATAATAATAATAATAATATAACTAAAGCACAAAGATAACCAGAAGCCAACGTTTCTTTGGTCCATGTCCGTTCAATCAACGGTGACCTGAGTGAGTGCATTTCAGAAGTTGTACAACTGTTTTCGGTTGAACGCGGTAGCTTCTGGGAATAGTCATCACAGACTGCTAAGCGTTGACAAGTTGAGGAAAAACAACATTACTGGAGCCCCCGGCCGACCGTAAACGACAGCGGTCGCTACCCACGCTTTTTCAACCGTTTCAAGCTACAGCTGTAGTTTGTTGTTGGTTGAAAAGTTGACGAACCAAACCAACCGAAAACGGTTTTTCGCCAATAGAACACGAAAAAATTGAAGCAACTCAGCGGGCCGGCATTCTAAATCCTCGAATTTGATTGGCTAATGGGGTGCTCGCAACCGGTTCACCCTTTTAAGATCCGGAAATTGAAATTGTTGTGAAAGTTTGCAAACAAAGGCAACAGTTACTCCTAAACAACTGGATTCAGACGAAAGTGTACTCAGTGAAAGTGAAATCCAGACGTTGAAACTTCCAATGAAACGACGGCTTTAAAAAAACGACAGCTATCAAACGCACAAAAAACTATAAATGAGTCACTTACCGGTCTTGGTCAGTCCGTATGGGAGAAAAAACCCTACCATTGATCTTGAGCAGGGTTCTCAGCCCTTGGTCTCGGGCACGGTTTTCTCCCCGTACGGACCTCCCTTCCGGTAAATAACGTACATGTATTTACCGTCTATCCAAACAATTTCACAATGTCACAATCGTACCAGTTGCACCTAGGCTTTTGGAAATGGCTATTTTAATGGCAAAATTACACTAGTAAGCAAGCACCTGTTGTAGTCAAACCACGAAGCATAACTTGGGATGATGATGTGATGAGTCTGTTCTGTCAAGTTATCGTCATGTGGTTCTGCGTCTGGTATGCTGAGTGGTTCTTTGAATATTCCATCCTTCTGTTGACTGGATGAAGGCGAAGTGGGAGCCGATTGCTCAGTGCTTTCTTCCGCCTGTTCCTTGTGAGAGAAAAATTACAATAAACGTGTGATAGTTTCAAGTTATGATTATACCGTACGTAAATTTATACCACCCAACAGATATAGGTACCAAGCTCATAACCTTAAGGTGGAGTGACAAGGGAAACGAAAACGATAGGAAACAATAGATTAAATGAACGCTCCATACGTGCGTTTTACATTTTGCTCCATATCTTTGCCGCTCTCATCTTCACAACGCCTTGAACTGATCCAGTTTGAAAAGATCAAAACCAGGGGACGCGAGCTTCCAATTTTCCCTGTTAACATCCACCCGACTTGTACCAAGTTTATTCCCGGAAACCAGCAGCCCATGACTAGGAGCGAACAAGAGCCATGCATGTATATTCCTGGCACAGCTTTTTCACAGACCAACTTATTTTAGTTTGAATTGCCCGCGAATGAGACTCCCGCAGGAGCCCGATGACCAATCACAAGCAAATACCTTGACGTCATAGCGCCCCATAACCAGAACTGCCTCTGCTTTTTTTTCCGGAAGAGGTAGTCTAAAAATATACCGGTCTGTAAAAATGCCATGCCATATGCTTAGTATGGGAGTCCCATTCTCCCCATCCTAAAAATTAAACGATACTTTCCTTATTACTAGCCTGCAAACGCAGACGTATTTCCGGCGAGCGCTGGAAATTCGTCTGCGTTCGCAGGCAACGGTTGGACTGGATATAGCATGAAATGGAGGATAATGCGGGCAAATTAATTTGCATTTGAAAAGATTTGCCCGCAATAGCCTCCATTTCATGCTAGATCCGGTCTAGACAACGCTGTACGTATCAACCTCGCGTCAATTTGTCACGCAATGTAATAGCCAATCAGGAACGCACATTTTGGGAAATAAACTAATTATATTGCGAGAAAGTTATAGACAACGCTTGCTCGTTATTTGTGGCATGATTTTGCCTACGCTCTGAAATAAAAACTTTCTTTAGAGTTGAATATGTCCACAACATTTTGACCACTGTGATGACGAATATCATTGTCGATAAGACAACGCTGAACCACTTTCGATTTGTTAAATGTACTATTGTGTGGAGTTCCGAGAATAAATGATGAGACGATTGTAGTGAGATGGGGAATAGTGGACATTTACTTGTGTATCCATTTGGCTTCCTGATTCTCCCTCATCTCCATCACCTTCCTCTGGTTTCCCTAAAAAGTTTAAACAAAAAGAAATAAACAAACAATGAAATCAGTGAATACATCGATCACTTTAAATCAATTAATCAATGAACGAACATCTTTCCAACAGCAGAAGAAAAAAATTGGAGTAGATAAACTGTAAGACGGTCGTTTGATAACTGGCAACACAGCACTTGGCAACAGTGTGCGACAACACAGAAAAACTGAAATCCACTTTTCACGCGGAAATTTGGCTCAAAGATCCGTTTAAAGGAAGGCTTCTATAACCCACGAACCATGCCGCCTTATAGAAGGTTCTAAATTTAGTAAAATTCCAGTCAACTACATGTATATCGTCTTTCACTGCCACTGATGATCAATGACGCAGGATGGGTCAATAAGTCAAATTAAACGTTACGATTGGTTGATTGCGTTTCACTTTGTTTATTGGTTTCTTTCTCTAAGGCCCGCTTCAAACGTCGCATTTCACATGTGCCGAATCTAATGCAAATGAGCGAAAACAACAGATTTTTCTCATTTGCATTAGATTCGGCACATGTAAAATGCGACGTTTAAAACGGGCCTAACGTTCCGTCCATGTTTGTTGAAAGGCGAACTTCATACCCTGCAGAAAATTACTTTTGAAAGTCGACATACGGACATCAGTTTCCTTGCCGGTATAATCTCTCACTTACAGCAAATAATACGTTTAATGTCCAGTAAAACGTAAGAAGATCAGATGTCGTTTGTCCTAAGGCCGAAGTGGTGAAAAGCATGGCTCTATCCATGAGATTACGTCACAGACTGCTGTGCAATTCCCCATTTCTTCCTTTTTTCTTCCTATGGGGTACAGGACTGCCGATTTTGACAACTTTACAAAAATTGTGCGGCCTTAGGGGCAAAATAGTGATGACAATCGACTTTTGTGAAACCAAAAATACTGAGCTTAAGGTCGTTTTCCAGCAATCATGGAATTACTCTTCTAACTAAAAAACTCTATCAAAATTAATTTTAATGATAAACTAAAATGTGCCGCTTCAACAGTCATGTTAACCCTATCTATTATATGGCAAGCAATCCTCAGGCTCAGTGAAGCACTGGGATTGGCTGGTTTTTATTAGGGAAATTAAACAGTCCGTTTCCGTATTTTTTTCTCTATCCCGGTAAATTCAAGTTGAGCGAAACACAAAGTTTGATTTTTTCATCACAACAGTACAATCATTGCAAGTTGAATTTAGTTTTACGTGTAAAACGTTACCGTTCAAAGTTCAATGATGGAAGACGAAGAAATTTTACGAACATTCACCATCCAGTGTCTGATCGCAATCAAAGAAACGATGTCTTATAATAAACAAGCCTCACTTGCTCGGGACAGTACAGGGATATTGACCCTCGGTCTTTGTGTATGGACCTTGCGCTCCGTTAGTAAGAGGTTATTACTTTCATATATTACCTGATTCTGAGATGTCTGTTAACGAGTTTCCTTTCATTGGCTGTAAATCAATTTCTTTTCCCTTTGAAGCTGTATGGAAGCAAACGTTGAAAATACATTGTGTAAACCCAGCTCATTGCAATGCAAACTCAATGACACATTTAAATGCATTGACTTGATGGTAATTTGAACGTCATGTCCACTCAAAGGAACAAAATAAATGATTGTCAATAAACTAAACCCCGCTTACTTTAATCCAGTCTGCAGATTTAACCCAGTGAAAGTGACAAGCAAAATTTACGTGTATTCAAGTCGAGTTTCCTCACCTGAAGCAGTAGAAGTCGTGACTTCCTCAACCTGGACACAAACAAAAATTCCAACAATAAGCATGAGTGTTGTACATATAAACAACCAACACATACTAATTCTCTACCAACGATACTACTTCTTCATGTGAAACGGACAAAGCTTATAGATGTACATGTACACTGTACAGTACCCACCCTGTGTACTGTACGCATTCAAAGGGCATTTTTCCAACTAAAGGCAGTCGGACTACTATCCCAGCAAAAGTATCACAGATAAAGGAATTTTGAATAAACCTGTCTGGAAGATGTGTCTTGCACAAAATAGTACTTGGGCAGAGTTTTAAAGTCACTGGAAACAACCAATACAATGTAGTTCTGTTCGACACCATAGAACGAACTTTAATTTGACAATATGACGTTGAGAGACCAAGAGCGTCGGTAAAACAACGAGTTTAATTGGCAAAGGCAGTGGCTTTTCGTGCCCTTTATGTCAATTTACATTTTGGCACGTGAATTTCTTTGCTTAGTACCTTCCTCAAAGCAACTGTCTAACGTGGACAAATTGGAGGCTACCGTAAGTGGTCCAAAAAGAGTTAAAAAAAAAAAACTGGATGTCACTTTTTTGCTAATGCATTATTTTCCATGTCCTTACATTGGGAATTGGAGATGGATTTGGAAGATCCTTCGTTGCATCGTCACTAAAAGCACAACAAATTAATGTTATTCATTTATCAGTATTAAAACTGTACATCAAGCTTTCCAATTTTCATTGTTATTAAGATAATTATAACAAACCTTGGTCCCACATTCAACCGACATGGACATGTCTTTTGCAGGCAAATAAATATGGTTCAAGTTGTAACTGCAAGACATTTGATTTTGCAGTGCACAGTCTACCTGTCATTGTCTTCCTCTTTTCCTGTCTTCTTCTTTGGATTTGGTGGTGCCCCACTGTTGGCAAAAAGAGCAAGAAACATTGTACATGTATGTACAAAATGTAAATCATCATGATGGATAATTTTGATGTTTCCATCAATTTAATGGATTCATAAAACTACTGTAGTTCGAAATATTAATGATCAATATCAATCGACAACTTACAGCTTCTTTTTCTTTTTCTGGTCTGGTGAAGGAGATCTCTTTCTCTTCTTTAACAGCTTTCCTTCATTTCCCGAAAATGAGGGAAAATAATATTAATAAAATAATTATTGTCTTAATAATTTTTATTTCCTTTTCTTCAAAGCACTGGCATTCTCTTAACTCATGTTACAATCAAAGAGTTCTTAACTGACAATGTAACCCATAAAACTCATTGTTATTAATGGAAAAAACAAACTAAAGAAAGAAATTACCTCCATCTGGGCTGCTGGGTAGCTGAGAAGTAAAGAAAAAAAAAAAATCTGTTGATATTGTGGCAATTCTAAGTGGATTTTTACTGTACCTGTACTTGAAAATGAATTTAAAATAAAATTCTTTCATACTTCATCAGAACTTGCTCCTGTTCTTAAGCTCTTCCTTCTTGTTTTTCCTGTTAACACAAATTAATGTATGTGTATTTTAATGTTATTCGCACATTTAATTTCTCATTGAACAGAATAAGCTTCATGCCACAGTTTGCCACTACAGGCAAAGTAGCTTCACTACACAGCTTTATTTTGAAGACACATGTTCTCTAGCTGCTCAAAATTTTTAAAAGAACAACTTGTACAGTATTCCTTTGGCTTGGAATCAAATTTGCCGGCCAGGATTGGAAAGTGAAAAAGACCTGAACCATGCTTGAATGGTAATTCAGTCAGGCAATAATAAAAAAGACCCAAAGCACTGACCTAAAGCTGGAGAAGTTTCTCTTTTATTTCCCTGAAATGAAAAATATAACAGCAAAAAACAAAGCTTGATTACAATCAAGTAGGATGAATTAAAAACAAATGGAAATGGAATGGAGGGTGATGGGGAAGGGAGGGACAAAATAAGGAGGAAAAAATACTGTATGGTGATGAAGGGGGCAGGAATGAAGAGGGAGGATATGGGACGAAAAAGGCACAATTGAGGAGGAAGGAGGGAAGAGGTAAAAGGCTGGAAAAAGGAGCAGGAGAAACAAGGAGAGGTACACGTAGGCACCGAAGCTGGAGGAAGGGACAATAAACGAGGAAGCAGCATGCTCAAGGTGAAAGCAAGAGCAGGGCATAGCCAAGAGACAAAGATAGTGTAATTATACATGTACATAAGCAGATAATACATTTTAAATTATTAGAGACTGGGATACAGAGAAAAATAATTAAAGGGCACAAGGCAAAGGACACCAGAAAAGACGGGTACTGAGTCTTAAGAGGCCCTCCAATTTCACATCGAAATGTTATTCAGGATGATTTCTTTGAGTAAAAACAAATGGAAATAAAATGAAAATAAAGAGTATTACATGTATAATAACCTTAACAGACATAATTATTATGTCTGTTTTTGATAATAATGTCAAAGAAAAAAAGGAAGAAAAAACAGGTTTTAGCTACAGTAAATGGCTACAGAGATAATCATCTGCATAAATGAAATCACTTACACTTCCATCAGTATCTGCTAATTCATAGTCCTCCTCATTCATCCATTCATTAAACACATCAAGGTCAGTCAGCCAGCGGGCATTAACCTAAAGTTACAGAAAAGAAGTCCAGATCTTCTGTCCAATTATTAAAAGAACAACGTAAATATGATCAAGTTCTTCATTGTAAATGTGAGAAAGCAGGACTGAGGGGAAATGCACTTAGATAATTCATGTTCATGTACTGTACTGTATGTGTTCTAATCATAATAATAGGAATCTGCCAGATGGCACCATTGAAATGCAAGGCTTAGATAATTCATGTTCATGTACTGTACTGTATGTGTTCTAATCATAATAATAGGAATCTGCCAGATGGCACCATCTAAGCACCCACTGAGCTACATTTGTAAATATTCTAAGAAAAGGCTTATACATTATCCTTGACTCCTTTTTTGAGCATATAACTGTAATATAAATGTACATGTAGGCTTTCTTTTCAAGAATCCTGTCTTACCTGCCAAGGTCCCTGGTGTTGGGGCTCAGGTTGAGGCTCATCTTCAATATCATTGGCTGGAACCCATGTGTCATAACTAGTAAAAGGTAATGAAAGGTTGGGGTGTGGTTACTGTACTATGATGTCCAAAGTGGCCTAAACTGCCCAGATTTAGTATTTTACTCTGTCTAATGCCAATCTCGTACCCAGAGTCCTCTGGCTTTTTGGCCAGCGGGTGAGCGCCCGGAGAGACTCTGGGAAAATCGACTCCATTTTCCCAGAAAATGTGGGTTCCGGTCTTATTACGTATGCTTGAGTTTAAATGGAAACAGAATAGAGAAAACCGTAAACAGTAGAAATGGCGGGTTGAAAGTGTTCGAGAAACAAGAATTTTAGCCTTACACACAAAGAAACTGGAGAAATGATCATTGGCTTGCAGTAAGAGCAAGTGAAGATGAAACCTCTGACGCTTTCGGTAAGTGTATTTTTAGAGTTTCAGCGTACATTCCATCGTTCAGAATGCCATCGTGCAAGCAACACGATCGACAAATTTTTTGT
Source organism: Montipora capricornis (assembly GCF_036669925.1). Lineage (NCBI taxonomy): Eukaryota > Metazoa > Cnidaria > Anthozoa > Scleractinia > Acroporidae > Montipora > Montipora capricornis. Next base: position 19,903,950 of record NC_090883.1, on the reverse strand, counting down.
ATAATACAATTCAAACCTCGTCGTTTTATTATTTTTGTGATTTATATATTTCTGAGGTAGAAAACATCAAACAGCACTGAAACTAGTTTTAGATTTTGAATGTCCCTCCAAAATCTTGGTCTTCCGAATTACTTACCAAGTTCCTGTCGGACTGCCATTGTTACGCAAGCGGCCAATCAAAAATATTGTTCAAGTCAATTATCCCAGAGTCTCTCCGGGCACTCACCCGCTGACCAAGAAGCCCGAGCACTCTGGGTACGAGATTGGTCTAATGCCAGACGATTTTACTCGTCAATGGGGAACCCCTGGGAGTCAATGAAATGGTTACATTATTCGATTAAGTAATAATTCATTAAAACCATTTCACCCCTGAACCAGCCTAAACTGGCCATACATGTAGTATTTTACTCTGTCTAACGCCAGCCGATTTTACTCGTCAATGGAGAACCCCCAGGAGTCAATGGGTTAAAAGCACATAAAATGTGATGAATGTACTGTACATTCCACACAATTTATGTAAATGTACACTTAATGTTCCATTGTTTTTTTTATTTGAACGTCTCATGCAAATTGCAACAAAAAATTAATAAAATCAACAGACATTGACAATCAGAGACGATGCTACATGTTAAATAATAACTTTTAAAACATTCATGTTGTTTTGTATCAGGTGACAGTACAAACTCAGCTTTGCTTTACATACAAACTTAATTTGAAATAAAAGTAAAATGTGATACATGTGTGACCTCACACGGGAAAACGTACATTAACGTTTTAACGTTAAACAGACAAAACTAACGGCTAACTAACATAGGGTAATGGAAGCTAACAGTAGCTAATGGTATGCTAACGCTTTTACAGGCACCGCTATCGGTTTGCAAAGTCATGCTAACGCATTGCTACAAGCGTTTAATGGTTAAGTTAGTTCGACTAACAAGCGCTTCGGAAGCAGCTTAAAGGGGCTAGGTCACGCTATTTTAGGTAATTTTGTTTAATTTTGTTAATTATGAGCTCTAAACGTCAAATTGGCAGAGCAAGAGTCTTTCATTTGCAAAATCACGGCCACATAACAACTGAGAATGATTTTCCAGCTTTGTAAATGACATTTTGATATAGACTGATATAAATTTGAAAAAAGGTGGGCCGACGTTTTTCAAATTTACCCAAATTCAATCCATTTCAATCCTCTCCAGTTTTGTCCATCCATGTCCCTTCTTGGCTTAACTGTGTTTTGTTAGAGTTCTTCTATAGTTTTGAACAGTTATTTTGATATTTTAGTTAATTCTATGACCATTCGATCAGTGCTGAAATTGCCTAAAATTGCGTGACCTAGCCCCTTTAAAGCGTTAAAATGGTCAGCTAGTGAATGGCTAGAGGCAATAGATGGTTAGTGTAAACTTTATCATGTCAAAACAGGAGATCAGTAGATCCATAAATAGATGAGGTAATAGTAACACAATAAAACTACACCTGGAACTGTTATCTGATACTTACACACGTAGCACTGTAGGAGCGACATCTCCTTTAATAATACATGTACTTAATGATTACAGTACTTAATAAAAGAAGATACATGCAATAAGAACCTCTTCTCCAAAAATATATTAAAAACAGAAACATGCCCTGTTTTCCAGCACCAATTTCTTGAGTGGCAGGTACCGTAAAATCCTAAATTTTGCTGGTGTGGCTGAGTCAGATAAGACGAATTTTAATGTACATGCAATATTATTTATCCTACTGTGTGTTGTAAACAATGATATTTCCAAATTCAAGCTATTTCATTCATACCTGTCAGGGTAATACCACCAATGAACAAGAACCTGTTTGTCCTGTTTCAGCAGTGGCCGCAACCATTCCTCTGAGAGAAAATTCAAGACCAATAAAATCAAAGCATTGCCATTAAAATAAAGTGATGTTCTGGACAACCTTGCCTGAAAATGTGGTAAAGGTAATAATTTATGATGATGATGATGATGAGAGGAATGGAAAGGGTTGGATCCCCCATACTGACTCCAAACAAACTCTGCCTTGTCTGGAGAAAGGATTTGTACATTTCCTCAGCAAGGTGTCATGCACAAATTTTTAAGTTCATGCTTTTACATGTACATGCAGCTTTCTGCTTACACGTATCATACAGTACAGTACTAGACATTGTAACTACTGCAGATAGATCTATTGCAAAAACATTAACCAAGTTATGGGACAAAAACAATTCTTAAGGAGAAGCCAATAGTTTGTAAGTTACAGCAATGTTTAAGCCCTTTCCTGCTCCACTGTAAAAGTAAACGATCTGGTTTTGATTCAAAAGTATCAACTTGACACAGGAAAGGGAGATACATACAAGTTGTTAGCCATTCCTTGCTAAAGAGGTCCCCTATAGCATCGATGATTACAACCACTCAACAATATCCAGAGCAAAATGTTTTGGCATTATACAGTAGTCAAGTACATTGTAAATTTAAAGGTTTAAATTATGCCGTTATTAAGTAGCACCCAAAAATCATACTAATAGGCAATCAGTGATTTGTTACCTTCTGGAAAAGGTGGAGGAGGTTCATACACAACATGAGTTGCAGTAGATCTATCATCTGTGATGGCACCCTGAAAGAAGGTTTACAAAAGAGGAGACAACTTGAATAATAATAATGACAGTATTAAAATAAAAACTAAAGATAACACCATGATCATAATAATAATAGTAATAATAAAAATAACAAGTTCCCACTTTCTGCAAAGAGAACCACCTCCAAGGAGATGGTACTCTGAAGGCATCATCTTCTCAAGGATTAGGGACTGGCACCAATGACAGCGGAGGCCTGCATTCCTCCCAACACATTCAGAATCTTGAGATCTTTCCAACTGACCAGACCCCACAGCCAAAGAACCAACCACCATTGGCACCATTGTGATAGACATCAGATGCAGCATCTTCCTGATTTCCTTTGCCACAGGACTGTAGTTGGTGATTTTCTCATCTTCTTTAATCACCACATTCCTAGTCCACTGCTCCAAGAAATTGGCAAACATCAGTCTACTCCTAAGCCTGCTTGACCCACCACAGTAACATCTGGATGATTATGTTCCTTCTTCTGTGGTGTCTCAATGCTCCTATCCCACAAGATCTCCACAATCCCATACCCCAACACCCTCAAGCTCACCTTATACACAACCTCCTAATACAAAACATCATCAGGCCTAAGGTGTTCAACAGGTGGATACCCTATCCAACCGATAAATCACTATCCAGCGGATAAACACCAGCAAAACCAATTGACTTATCCAGTGGATAGCTCTACCCACCCTTCAAGCAACTGGGGCAAGTACACCCTCAAACCCATCCCATTGTACCTCCTCCAATAATGCCCCAAACCAGTGTAATCACTTGCCATGCGCCAACCTACTGTACTCCACTTCCTTGCCAAACTCTGCACTTTGGAAAAACATCCTCCTTCTCAACAGTGGTCTGAAAAAACCTTGGTAGCAAAGCCTGCTCCTGAGCAGCAAAAACATACTCCTCCATGCTTTTTTCCAAAATACCACCTCTAAGCCACTGCCAAGACCTCTCATCAGCCACTTCACTGAAATCCCTCATAAACTTCCCATACAACCTCTTTTCCGAAAAATGTCTCCTTCCTTCCTTTCTCCATCCACTCTGTGTATTTTTTCTTTGTTTATCCCACCTACAACATCCACTTGTCACTTGCCTTGACATATCCAAACAGACAAAGTTCCTCCTTCTTCGCACATTCATACACACTGATCAATCTCCTCTCAGCATCATGCTTCTTCATACACAATCTCACTCTTGTGGAATGCCCTCAAACAGTGTCAATCTCTTCCTCGTCTCCAAATCCATTGCCCTCAGTCAAATCCAAAGTCCCTGCACTGTACATGTACCTACATGTAACAACATCATGCTAAAGCCCAAGCATTTATTGCCCCAATAAATAACCAACATACAACTTCAACCTCGCCACCAGTTACAGCCTGCCCAAATACTCCTTCCTGACCTTCTCCTTCATCTTCTTGTGCATAATATCTGCACCCTCCAACGCACCCTCTAATCCTAACCCTAAACCTACCATTATCATCAATCTCATCCATCACTCGAAAACGCAGTTCCGTTACAACAAACCTTCATTCTCTTCTTCAACCCTAACACAGCACACTTGTCCAGCCCAAACTCCATCCCTAAGTCCCATGAAAAAAAAACCTCTGGCAACTGGTCAATCAAAGTATCCAGCCCTTCCTTACAGCTTCAGATCATCCAGAAACAACAAATGGTTGATCAACCTCTGATCCTTCCCAAGCTTGTACCCAATGTTCTCCCTTTTAAACAACCTGGTGAGAGGTATCATCGCGAGAACAAACACCCAACACTTCCCTATTTGGCATAAACACAGTTTTCCAATAGCTCACAGACCCTTCAAATTGTCAGCCACTTTCACCATTTCAGCAATCCACGAATGGAGAATTGTATCATAGGCCTTCCGATAATCTAGCCCCCCATCGTGAAACAACTTTCTTCACCTGTGCCTTCCTTAACACCGCCTTGTCTATCAAGAACCGATATTAATACCCTACGACCTCTTCCCACACCTCTTCTGCTGATCCAGACTCCACTGAGACCCCAGTGAGTTGCTTCCACATCAACAGCAAACATGCAATAATTGGTGTGTATTTGCTAGCCAATTTTCTCTTGGCACGATCCTTCTACACGTATATCAACACCACCCTCCCCCTTAGCATCTACTCCAGCACCTCCCCACTGTGCAAACAACCCTGCAAACTCTCTGAAATCAACCCATGTAATGGCTTAAACCTCTCAAAAATAACCTCCTTACACCATCTGAACCTGGAGCCTTCCAACTTGCCATCTTGAAGTTCCGCATCCCATTTGCCACATCCATGACTCTAAACTTCACTTCCTCATTCTTCTCCATATTACCAATCCTGTCCATCACTTCATCCAACATACTAACATCCCTGTTTTATCTCTTCTCCACAAACCAAATTCCATTCCAGAAACTTGTTGCCTTGCCCCCACAACTCCTTGTACAACTGATTATTTGTGAACAAGGTGTTGTCTAATCTTCATTTTAATCTCTTACCCTTTGCTCACCACAAGAGATCTGGGTATGAGATAAACCTTCAGTCACGTGTCTGCAAACCACCAAAATTCCATGGTCCCAGATTGGATCTTCCTCTTCATCAACAAACTCACCACAACGTACAGTCCCCTTCTTGACAACCTGGCACCTCCTATTCAACCAATACAGTGTACATCACTTTCCTCCCAAGCACAGTCCACTTCCTCATGGCATCAACCCTTTCCAAATCCTGCCACCATTCCATGATGCTCTTCTCGAGTTACCTTTCTTCCTCCCCACCAGCTCCAACCTGTTCGCAACTACATATGACCCAGTATACAAAATCCTATTGCTCTTTAACACTGACATCCCATCTGTTACACTGTACAAGACTATGCATCAGCCCTCCCACAACTATTCCTTCTGCCTTGAGCCCTCAAACCAGGAACCTCAACCCACTCCTCACGACCAAGGACTGCTCTCATCTTCTGAAGTACATGTACCTCATTCTCCTCATTGCTCACCACTCTAAGACTGTCATTGTCAAGAAAAGTAACCAACTTCTCCATGACCACTTTGACCTCTCCATTGATGTTACCCAACTTCCCTTACCATCCTGTGCTCCAGCCCTATCCTGGCCCTCAACAGCAAAACAATCTAACATCTCCACAATCACCATGTCTTCCTTCTCTATCTCTACCTTCAGCAACCCAGAAATCTACCTTTCTCTCAGAAATCTCTTTCATCTAAACAAATCATCCCATTCAGCTTCACCAATCACCATCACCATCATCGCCAATCTCATGCAATCTCATTCCTCACCATCTTCACAATCTCACCCCTTTCCCTCTCAGTCAAAAGATTATTCAGGTGGATGCGCTGGGTTCTTCCTGCACACTCAATCCTTTCTTGTCCCAAAAAGCCTTCACCACCTTTTTGATATACCCTCCAGTCTTCTTCCCACCACTGCTGACAAAACACACTCCCACAACAGCTTGCTCTCCTCACACATCCATGCACTTACATTTCTTCTTCCCTCTCCTATCAGCCTTTCAATCTTTCCTATCACACATAAACCTTATCACCTTTCCTTATCAAACCTTCACAGCCATTGGTCCCTCCCTCCCCACCATGATCAAAACTTTCAATTTCAATGGCCTGACGCCCCAATGTAGCTTTCAAAAACAGCTCTTTCCTTGTCAATGGTGGTGTTCTGAGAAATACTAGAAAGCCATTCAACAGTAACTTGCCAATCACATCTCTCAGTTGTATGTTCAGTTCTCCCATCAAGGATATCCTGCCAATGGGACCACTAGGAGGAATAATTTATTATGTCCACCGGCAATAACAACAACAACAACAACAAAAATAATAGTAAGGAGGAGGAGGAGGAGGGAGGAGGAGAAGAAGAAGAAGAAGAAGAAGAAGAAGAAGAAGAAGAAGAAGAAGAAGAAGAAGAAGAAGAAGAAGAAGAAGAAGAAGAAGAAGAAGAAGAAGAAGAAGAAGAAGAAGAAGAAGAAGAAGAAGAAGAAGAAGAAGAAGAAGAAGAGAAAATAAGAAGAAGAAGAAGAAGAAAGAAGAAGAAGAAGAAGAAGAAGAAGAAGAAGAAGAAGAGGAAGAAGAAGAAGAAGAAGAAGAAGAAGAAGAAGAAGAAGAAGAAGAAGAAGAAGAAGAAGAAGATGGAAAAGAAAGATAATTAAACTATTATTTCATTTCAATATTATTATGCATGATTATTTTGTTATTGTATATTATCCAAAATACTGTACATACATTGTGTCTCTTAACAATATCCTTGAGCTTTGCTGCAAGTTTAGCTTCAATTTCAGGCGTTATAAACACTTGTGGGACAGTCAACAACTTTGCCTGTGGAAAAAATACATTTTACAGCTGTATGTAAAATCTTTCCTACTTTGTTGTTTGAATTGACACAAAGTTTAGTGCAGGAAATTTTGATTTGGATTTTTTACTTCATGTACAGTACATTGTACATGTAATAAGTTCAGCATGAACAAACAGAGAATTTTTTTCAAAGGCATAAAAATTAAAGCTTACAGTATGAAAACACTATGATTCTACATTAATACAATACTTGGGAAAATAAAATTCTAAGGCTTTTCATTTAAAGTCTGGACAGTAAGAAAAAGGTACTCATGCATAGACTTTTTCACTTGCAAATTAGTTTTTGGTTTTAACTTGCTATAGGATGGCATTTCAAACATCATTTTAAACACATACACTGTACTCAGAGCATCACGCATTTGACATAATGATAACAGCCCCTCATGCTGATTCTTACTTCATTGATCCAAATAAGTACACCATAGTAGACGCAATTGTGCAATTGTACATTGTACATGATGTTCATTGTTATATAGCTGAACATTTTCCCCCAACAGCGCACACTCTCATTGGTTACTTCAAGGTCACATGACATCTAACAATAAAACTGTTTCCCGCCAAAATACATATAACAACAAAGGATACCTCTTTGAGTGCTTTCTCAATATTAAGGAAAAGTTCAACATTCCTATCCATACGTGAGGGAGACTGGAAGTCAAATCTTCTCCTAAAAATAAGAAAATTAAACCAAATTTCAATTATTATAGTAATGTTATTAATTTTAGTCATTAAACCAAAAAATGTACAGTACATACACCATAAAAAGCTCAGCCATACATAAACATTCAAGTTCAACTTTTTGGAGAATTGTCCAAGTTAAAACAAGGAAACATACCATCCTTGTTCCATTTTTGTCTTGAATACACTTGCAAGAATAACACAGAGACTTCCTCCAGAGGAGAAATCCATGAACATCTTCATCTACAACCCAAACAATCACATAAATTATCAGTGCAGTTCAAAATACTTATTATTGCCATAAATTAAGTGACTTCAAGTACGAAATTCAATTCAGGTCAAAATGATTTCAATGTAAATTTAAGTTCAATATTATTCTTAGTTTCTAATCCATGTTTAAAATAATTAATATTATGTTTGGGACAAGGCCAAATTAATATTATAACTCAAACTAATTTGGAAATAACCCTATCCCAAATTTCACTTTAAACACAAAAAGGAGGCAGCTTGCTTTTCCCAGAGTCTTGATATTGTAAATTAAGTATTTAAGTTGTTTTTTGTTTATTAGTGGGCAAAACAATGACCTGTGACATGTGACCTCAGATTGTATCTGTCAGATTACCATAACTACAGCTACATGTACATGTATTAAGATTATCATTTATAGGGTACTGTGCCACGGTCTGTTGATATACACTGTACATGTATACTTAACTTACCGGTAGTTTTGTTAGAAGGGCTTGCTTGCTAACATCCTTACCAAAGTTATCCTATAGAAAAAATGAAGGCATTTGAATAATAATTGTTCTTTAACTCTGATTCCTGATAATTTCTCTTGATTGATCAAGAAGTGGTAAAGCATTGTTGAAGGTGCTCTTTTGTGTCAGTGGTTGACACATTGACTCATCCAGAAAGAACGTATGTAAACAACAAAAGAAAGAGAAATCATTAATTATTATTATATAGCTGAAATTGAATTTGAGAGAAGTGATCCCTGCACTTCGATGGACACTTATTATTTAAATTGTCCAGCTATAGTAAGTGCAGTTCAAACATATCATTATTTTTCTTAAATTATAGATTTAGTTCAATTTGTTAAGTAAGCCTAATTTTTACGTGTAAACAATGGTGCCTTCCATGATCCCGGCCTCCTTTCACATTCAGTTCGTGTATCCACTAATCAAAACTGTGTGCAGTTCAAGGTACTCAAAAAAGAATCTGAAGTATTCTTAACTGACTTCCTTATAATTAAATTACCCACGAAATTATTATCTTTGTAAAATGGCCTTACTGTACCTCTTGAAACTGTAGTAATTGTGCAGTTAGTGAAGCTAAGGTCTTGTTCGTTGGAGGTTCCATTTGCACGTACTGCAAAAACAATTAAAGAACTAATAATGTAGGGCATCGATCCTGGAGACAGAGGCGCGCTTTCAATCTTGACAGCTACAGTGCAGCTACCATGTGTTCGAATGAGTCAATTAACAGGCAGTCAGCACTCGACCACTGCTGATAAACAGGGGCTTTAGGTGAACAAATATTACCTTTTTACAGTTTTTTAGAAGGTACTGTTTCACTGGCTCAAAAAGAGACACAGTCTCAGCCGATTCATAGTATTTCCAGTCCGGAGCGCCATCTTTCTTGCGAGCCGCCATTTTGATTTCTTTGTCTTGAAGATCTCTTGAAAAAGCATGAGCTCGATTTATGCACACTGTAGCGTCCTCAATAGACACAAACGAAGAATGGCTTTACTGAAACGTGCAGCGTCTATTTTCCCTCTTTTTCTATCTTTTTCCACTTCATCACTCCAATTTGAAGATCAACGTAAAATAACATTATTTTTAAAGCGGGAAGTATCCCCTAGCTTTTCCAAATTAAGACATTTCCTGTGCTCGTAAATGGGTGGAAATATACAACACAAAATGAGACTGGAACTAGAATTCTTACTCACGTGATCTGTCAAGAAAAAAGGGCGCGCTTTTTGCTGAATTTGTTGTGGTCCATTTTAACCATCGAGTTCCTGTTTACTGGGAATTTTAAGCCATGAATTTACGTCAAGAATTTCTGAAATCTGTTGAGCAGGATTCACCAACAACCTTTCTTGTCTTTATGGAAAAGCACGTGAGTGGATTGCATTTTAAGGGATCAGGGACAAATACTAAATTTGACGACGCATTAATTTAATTTGGTGGGCTGCAGGTTTTTTTTTCGCAGAACGCCGAACGCCAAACTCAGCTCCGAACGCTATAGAATCGGTGCATATTTGACGGTAATGTAATAACTGTACGTATAAATATACAAAACAATAGCTAAAAGCTAACAATTTTAGAAATCGGCGTTTAGACCTAATCACTGCAGACATGCAATACCATGATTGAAAGCTAATTATTCGGCGTTCTGCAAAATACCCCAACCCTTCGTGTGCAGTTTGAGAAGAGGAGAAAAGCATTACTATCCAGTGTGAAAAAATCCCGAGTTGGATTGAGATCGACGTAAACTCAGCCAGTTGTGTCCTCTTATTTAATTAATCTGAGGTCGTTTTCGGGATTCAACCCATCCAGTGTAATAATCGAAAGATCAATTATTTATAGGGAAGATATCTGTTTACAAACAGTCTTTTTGTTCTCTAAATGTGCCAAACTTGAGAACAAAAGAATATCAAATCCTTTTTTTCAAAAGGCGAAGAGGCTCCGGTTGGCACATTAATAACAGGGGGTGATGTCAATGATATCTTCAATTAATTAATTGGCTAGATTCCAGAATACACTGCCACTAAAATCTAGAGATTAAAAAGCTGCTCCCGCAGTCATCTTATTTGCATATGGTTTTCGCCAGACTGTTGAAGAGTTAACTGATTTGAGTGTAATATGAACTGCTAAGTTTCTAGCCCATATGAACCATGTGAGCGTTAGCCCAACTGATGGAAATGGGCCCACACAAGGACAGAGAAAAACTCTGACCAGGGCGGGAATTGAACCCACGGCCTTCAGGTTAGATCACTGCCGCTCTACCGACTGAGCTACAAGGTCAGACGGGAACAGGCCGTGGGAACTGAAGATGTTAAAGTCATGGCAATGAACAGGTACAAGTACAAGGAAAGGTTACGTTTATACAAGCATTGGCCGTGTAGCACTTATATTTTAAACAGAGTTCACTGAATAGAGTGTAATGTGAACTGCTAAGTTTCTACCCCATATGAACCATGTGAGCATTAGCCCTACTGATGGAAATGGGCCCACACAAGGACAGAGAAAAACTCTGACCAGGGCGGGAATTGAACCCAAGACCTTCAGGTTAGATCACTGCTGCTCTACCGACTGAGCTACAAGGTCAGACATTACACTCAACAGTTAAGCCTGTTCAGATTTAAGTGCTTCACGGCCAACGTTTGCAAAAACGTAACCCTTCCTTGTACTTGTACATGTTGAAGAGTTACTCTGGCAGTCACACGGTCATCTCATAGGCATACAGTCTTCGCCAGACTTTTGCTGAGCTGCAAATGTACTCCTGCACTCATCAAAGTTGCATTTTACAGTTCGTTAACTACACTTTTTATGAGATTGCGTGAAGAATATAGCACTCGCTTTACTGATTAAGCCAAAGTGCTCATTTCAGTGATTACACTTTGAGCACTCTTTCACAATTTTAGCTTTTGTTGCACAGTTTTGTTGTTCAGATTTAAGTGCTTCACGGCCAACGTTTGCAAAAAGGTAACCCTTCCTTGTACTTGTACATGTTGAAGAGTTACTCCGGCAGTCACACGGTCATCTCATTGGCATACAGTTTTCCCCAGACTTTTGTGGAGCTGCGAATGTACTCCTGCACTCATCAAAGTTGCATTCTACAGTTCGGTTAACTTTTTACAAGATCGCGTGAAGAATATAGCACTCGTTTACTGATTAAGCCAAAGCGCTCATTTCAGTGATTATACTTTGAGCACTCTTTTACAATTTTGGCTTTTGTTGTACGGTTTGGTTAACTACACATTTTACAAGATCTTGTGAAATAATTATATAGCACTCGACTAAAAATTTTAGCTTTTATTTTACGGTTCAGTTTACTACACTTTTCGACTGCGTGACTGCAGGAGCACTAGTTATACACCCCCTGAATTCCTGTTAGATTACGACTGTGTGACTGTGGGACTGCGGTAGCACTAGTTATACACCCCCTAAATTCCACTGAGCTCTCGACTGCGGGACTGCGGGAGCACTAGTTATGCACTCTCCTGAATTCCTCTTAGCTTTCAACTGCGTGACTGCGGGAGCACTAGTTATACACCCCCTGAATTCCTGTTAGATTATGACTGTGGGACTGCGGTAGCACTAGATATACACCCCCTAAATTCCACTTAGCTCTCGACTGCGGGACTGCGGGAACACTAGTTATACACCACCTGAATTCCTGTTAGATTACGACTGTGTGACTGTGGGACTGCGGTAGCACTAATTATACACCCCCTAAATTCCACTTATCTCTCGACTGCGGGAGCACTAGTTATGCACCCCCCTGAATTCCTCTTAGCTTTCAACTGCGTGACTGCTGGAGCACTAGTTATACACCCCCTGAATTCCTGTTAGATTATGACTGTGACTGGGACTGCGGTAGCACTAGTTATACACCCCCTAAATTCTACTTACCTCTCAACTGCGGGACTGCGGGAGCACTAGTTATGCACCCCCCTGAATTCCTCTTATAAAGCTTTCAACTGCGTGACTGCAGGAGCACTAGTTATACACCCCCTGAATTCCTATTAGATTACGACTGTGGGACTGCGGTAGCACTAGTTATACACCCCCTAAATTTCACTTACAATGTAGCTCTCGACTGCGGGACTGCGGGAGCACTAGTTATGCACCCCCCTGAATTCCTGTTAGCTTTCAACTGCATGACTGTGGGACTGCGGGAGCACTATAGTTATACACCACCTGAAATCTGCTTAGCTTTCGAATGTGTGACTGCTGGAGCACTAGTTTTACACCCACGAAGTATTCAGAATTATGCGACTGTGGAAGTGCAGGAGCAGTACCTTTGTATCGATCAAAAGTGGCCAGGTATTCTAGAATCGCTCCAATTAATATACTAAAAGTACTTATTTACTACTGCAAGTGTACATACATGGAAAACATACAATACATACCGCAGGTACATGCATTGCATTGTTACTTGTAATTCATGTAATGAATCAACTCAGCCCCCAAAAGATTCCATACATAGGTGATGAACACGAAAAATTAATTTTTATCGCATCCTTGATTATATTTATTTAGAAATTTATTATCTGACTGTACTAATTTTAATTATACACATGAACAGGTGCGAGTACAGTAATCAATTTTGTCAAGAGAAAACAAAACTAAAAGTCCCTAACCACTGTTTAGAGTAACGTGTATCAAAAGCCAGTAACTCAACGCAAAGATTAACCTTAGAAAATCAGATAAAGTTAACTGATTATCTGAGTTGTGGTTCGGGTCATTGATTTACCATGTCTTTAAATTTTCATGAAAAATCATTGCAGAAATCAAGAAATGAATCCTTTGATGTTGGAGAGTTGCTACAAACCTTGCCGAAGAGGGAACATGAGAGATTATGGACTGGACTCCGAGACTTGACTCAAAGGCTGATATTAGCAAATCCAGTCTCATCACAGGACAATGTGGATTCTGAAGATGAGCAAGAAACAGCTGTATGCTTTTTTTTCATTTACATTCTGTAAACCTCCAAAAATAAACCTAATGCTTAGAATTACTGTATTTGCCAAATTGTACATGTGTACATGTAGCTCCATTATTAATCCACTATCGTTACACTGTAGCTCATTTAACTTTGAGTCAACTTTTCAATTTTTCGTTAACTGGAGTCCAATTAAAAATGATGCTTTCTAATAAAGAATTGAATGCCGAGGGATAACCTGAGTGTTATATTGACCAGTCAGCATTATAGCATTGGAAAGTGATGCTTGTTTTGATAATGGTAGGCAGCTACAATTATACAATGTACTTGTAGGTTGGTATTATAATTATCAATACAAATTATACTCATGTTTCGAACATAAATCCATGCTTGTACAATTTGAAAACAATAATTAAGAATTCTCATGCCTGCCAAACTGGAGATGTAACCTTGACCACTTTCAGTAGTTCTTGGGATCTTCGATCTTTGCCCGCTAACTTTTAAAGTGGATAAAATGGAGCCTTGTTGCATATTCAAGTCCAATTTTGCTCCCTCTGGACTAATTTTATGAGACTGGGTGAGTCAATGTTAGATGAAGCTATTAATTTTGCTATAAATTGTTATGGAATCTTGATCCCAGTTATAGCTTGTGTGCAAAGGCAGTGTGGTGAGGTGGTTAGGGTCTCTTGGCCATTGGCTGGGTATGGTACATGTATGCCCACTCTTAAACTATGTCCCCTGGTTTTTAAAATAATAGTCAACTTGTCTCTTGCGACCTGACATCTTTCATGATGTTTTGTGGAAGGCCTGTAAACTACTATAGCCTGATAGATAAATGTACATGTACACTGTATGTGCCTTTCTGGTACAAGCAAGGGCAGAACTTTATGTTATAATAATAATTTATTTTTTACTCATTTTCTTAAATCATTTTTTTTTTTGCCATTCTTAGGAGCAATGGTCAGTTCTGGTGTCAACCTTGGAAGGCGTAACAACAGTGGCCCTTGCTGCTTTAGCGACATCAGAGAAAACTGCACGCTCTTCGTTTGCTTTTTTAGAGATTGCTGTCACTCTTCACGGTACTTTTTTCTCCATATAATTATAATTTACTTTTTTCTCTTATAATTATTACCTGGCACCGATTTAAAGCATACATGTAGCTCCATAAGACTTGGAAAGAAAGTAATCTTAAAGGTTGAAAATCTTACAACATTTTTAATAATTAAAAGTAAAAATTAATACATGTACATGTACACTAGTGTATTCTCACATATGAATATTGAAACCAATTTAAGTCAAAAGCAAGCTGATGTTAGTGATACAAGAGGCAGGTCTTAGTTCAAAAACCTGACAAAGTGCAAGATCTGACCCACTAAACCAAGAGAAAGACTCTTGAAGATGTATAATTATAGCTAGATGTATTGACCCATTGTTATTGACCCTACAATTCCGTGTGACCAGCCAGATTTCATGTGAGTGGCCTACAGTATTTCTTAGTTGGAACAGTACGAAAGGTCATGTAAATGTAAGAATAATCAATCAGCAAATGTAAGTTGTAAATGTAATTCGCATTATTCAGGGGTTTCAATGACTTTTCAATTTTGAAGTACATGTAGATGCCTGGGCCTATTAATGTAAGCGACAGTCACTCTTGTCTTTTGCAAGGGATGAGTGAAAGTCAAGGAAGAGTAGCTGGCGGTGAGAGGCAAATTTCTGACAACATACGGTAGACGGCAGTATACCTCTGGTGACCAGCTTCTAATGAAATCCATCATAATTATTGATGGAAGGGACATAGTTTTTGACTGCTTAACCCTTAATTGACACCTCAAAACCCCAGTTGATGAGTAAAATTGTCTGGCTTTAGACAGAGTGAAATCTGTCAAGTCTCACTCCCAGACTCTCCTGTATTTTTTTTTTACTCTAGGTCTTTTGATGTTCCTACCTAAAGGAGCTGAAGCTTTGCAAAACAACATTGCACGGCTGTGTGAACTTTGGTGAGTAAATTATTAATTTAAAGACTACTAACCCATTGACTTCTGAACCCCCCCCTCCCCCACCATTGATGAGTCCTGTAAAAAATTAATCACCTAATCATCTGGCATTAGACAGAGTAAAATTTTACTCCTAGGAGTGATTGGGTTAATTAATATTGCTAACAGGTGATTCATTTGGATTAATTGACACATTTAAAACACATGCATTTACATCAATCAATCCAATTTTGATCCGGGTTTATCCCCGTAAACGGGGGTTTGCCGGATTTACCCCACTTTGTCAGCAATCTTTCTACATGTAACTCCCACTCTCCATCTCACTCAATTCATGGTGTCCTTTTTCTCCAAACCAACGCTCTTCCTCTCCATCTCCACTTGCGCCTTCCACGTCTTCTTTGGTCGTCCTCGCTTCCTCTTGCCCTTATCACTTTGAACTCCAACGCTTTTCTCAGAACATGCCCATCATCCCTCCTCCACACATGCCCGTACCATCTCACTCCATTTGCCTTTGCCATATGAACCACTGTTTCCTTCAATCCCAACATCTCCATCAGGTCCTCTGTCCTCTTTTTCTCCATCAGTTTTGCACAACACATTGCTCTCTCAGTCCTTCTCAAAATTGCTATCTCATTTTCCCTCAGACACTATGTCTCACTCCCATATAACATCGCCATTCTTACACAACTCTGATAATCCATTCCTTTCACCTTCAGCAAGAGCCTTTTTGAGTTCAGCAACTCTCCACATTCCCTGAACTTCACCCAGCCAATTCTTGTTCTTGCTGTCACCACGGCCTTGCCGCCACCACTTGCATTCACCCTATCCCCCAAATAACAGAAACCTCTCACTGTTTCCACCTCTTCACACAACATCACTGGTGCCTTATTCCAGCAAATTTATCCCCGAAATAGAGTTATTACACCTTTCAGGAACCGGCCCCAGGTAGTACATCATGTACTGTAATTGCTATTTTCCATTGCAAATTTAATTCCCAGAAAACTGGGAATTAATTTCACAATCATTATGGAAAATAGCCAATTACCAGTTGATATTCAATTGTATTTTACAGTTCAAAGCAGGTAGTTCCAGGGAAATACATGTAATTCTTCTTGATTATTATTTTCTACCCTTACGAAGAGATTCCCTATAGCTGTATGGTCCAAAATATGTGGCTAACTCTAATATTTTTTTTGGAAAACCCTAGGAATAATACAATTGCAGATTTTTTGACAAAAATTAATAATTCAAAGCCAGTTTGCATAATGTAGATCAAGGTTCCTTTTGCAAAGTAACATGTAAAAGTTGGAAACCAGAATTTTGGGAGAAATATTGACCCCTCGGGAAGAGGCAATACCTCGTCTTTGCCACGGGTAGTGGTCACATGCCACCGAGGTATGCAATTTTTTTTTCCCTTGGTAAAACCAAGGTGCAATTTGCCGATGCACTTGTCAAATAAGCAGTTAAGACTGTCAAATTTTAGATCTCATGGGGTGAAGAATCGATTTTTAATGCAAGAAATTGTAATCAAAATGCGAAAAGGGTGTGATTTACGTAAGGACTCAAATGTTATAATCTTGCCTTGGTTTGGTTTGCCAAACGAAATAAGTGGTTTTTAAATGAAACTGTAAGTCACTGAAGAGAGAAGCACACACACAGCATTTTACCTTACGACACACTCATCCAAAAATTTGGTTTCTGCCTTGAGCGGTACTCAAACCACGTCTCCCTGATTACCAGTCGGGCATGCTAAGCCACTACACCATCAAGGCCACCACGCTGGCAACGCAGCAGATTAATGGGGTGACTTAGCGGCGAGGGGAACCCTAAGGCTCAACTTTTCTTCACGTGAGTGTGTATCCTTGCCTCAATAACCCCAAACGGGACTTAGAACAAAGTCAGTGATTTCACAGCAATGAAAGGCTTTTACATGTACTTAGTATACTATCTGCTGCGTTGCCAGCGTGCATAGTGGCCTTGATGATGTAGCATGCCCAACTAGTAATCAGGGAGATGTGGGTTCGAGTCCCGCTCAAGGCAGAAACCAATTTTTCGGATGAGTGTCGGAAGGTTACGTGTTTCTTTTGTTAAGG
>NC_090883.1:19879023-19881523 GCF_036669925.1 Montipora capricornis | reverse complement strand
TTATTATAATTATTATTGTGAGCAGTTGTATCAACTTGTGTCCTTTTTGACCTGGCTTGTGCCTACTCTGTTGCAGGATTGTGAATGATTTTGAAGGGAAAGAAGAGTTGGTGACGAATACATTGCCATTTGTCATAATACGAAGCCTTGGCAGAGGAACTGTAAATATTCAAACAATAATTTTGACAAAATAATTCTGCCTTATTTCAAGTACTAAAATTTTAAGATAATTTTCAACAATAAATTCCAACAGTAAATATCAACAGTAAATTCAAACAATAAATGTCAACAATAAATTCAAACAATAATTTTCGACAACAAATTCAAACAATAAATATCAACAATAAATTCAAAGAAGAATTTTCAACAATAAATTCCAACAATAAAACAAATACTAAATAAGGAGCGAACAAAAGTGACCTACTAGGAAGTAGAATTCCTTTAGATCCGTTAATGACAAAAGTTTTGTCTGATAAATTGGTGATTAGATAACCATGTAAATAATTTGATGTTTTTAAAATATCAAAGCCATTCATATCAACCGGCATATACATTGTAAATTTTTCATTAGATGATATTACGTACACGTTTTCCCAATCATAAATACTTTGGTCAAGATTATGTAAAGCATCATTTTTGATATCGTATATTCTCAACTTTGTTGGACTGCTATTATCCAACGTGCTTTTAAAATCAACATACAACCTTCTTTGAATACTTTGTGAAGTACCATCAGGCGATAGATTCAAGATTGCTCTGATATAGTGATATTGGTTTGAAATCTTTTTGACAGCTTGATAATTGATGTTTATTTGACAAACGTGGGCTATTAAATTCATTGTCATAACGACTATCTGGAACATAAATTTCAATGCAACATGTATATTTTTGTGGAAAGTTGTCTCATGAGTTTAAACAAATTCCAATCCCAACTTCCATGATATAAACTTGATCCATCCGTTTTTTAAGAACGTCAATAGCAAAAGCATTTTTGCGGACACTGTGTGGCATTTGGTTAAAATCTGTTTTAAGACTGTCCACTTCAATACGAAAATCATCACTAAGCTCATCGATGGTATCAGTTGCATATTTTAGAACATTTGTTCGATTTTCATGACTGGAAATAGGTGATTGGCCTATTTTTTGATCGACATATGTATTTGTACTATCATTTTTGTCATTAGGTATTGCCATATTTACTACCTGGTTATTATTAAGATTGAGATTTCCTGTAAGTAAAGTTGAACCATCCCTTTTCAAATATAATCTGGCAACTGAATCTGCTACTGTAGAAGCAGCTTCGTTCAGTTGCTGTAAATTTACAGCATCTGAATTGGCTTTCACATTTTTTGCATTAATTATTTTATTATTGCTCATGTTGAGATTGTTATTCATTTCTTGCATTCCATCTCTTAACAAAACAGTGTTTATATTAGGCTTAGATGCTAATTCAACATTCAGTAACTCCAGATTGATAGCATCTTTGTTATTTTGTGGTCCTCCAACATAAGTTATTTTATTATCACCAATATCAAGATTTCCTATCATACTAACAGATCCATCCTTTTTTAAATAATCAGATAAATTAACACTAGCAGAAGCCTGTAAAACGTTTTGATCAACATAGGATTTATTGACTAGTGCGTTCAAACGATTATCAAACCATTATCATGCATCATCAAATTTCATGTACCATTGACTGAAATATTGATATGGAATAGGTCACTTTTACCATCTCTTGGGTTTGATATATCCTCAATATGATTGAAATTCACTTTTAAAGGCCCTTCCATACCACTGTTTGATGAATTGCATTTTAAATAATCAGTGAGATTCAAAGTGAAGCTTGGTGAATCACCACCATTTGCATCTGAATCATATGTGCCTGGTTTTAAATTAGTTATTTTTTATTTTCCTTATCATAATTTCCATCGGGAGTCAAACCTATACCAGGTGGTCCTCTTAAACCTGGTAAACCACGTGTGTAAGTATGACCTGTGCTATGTTCATTGAATATTCCCATTTATATATGTTTTATATAATTCCATAAAAGTTTCGTTTGATATTTTTTCTTGGTTTATCAACATACGAAAAAGAATATGGTTTTTCAGTTGTGTTTTTATATTGATCTCCTAATTCTCGTAAAATGAAATTTTGTTCATTTGAACTTGGAAATTATACATACAAAAATGTGAACAATTCAAATGAATATTCGTTGGACAAGAATAAAAGCTTTGTGATAAATAAATTACTGAGCATTTTTTATGTCTACCTTGTATAAAATAGTCAATTAATGGTTTTTGATTTCTTAATAGTATGTAGTGTGTTAAACAAAAAAAAAAAAACAAGCTGAATGTGTTGAACCTTCAGGTTATAAACAAACAAAAAATGGTAGATTTATGTTTTATTGCACTTGTGCTGAATGTGGCATTAAAAAGACTCGATTTGTTAAAAAGAATAATTTAAACTTGGTAGCCCCTCATATTTAGAGGGGCTTTAT
>NC_090883.1:19854023-19871523 GCF_036669925.1 Montipora capricornis | reverse complement strand
TCTTCTCTTGTGTGAAAAGTTTTAAGTTTGTATGGGGCGCCGTTTCGTTAATTTCGGCGAAATCGAAGTTGGTACGATTATTTTGCTTTGTTGATGGCACGACGATCTATAATTTGGATGAAAATGTTTCATGACGATACTGACACGAATTACGCTAGCGAGCAAAACAGTTTATTTATTACAGTTTCTCCAATAGCATAAACAATCAAATACACTGAAAAAAATCAGTGTAGGAGGAGAGGGAAGCATCCAAAAGCGCACTTGACACCATACGAGGGATTCTCCTAAATTCTGCTTAATCAACGTTTGGTCAAAAATACGCAATGAAATTGACATCCCCCGATCAGGGTCTGCGGCCAAAAATGCTGTCACGTAGGTTAAAAAAGGGATTTATCCGCTGAGATTTTGCAAACTGAACAGTCCTTTTTGGGGAATAATGTTGTTCGATTTTCTCGTAAAAATTTACGCGCTGCTCGCTGCCTCGGATTCTAGGAAAAATTACTCGTACTATGTTTGGATTTAAGTGTATTTTGAGCAGTTAGTCGCCCCCTTTGGTGCACTTAAATAAAAACATACTATTAAGCGAGTTGCTGTGATTTTCCAAGTTGCCCCAAAGATTAATGCTCATAATTCATTTATGCTTGGTGATCTCGGAAACAGGTTTGGATCACTGCTCGTCCTTGCCGGTAAATGCTCAGCAGCTGACTCACATGCTCGCAAAATCCAGTCGCCGGCGTGCATGTTGTTTCTTCACTTGAGTTACATGTAAGTCAACTTTACAGTTGACAAAATTAATGATCATCAAAGGGTTCACGTCAATGTTTCTTTGACACTCGAAATCTGCCAGAAATCCAAACCCAACTTATTGATAACGAAATTAAATAATTTTGAGGAAGACTTTTTTTTCCACGGCGTGAATTATTTCATGGCGTGAATTTTTTCACTGCCCAGCGTGAACTAGTTCACGGTGGTATGAAAAATTTTCACGCTGAGTTCACGCTATTTTAAAGGAATTTCACGGTATTTCAGCTTGCTTTATATAATTTCACGGTTGTCTGCCGTGAAATCGGCATGATCGTGAAATTTTTATAAGCCCCCTTTTCGCGTGAAGGGTCACATTTATACAAAAGCAATTATTCGCCTCAGGCTCAAAATCTATTTAAATATTATAGTATTATATAAATTAAAATGGAAAACAAAGTTCATCATAAAACTAAATATTTTACTCAAGAAGAAAAAAAAACAAGCAATAAAACAATCAAAAACAAAGTATATGCTAAATAAATCATGGCATTATTACATTAGCAGGAAAATGGACTCGTTTAAAAAGCAAGAAACACAAAAAAATCTGAAAAACATAGAATAATTTTTTAAATTTATTTGATTTTTTTAAAATGGCTTAAAGAATATTTTCTTGTAGTATGATATATAAAATTAATGCAAAATTTAACTCAAAAAATTTATCAAATAAAAATATAAAACAAATATTAATAAAAGATATGAATAATAATTTAAACAAAAAATCAGGTTCTGGTTTAGGATTCAAATGGTCGGATCTTCTTAAAAAAGCATCAAGAGAAAATGTTATCTTCATTATAAATAAAAACGATGAAGTTTTACTAAAGGGTTTAATTCAATTTAAAAACAGATCAAATCTTTATAAAATTCACAAAAGACATAAACAAATTGAAAAATTGGTGGACGACAAAAAAAATTGTGTTTATAACTTTGATGATGATATATTTCAAAAGGAAAACACAAGTACACCAAATTACAAAAATTATTAGTACAAAAAATGTTCAAAATAAAACATTTAATTCTTTTACAAATGAATTTAAAATAAAAATGTCAAAATCTTTAATTTAAATAATGCAAAATATCTTTATTTAATATTTCAAGATATACTTGACACAGTAAAAAAAAAGGAAAATTAAAAAATAACGATATGTTCACAATTATTGTCCATAATGAAGATCTGACAAACCCAATATCAACAAAATTTAAAAAATAGAAGATTTTGGATTAAATGAAACGGAAGATTTGGTTAATACTGTTGAATATCATAATGTTTCATTAGATAAAAGTGAAATTACTGTTCAAAGTGTAAAAATTCGTTCTGGTTTAGGCAGATTGAATTTGTCAAAAGATACAACAGCAAGAAAAAAATGTGCTATTACAATAAAAAATAATAACAGTATTTGTTTAGCAAGACTTATTGTTACAACTTATGCAAATGTAAAACCAGAAGATTGGTCAAAATCTCAATTACATGATGGATTTAATAAATCAAGAAATTTTACAAAAACTAAGCATTAAAATTACATTTAGAAGATGGTTTTGATATAAACGATGATGGCAATAATCTTGATGATGTAAATAAATTTTCAAAACATTTTAATATAGAAATCAATATAGATTCTGAACAATTTAACGAAATAGTTTATAGAACTAATAAAGGTTGCGAAGATAAAATTTATTTACATAAAACAAGAAATCATTTTGATGTTATTAAATCAATTACTGCTTTTTATAATGTTGCTTATTATTGCCATGAATGTAAAAAAACCTTTACAAAAAGAGATATGCACAAATGTCCATCAAAATGCTTATCTTGTTTTACTTTCATCAAAGAAAAAAAACGTGATGGAAATGAAATAATTTGTCAAAAATGTATCAGAAAATTTCAGGGTGAACAATGTTGTAAAAATCATCTCAAAAACAGATCAAAAGGCAAAAAAATTGATACTGTTGGTAGTTCAGTAGAAAAATGTTTAAAATGTGAACGAATAATTACTGGCAAATACATAACCACTCACAAATGTGGTTATAAGGATTGTATACATTGTGGAAAGTATGTTAATATAGACCATAAATGTTATATGAAAAAAATAAAAGTGAAAGGCGAATACTTCACAGTTAACAAAAATAATTCATGCAAAATTAACAAATCAATAAAAAAGAAAGATTGGTGTTTTTCATGTAGATCATTTACTGAAAAATATATTTTTTGTGACTTTGAATGTACTCAAAATACTGGAACTCATGAAGTTAACTTTGCTATAGTACAAGATTATATTGGTAATGAATACATTTATGAGAACATTGATGACTTTTGTAAAAACACCATAAATGATAAATTTAAAGGATACACATTTATTGCACATAATAGAAAAGGTTACGGTGCTCACTTTATTTTGAAATGATTTATTGACCGAGGAATTAAACCATATTGTATATACAATGGAGCTAAACTCATTTTTATGGAAATACCAAAATTAAAAATTCGTTTTATTGATGGTTTAAACTTTCTTCAGATGCCATTGAAATCGTTTCCTAAAACATTTCGTTTAAATGAAATCAAAAAAGGATATTACATTACTACTCAAGATGCTTATGCCGGGGGTAGTCTTTTTCATGTTCTCCAACATAAACATTATTATTGTCAAATGATCCATACAATACAATGTACAGACTGACATTCTATACTGGTCTCCATATCCGTTCATGTATGTAAGGAGTTCAATTATAATGAAATGTGGTAACTAATGATGAGTAAGTTTATTAATTTACAAATTCAGGTGTGTAACAATTTATGATTAGTTGAAGTACAGGTACACATGAATTGAGTCCATTAAATTAAATTTTTGAGTTCTTTCCTTGTAGGCAGCTGATGTGAAGTGTGTCTGGAGCTTACGCCAGAGTCTTTTGCTGATGGATTTTGAAGACAACTCCTCTGCATGTTTGAAGCAAGTCCTAAACCAGTGCATGATTCATCCCACGTACCTGAAGTTGGAGGAGGTTATTGAACTTGTTGTGTTAAAGTGCACCTAACCCCAAAATATTTTTTTCACTAAAATGAATCTTTGCAACTGCTCGAAACGCATTGCGGCCATTTTTTCATTTTTCTAACAAATCCTGGCATTTTATAGGCTTCGAAAGTTCCGAAAATCCAATCATCTTTTGTTCACGACCGAGTCAGAAGGGGAGTGGGTCTATTCCTGATTTGACGTCACAAACTGATTTACATTGCATTAACTCTTTGTAAAAATGCATGCAAAGTAGATTGTGACGTCAAATCAGGAATAGACCCACTCCCCTTCTGACTCGGTCGTGAACAAAAGATGCTTGGATTTTCACAACTTTCAAAGCCTATAAAATGCCAGGATTTGTTAGAAAAATGAAAAAATGGCCGCAATGCATTTCGAACAGGTGCAAAGATTCATTTTAGCAAAAAAAATATTTTGGGGTTAGGTGCACTTTAAGTCATTAACCCATTCACACGTCAAACGCCCTAGGGTGCCCCTATTGACAAGTAAACTTGTCTGGCGTTAGACAGTGAGAGTATAACCTATTAAGTGTCACTCTCAGGGTTCAGTGGGTTAATAATTGTTATACATCATGAACAAGCTTATGACAGCAGAAATCTCTTAGTAAAGCAACTGTGGTGTTTCAAAAACTACACAAAGTCAAGAGGCACTGAAACACGGCTTTAGAACTCAACCAAAATAATAATCATTTAATTTATTATTGATCTTAAAACCTGAACTTACATGTACATATAGTTACATGGGAGGAGTTCCTGATTGACAGGTGTTAGAAATTTAAAGACTACACCACCAAACCCCTTGCACAGAGGAACACTGTGCCATCTTTGGACAAGAAACCTTACAATAAGCAATTCCTTGTACATGTAGCATCTGGATGAGAAAATGCCTGGGCTATGTACGTAAGAATTATAAGGTACTGCAGTTTCACAATAGCCGTAAAAATATAGCCAAACCACAGTAGGTTCGTATTGCATTCAAACCCAATGTCTTCCAAAGTATGCAAATAGCTAATTGTGTGGAAAAAGAATGTAAGTGCACAGAAATTTCACACCAATGCTGAATCAGTCTTGATCCCCTCCTCTTAAGCATCTAGCTTGGCTGCTTACAGATTATTTTGCATAACCAATGACTCTTGTTTATTGTTATCAAAGGGAAGACGTTTTCTAAGCTATTTGTTTGGCTTAAACCCTGACCTGTCCAAGGAGTTTCACAAGACAATCAAAAATCAGATCCCATCTTGTGCTGTGTAAGTTGCATTTTGACAACAGTGTACAATGTTACACTCGTCTAGAATCTGCAATACACTGTATGCATGTATGTTACATTACCAAACGTGTACGAGGGAGAAGTAATATCATTGTACAGCATGCTCTCATTGTGTCATGACAACGTGATAATGATGATGATTATATTGAAATAAACATGCTGTCCATTTTTGCAGGAATTCCCTTTATCTGTATGGTGAGGTGTACTTCCGTGCTTGGAGAGTTGCTTCTGGAGTGTACTTAAAGGTTTTTTTTTTTCTGAATCACAATAAGAGTAAAATGTTGCATTATAATCCACTCTATCATCAACCTGATGCTCAGCAGATTGTTACACCATTGCGCTATAACTTGATCTGATGGAGCAACTAAGTATTACAAAGAGTATTTTGTGCAGTAGTTACAAGAATGTGAAAACATGTAAGGCTTTATTATATTTTGGTCAGATTATTCTCTTCATTAGCTACAGAGCTTTGAAATAGGGGATTCATTTA
Source organism: Montipora capricornis (assembly GCF_036669925.1). Lineage (NCBI taxonomy): Eukaryota > Metazoa > Cnidaria > Anthozoa > Scleractinia > Acroporidae > Montipora > Montipora capricornis. Next base: position 19,865,940 of record NC_090883.1, on the reverse strand, counting down.
TATGTATATGATATATAACAGTTGTATGTAATACATATCTTTAGCAAGCAAGAAGGCAAGCTTTTGTTTCTTATAAAGGTGCTGGAAGAAAACTGCATTCAGGACCTGATGTATTGCGCTGTCCATGCTCAACGCACAGGAACTCAATCCATGGCATCCAGACTTCGAAAGGTTTGCTATTGCTGTTCATAATTCTGTCATATTTATTAGGTTTTCAAACTGGCACATTGTGTTTCTAGCATTCTTATTGGTTGTTTAAATCATAGTTATCAGACGTTTTACAATATGATCACATCAAGTATTGATGAAAAATGTTCAAGTATCCAAGCATTCAGAAGTATTGAAATTTAAGCAATTTATCATTTTATTGATGTTGGTGCTACTGTACATGCCATATCATGGCTAGTTACATCGTCAGCATGAATTCATTTTAAATGAACCGGAAATTTTTACAAAAATGTTGAAACCAACTGTTGCTTTACAGTTGAGATCTACTTATTGAGAGAAGATTAAGACCACATTTGTATACATGTACCTAGCAGTCTACTGGATTGCTGTCACTTTTTGTACCTGTACATGTACTTTGTTCTTGGCCCGTTCCTGTATGTGGCAAATTATCTAGCCACATGTATGATATCATTTGACATTCGTTTTTAAAGCCCTTTGTATTGATAAGAGATAAAAGGCTGAAATTAAAAATACCGATTCACCTAATAAGTCTTCACTTTATTGGCAGGTTTTGGAATACTTTAATAAGCAAAAAAGGCAGAGGGGGGTAGATGAAGCCCTCCTTCGACTGTATCAGCCAATCATATGGAGAGCTTTTAAGGTACACTGTAGTAGGTGTTTACGGTAACTTTCAATTGACAGCATAAATTTGTGGCAACAAATGCATTTTGTAGCTGTGGCCAACAGTGCCTGGGACTAATAATAAAATAGGAAGGGCCATTTATAGTAAGTGCATGTTTTCAGCCAATATCGTAAGTTCTTTTGTTTTTCCAATTCAAAGGTGTAGCAAGCAGTATTTTTTGCAAAGCTTATCTTCTTGAAAATGAAGCACAATTCAGAGAAAAATAGAACAGAACAATGTTCTTAGTTAAGGTCATTTCCAGGCAACTTGCAAAATTTCACCTAGTTTTGAGCAAAACTGAAAATCGGCAGGAAAAAGTCACTATGTTTATGACGAAAGAGTGACTGAGGTGGTCCTTGCACTTATCTGGACAATTTAAGCAATCATGCCACTTTTAGACACCTGAAAGATTCAGACAGCTTCAGCGGGATTCAAACCCATGTCCACTGCAATGCTTGTGTAATGCTCTACGAACTGAGCTTTGAAGCAACTCATTTGGGAGTAGGTCATTTTGTTGGGCCCATGTTTATGTGAGTTCTTGAATACCTGATAAGGAAGACCAGGCTGTGATGAGACTGTTTTGTCATTTCACGTGATGAAGAATAGGCCCAGTTTTTAAGAGGCTACTCCAGTGAACTGACATGTGCTGTATGTTGGGCCTCTTGTTCATTGCCATTTTTGGGCATGCCTATATGTATAGAACCTGTGTATAAAAGCTTTGAGTGTTGAGGCACCAAATTTGCGTTCAGTTATTGTGTTCAATAAGTGTGTGTTTCCTGGTGCTTACAATGTAAGTAATAATAATTTGTTAAGTACCAAACTATTTGATCTCGTGACGAGAACTGAACTTCAAGAACCTAACCCTAACCCTAACCCTAACCCTAAAACCATGAGAGTGTCATTACTAAAATGAGGGTGAGGTCAAGGGCGAGGGTTAGGGGTAGAGTTAGCCTAACCTACAATTGTAGACCTAGGTTAGACCTACATGTACATAGAGTAACCTAGATCTAGGTTAGGCTAACCTTAACCTCACCCTCACCCTCATTTTAGCTACACCACCATGGGAGAAATTGGTCAGCTAAGAGAATTTGACCAAGCGAAATAGTTGTTTGAAAGGTTACATGTAAATCCAGCTCCTTGAGTGCAGTCTTGCTAAGGGAAATTGGACCGGAGACTCGTGACCTTCTGAGAGATCTTTTGACTCTGGACAAGCCAGTTGCTAAGTCATACAGGAATTTGTGGAAATTCTCAACAGTCATCTCCATCCAAAACCTCTTATGACCGCTGAGCAGTTTAATTTTCATAATAATATAATTGTTTTTGGAATGACTCCAGATCTTGGGCAGATTTTGCTGCACCACTGAAGAATCTCACAGCTCCCTGTGGATTGCTAGAAAACTTCTGGGCGAGAAAACCTTGGATTTGTCAGAGCACTGGAAATTGCACAATCCAAGGAAATGGCCAAAAAGAACTCCTCGAGACTCAAGGACTTAGGATGTTCTGGGGATGCTGGGGAAAAAAGCTCATAAACCCAGGAAATTTACCAAGGATAAGGGAGAGAAGTCTAAAACTGCATGTCATCGTTGTGGGAACACTGAACATGGCCGCTATGAATGTAAATATGAGAAATATTGCTGTGATGCATGTGGTAAATTGGATCATCTGAAAAAGGTTTGCCAATCCAAGGAGTCTAAGGATGTCAGGTACATCAAGACTGCTGGTAACTGTGATATGGTGCTTGATTCCTTAGGATCTTTACAAACTGTGAGCAGGATTCCCAAGCCACTATTGTAACTATGATAGTAGAAGGCAAGGAATTGGTATTGGGATAGGACATAGGAGCATCCGAGACAGTCATGCCCAAGAAAATGTTTAAGGAGAAAATGGGTCATCTGAGGCTGAGGCCAGCGTGCACCTCCCTAAAACCGGAGTACTAAGTACTGCGTTAACTTTATGTGGAGAAACTGAGGTGCATGTATCACAGCCAGAGTGCTAAGTTACCTCTAATTGTTGCTGAGGTTGATGGAAAGCCTGCTATTACTGCTCGTAACTGGCCGAGTGTTGTTAAGGTGAACTGGTCCAAGGATCTTTTTATAGTAAAGTAAAGTAAAAGTAAAGCAACCATATTTAACGTCGATAACTCGTAACAGTAATTCAACTGACAAACCTGAGGTCGACGGTGCGCTCATTTTACTCCCCCCTCTCCATCAGTGCTCCGTTTTACGGGTATTTAAAGCTACTTAGCTACACGGAAAGGAAAGAAGTCGAAACAAGGATGCGAGATCCGGGAATCGAACTCAGGACCTATTGCACCAAGGCCGCGCACTAACCGACTGTGCCATCCTTGCTCCTCCGTTTCTTCTCTTGATTTAGTAAACTGACTGCTAGGTATAAGTGTGTTTTTGGTCCTGGCCTGGGAAAAATCAAGGAGTTCGAAGCCAGGCTGTGTTTTCACTCGGAGACTAACCCTAAGTTTCATAAGGCCAGACCTGTGCCTTACTCCTTAAGACCTGCAGGGTTAAATCCCCTAGAGAAGTAGGCGGTTATGTGTTCACGGTGTCATGCAGTGCGTGGGCTGCCCCAGTTTGGGTCGTGTCCTAGCCAAGTGGCAGTATACGTCTATTTTGGGAAGTGAATTAAGTGTTGAATGCTGACAAATACCGCGTACCAAATCTCCGAGACTTGCTAAGTGCTCTGGTAGGAGGAACAGATTTACAAAGTTGAATATCATTATGCATATCAGCAGTTGTTACCGTCCTCAAGTGTACTGACAGTGTTGTGTTACATCAACAACAATTGATTACTGGACGAAATGACCAGGACACACCTTCCCAAAGCAGGTTGTTGAGTGGTCATGGCAGTGTCGAAAGATTAGACAGAAATTGTCCATAGTACTGAAGCACTCCAAGGAAGGGCTGCAGCTCTGCAACATTTGTAGATGATGGGGCTTTAACAATGGCTCTCAGCTTCTGGACCCCCTCAGCATCAATCACATGACCAAGGAACTGGGCCTTCTCCTGCAGGAAACTACACTTGGATAAGTTAAGTTGAACTTGATAACATTCAAGCCTACTCACCACCGGCTCGGACCGATTTGGGTGCTCCTGGTCATGGCAGCCAGAGTGCCAAAAGGTTTTGGAGTCTGCAAAGGAACTGCTGCAATGTTTGAAGGTTCTTGCTGACCCTGATGTGATGCCTCTTCGTATAGTGTTGGAGTTGTGTTATCACATTTGATGCCAGGTGGCAGGGATTTCAATAAAAGCTGGTTTCTACCACTGCCTATAGAGCCTGTAGAAACTCGTTATTATGTCCTGTAATTTTGGAAGAGAACATGGTTTGATTGACAGATGACTGATTCGTTTTGATAGAGTTTTGTCGCAGTGAACATTTTTGCTTCGGCTTGAGCGTGTTTTTTTGGTCGTTTTGGAACAAAGAGTCGATCAAAACTATCTTGAAGATTTGTTTGTTTGTTATTTAACAGAGCCTCGTGCCACTGAGCGTTTAGCCAACGATTAGGCTGCACGGTGATCACAGCCACTTATGGAAAATGGTTTTTAAAGCCCTGGTGTGGTAAAGAGAAGTACCTTTACGGAAGGAAGTTTTACCTTAGAAACTGACCATAAGCCAATCTTGACCATTGTGGGTCCTAAGTCATCAGTGTCAACCCTGGCTTCCGCACAGCTGCAGAGATGGGCTTTGATTCTGTAAAGGTGGTTTCTGCAAAACAACATCAATGCAGATGGGTTATCGAGACTCCCAGCTGACAAGGCTAGCACCAAGGTTTTCCATTTCACTTACATGTATGTGAATGATCTCCCAGTAACAGCTAGTGATATTGCTAGTGCAACAAAGAAGGATCCAGTATTGAGCAAGGTGTTACAATTATTGGTTAAATTTGGTTGACCACAACAAGTACAGGGGGATTCCCCAAGCCCCTACTTTACCTGTTGAGGTGTCTTGAACTTTCTAGGGAACAGGATTGTGTTCTCTGGGGGTTTCCAGTTGTGATCCCCAAGGCATTACAAGACAGGATCCTTGAAGACCTGTTACGTGTGGTGGCTCTGTCTCAACAAGGCAATTGAGTCTGTGGTGCGAAATTGTACAGCATGTCAGTCTACTCCGAAACAGCCTGTTACTTCACGCCTAGTTACATGAAAGTGGCCTGTCGGAGTTTGGCAACGATTGCACATGGATTATGGACTTTCTTGTGGTGGCAGATGCCCATTTGAAGTGGCCAGATGGATTCTCTACAGGATCTTCTACCACCCATAAAATTACTGAGGTTTACTGAAAGTTTTTGTTCTTGGCATATGGTCTTCAGGAGGAAATTGTATTCCTGGCTATCACCATGCATCAAATGGGAGGGCAGAGAGATACGTTCAGACACTGAAACAAACCTTGCAGACGACTACTGTAAGATTAAACGAGGGAAATCACTTCAGCAGTGGTTATCTACAGCTGCAGTTTTCTGTTCTACACTGTCACTAATCCTACCGCCCTGAGTTGTTCCTTAAGAGGAAACCATGCACCTGACTGTCCCATCTTCAACCAAAGCTGGCTCAGCATAGTTTGCCTTTCTTCACTTTCACTAATTCTACCTCCCTCCTACCAGGGAACGTCAGACTAAGGTAAAGAAGTGGCATGACAGTGGCTGCTCCAAGACTCGTGAATTTCTTCCAGGCGATCAGGTACTTGTGCACAACTTCAGAGGAAACGATAAGTGGCAGGGTGTTACAGTGATTTTGCGGATAGGTTGCTTGGCATACAAAGTACGAGTGCAGGAACGCATTCGCCATGTGCACATAGTTCTGCTACTACATGCAAGTCCCAAGCAAGAAGTGATACCTGTCTTACCCAACCTTAGGGGTAACCCTTTCCAAGTTGTCTGAACCGTAACCACCTACTAGATCTTCAGACCCAGGCTCCGCTCCTGTTACTGAGCTGTCCTTACCTGCAGTTACTATTAGCTCATCAGAGACACCCAGACGGTACCCAAATGTGTTTGCCTAAGTTGGTAAAAGGCCTCCGCTTGTAATGAGTGGAACTTAGTGGAACTGTTTATTTAAGTTGAAAAATTTATAGGAAAAGGGAGATGTTGTATGTTTAGCTTTGAATTGAGTGTTGCTCAAGGTATTAAATGTGTGTTCAGTTATTGTGTTCAATGTGTGTATGGGTTCTTGGTGCTGAAGTAATTATTAACAATGAGCTATGCTAAATAAGCTGGAATCTCAGAGTTTCATTATCATCCTGCTTTATCTCTAGGTTCCAAATCCAATGGTAAGAGCAAATGCGGCAGCTCTGTTGACAGATGTGTTTCCACTTCAAAATCCAGATGCGGGAAATGAACAGATTGATGCTCTGCTGCAGAAGCAGTTTGACATTCTGAAAGTAAGGGCACAAACAAAGTTCGTTGTGTTGTTATTTACTTTTTACCAGCCAAATAGCCCGCATGGCAGAGGCATGCTTCATTTTCCTCCCTAACAAGAAGGAAAGGATACCTTTGCACAGACCTTCACAACTTTGATGAATAGTAACTCTTAATTTGTTAAAGTCCGCTATAACCAGTTTGAATTTAATGCTTGCCTGATGGCAGAAGAGTAGAGGTGACGTTGCATGGATGTTGTGTCATGCATGCATGACAGAACATTGGGAACGTGAGGTTACCTTCTTGCTAGAGAGTGATAGAGAGGGAAATCAGAGAAACCTCTGCACAGTGTTCAATCAGACTTTGTGCAGGGCTGATGTTTGAAGGATTAGTCTTCCACTGAAGGGTTTCATAGAGAAATAAAACTTTTTTCTCATAAATCGGTGTGTAAATCCGTTCAGCTTAGTTAACCTTTTCACACCACATTGTATATAGTTCAAGTTTTCAAAATATCTGACTGCTGAAGTGTTGTGATAAAAACAGGGAAATGTTTAATGGTTTATTGTTGAGGGCGTGGTGGTCAGAAGAGAATCTGTTTCGCTAACCACCAAAGTTTGGGTGGGCAAGTACAGTTCAATGTGATCTTGAAAGGAATGATTATTTCTGTTATGGAACCATCTACATGTACATGTATGGAAGTCGCGAAGAAGTGAAAATAAAAGTTGAGGCTTGAATGGGACTTGGACTTTATTTTACATCTGTAGATCAACTGTGAAAAAAATAACTTTATTCTTTAAAGCATTGCATTGATACTTAGCTTCTTCATTTACCCAGGTACATAAACTTAAAGCTTATTATTCCTTTTGATAGCCCTTCTGTTTAGGGTCATTTAGCCCAACGGGAAGTTTATTGTTCTCAGAAATGGCATTTTTTATGTGACATGTGTTCATTATATTTCAGGATCTGCTTGAGGACCCATGCCCTACAGTCAGGGCCACTGCAATTCATGGTGTTTGTCGTATCACAAGTGTTTTCTGGGAATTAATTCCTGCACACATCATTAAGATGTTCCTTTCAACACTGGTGAGAGAATTTTCCCTGCATAGGCAAAAATGTGCAGGTTCAGGTTTATGCCAAAATGACTAAACTCCATGCAAGCTACATGTAGTTCCACTTTCACAAAGTTATGAACCTTTAACCACCAAAACAAGCAAAAAAGAATTCCAAGTAGACATTTCGAAATAAACTTTTTTCTGTGGGGAGCTTCAAGTAGAGCATTGAGAAGAAGCTGTTGGCATCGTGCGAAATTTTTTTCATTTCAGTACAAAATTCATATACAGGTATTTACCATTTTCAACAGATCACTGACCTGGCTTTTGACATGTCTTCTAGTGCTGTTAGAGTGGCTGTTTTTCAGGTGTGCTGTTTGAAGTATTAAAATAAATTCTATTTTCAAGTTTTTATTTTATTTTCTCCAACTTGTTTCTGGGTTCTTATGTATCATGAAAAATCTAGAAAGCTGTGGAGTCAAAGGAATTCAATCTTTTCCTTTTCCAGTAAATCATTTTTGTCAGGTGGGTTTTAAGTGTGAAAACTTGATCCCATTCATAACCTGAAATTAATGTAAAATTGTCTTGAGGGAAAACGTTGTTTTCAACTACATGTATTTTAGAAAGCAATCATTGCTCTTTGTCGATTCAATTTCTCCAAAAAGGCGAAGTATGGCTGTCATACTTTAAAAAGTTGTCAAAATTCGATCAATGGCTTTTGAATGCAAAAGATTACCTTACATTCTTTATTGTCTATATACACTGTACACTGTACTAACTTGATTAAAGTTAATTATCATTGTTCCATTTTGCTTGAAGGGTTTAAAAGTCTTGCTGGACAATCGCCTCAGTCACCCTCTTCTCAAGACACTGTTTGTTCATCTGCAAGACTTTGTGCATGATTCATCAGAGAAAGTGCGAATTGCATTTCTAGATGTTCTTATTTTTGTCAAAGGCCTGAAAGCAATAAAGGTCAGTTAAAGGACATTGTTTTGTTTTTGTACGTTTACATTTTAAAGATAGGAAAGACTGACTTTTTATAACTGAGGCGACAAGGACACTTAAATAATAACTATTATTCATACCGTAGAATTCCGAAGTAACAGCCCCCGTTACTTTTGGATTTAACAGGGGTAAGGGGCTGTTACTTTCAGATAGTTAAAAAAAACGGTTTGTAATTCAGTAGTGCTCTATCAAAAAGGACACGTGACGTGAGATCAAAAGTTCATTATAATTTATTTAGTTGTTCAGATTACTCTCTGGTTACGCAACCAGACAAAACCAGGCTGTAACAATTTTAATAAGTTTTTTGCCTGACAACGTGCAACGGAGATGGGTTTCCGACATGTATTTTTCGTATTGATACTCGCAGGTGTAAATGACTTAAGTCAGTAGTGAATGCGTTCGTAATGTGTATATCGTAATATGTAAGTTAGTGTTCGTAAATTTTTCAGTAGGATTAAGTTAAGTTAATAATAAACGAAGGATCCCAAAGGTTTCTGGCTTTGCTGAGGCCACCCAGGATGTTCCATCCACATTACGCATTACGCTTACAACATGGTAATTCGTTTTTAGTTCAGGAAAACTGAGACAGTATTTTCTGTATACCTTACGATACCGTATTAGAGTTTTCCCACGTTCCAGTTGCTGCATTCCAGGAGACAATTGTTTGATATTCCGCTGTAGTTTTCTTAATCAATCGATCCTCAACTACGCTGGTACATGAAAGACAATACAGATCAATGCAATGTACATGTTATTGCTTTAAATGACATTGTTGAAGGGGCCGTTACTTTCGGGATTCAACAGAAGCGTCAAAAATTAACGTTACTTTTGGGGAGCTGTTAGTTAGTTTCAGAATTCTACGGTAGTCATTTCATCGTATTTCATCATTTCATCACTTAAATTTCCTATTAAGTGAACTTCAATACAATAAATTTTACTAGTTCAAGACCAACCTTCCTGACACATTCATACCATAAGGACTTGTCAGCCTTGTCTTTCTTTAACACCTCAGCGTTTCCTCCTTTTCCTGTTGACAGTTTTGGGACATAGTACCACTTGAACAGTTACTTTGTCAGCTGGAGGTTGAACAATCTGCATCAGTAATCAGAAGACTTGTGAAGCTGCTTGTGAATTCATTTCATCCAACAGGGAAAGGCCCTGATGTCCAGGTGAAAATTGCACCCCTCCTTCTCCTTCCCACATCTTAAGGAATAATGTTATGTTAGCACCAGGATTCCACTATTTTAACAGCATTTGGGTTTGGTTGAAAAAAAAAACAAGACAATAGCCTGGGACTGTAGGTTTTCCATACGACAGTTAACTTGGCCTTTAAATCCTGTTAACTCCCCATAGCTTCACATTTCACAGGACTGGCTGCCATATTAGTTCCATATAATGCTCTTACTATCCCATATCTCCCCCACTTATGGGCCAGATATGGGCCATAAGTTGCCATATCAAACCCATACTTTCACTTTGATATGGGCATGACAATTTGCATGGGTGTGTTAACGTCAGTTCTTGTCCAGTCCATGATGTAGAAAAATTTTAAGCCATCCTGTCAGATTTACATGTAAGTTAAACCAATTAGATTCAGAAGACTTCTGTAACCATGCACTATGTAAGGTTCAACTAAATGTAGTATTCAGCTGAAATCATGGACTTGAAGCACAGTGGAGCTGCATCCTACATGTATAACATGCATTTGAAACAAATACTTTGATGACAGCTCTGTATAAATGGATGGTAATGCTGAACGGTAATCAAAATTTCAAATGCAGAATGTGAAAAAGCAAGGTTCATTTACTGTATGTATGCTAGTTGAAAAAATATGTATCACCAAATTAAAGTGAGCACGTTTTTTTCAGTAGAACACCTAAAAGAGCTTTACCTACTTAGCCAACCAAACATGATTGACTGCTATAAAACAGAAATCGTTGCCTTGAAAGTTAATATTTTACTTCAACTTTTCTTAAATTTTCTTACAGATTTCTCGCTGTTCAGCTCTTTGGAAATCCAATCCTGTTGCAGCCAGAAAGTTCTACCAATATGTTCATCTGCACTCAACAGTCTCAGCGACAGGTTGATTTCATCATTTATTCACCATTTGGCCACTCCAAAAATGCTATAATATTCACCATTCTTGTTTAGTAAGCTTTGCATTAATTATTTTAATAGCTTCACAAATTAGGATTTCCTTTTTCATTTACACTTGGGGAATGTGAATCTGCACTGTTGTTATCTCTTGATTTCCATATGTCTGTCGTCGAATATGAATAAATAATGTGCTTACCTTTCCAAGCAAATTCACGATGCCATACTCATCAACTGTATCCATACATGTACCTCATGGCCATCACATAGAAATCATTTCTCATCACTGTTAAGTTGCTCAATCTTTTCAATATCAATCAATCTCACATTGATACTGCAAACCCCACTGATAAAGGAAAAGGGTTGAGGAGATGAGGAAAGTGGACTGTGCTCTGGACGGAAGTGGTGGATCTATTGCATAGGAGGTATCAGGTTGTCAAGAAGGGGACAGTTGCTTTGAGTTCGTTGATGAAGAGGAAGATCGACACCGGAAGCACAAAAATTTGATGGTTGTAGTCAATGGTGTGAAGGTTAGACAGAACACCTGGTTCAAGTCAAAATTAGAATAACCAAAGTCAGATGTACAAGGAGTTGGCAAGGGGGATTGGGTGGGCAAGGAATGGTCATCTCTGTTATGGAACCATCTGCATGTATAGCAGTCACAAAGAATAAAAGTTGATGCTTGAATGGGAATTGGATTTTGGTTGGACGAGACAAGGGACAGGATCCCTGGGTATTATGGAGAAACAAGAGGAAGTAATGATTAGTGTCAAGGGTTTGCAAAATTAAATTGGGAAGACGCCAAATTGGTAAGAGGGTTTGGTGTAAGAGGTTTAAGTTATTATGTTGGTCGATTTCAGAGAGTTTGCAGGGTTGTTTGGACAGTTGGGAAGTGCCGGACCAAATGGTTAAGGGGAGGATGGTGTTGATAAAGAAGAATTATGCCAAAGGAATAGTGACTAGCAACTACAGACCAACTGCATGTTTGCCATTGATGTGGAGCTGCTCACTGGAACCTTGGCAGTGACGCTGTATGGACAAGGTGTAGGCAGAGATGTAGGGGTATGACGAATCAGCTGTTGATAGACAAGACAGTGATGGGGAGGCTCAGGCGAAGAAAATTTGTTTGGCGATGGCGTGAATAGATTATTGCAATGCCTATGATATGGTACTGCATTCACTGATTGTTGACATGTTGGAAATGGTGAAGGTGGCTGACAATGTGAAGGATTTGTTTTGTAGTGGCATGAGTAATTGAAAAACCGTGTTAACGTCATATGGGCTTAGTGTTGGGTGAAGTGGATTATTTCAGGGGGACTGCTTGTCTCCACTGTTATTTGTTCTCTCAATGATCCCTCTCGCCGTGTTTTTGAGAAAGGAGAACATTGGATACAAGATTGGAAAGGATCAGACGTTGATCAGCCATTTGTTGTTTACGGGCGATTTGAAGCTTGAGAGTTTGATCAGTCTGTTTAGGGTTCAGGCTTCCACAGTCATTGAGACCACCTTAATCCTCCCGAAGATGCTTGCTCTCTAAACCCCAGGTCCATGACC
>NC_090883.1:19791523-19849023 GCF_036669925.1 Montipora capricornis | reverse complement strand
GTTTTGGTGCTTGCTTGATAGCTTAGGCTGACAAGAAAGAAAGAAATGAGCTGAAAACAAACGAGTCTTATTGACTTAAAGATTTCAACTTCTCATAAACGCAAACCTCAGTCTATATTATCTGTGCCATTCCCTCTTTTCAGAATGCTAATGAAGCAACTAAAACAAAATTGGTTGAGAAGTTTACTAAAGCTCTTCCCAAGCTGTTTGGGTCATTTACGGTAAGTTAGCAGTGAGACATGATACAGGTGTTTTCTGTCAGTAAGGTGACAGACCATTTCCACATTCAACAAAATTACTCGATTCTGATTGGATGATGATAACACTTTTATCCAAAATTTTACTCTAGGATTCCACTATGGCAACTGTGCGTGTATTACCAATGGCGACAAACTAGTCAAGCAAAATTGTAGTTTTATTAACAATGCATGAAAATTTCAAACCAAAACATCACAAAGGATAGAGGAAGCAAGAGTACTCAAACCTGAATGAAAGTTTTCACAACTGAGTGCATATTAGAGAAGTTATTTCCATTTTGCCAGTGTGCGAGCTCCAAGTATTCAACAAAGCCTGCAATCTGATTGGTTCAAAGTTTCTATACAAATTTCCCATACAAATTTAGCAGCCCCCAAGTCAAATCAATTTGCTAAGTTTTAGATTTTTCATATAATTTAAGTGAAACATTAATTGCAATAAATATCGTGTAACGCTTGAAAAATAATTTCCCAATTCATGTTTGCCAACTTTCATTCAATGTATAATTGTTATCAGCATCCGCGTGTGCAAGGAGCTTGTTTGGTTATCGCTGGATTCTTGCCTTCATCAGCGCTTCCAACTTTCTGGTAAGTCTCAAATCCTTTTAGTTTTGTGGCGGTCTTCCAAAACCAAAATGTGATTAAGACGTAACGTTGATTGTAGGTCACAGTCAAATCTCAAAATTTCTTTGTCTAACAAGGTGTAAACTAGGAGCGGCATAAAGTAAGTTCTTCGCTCTATGTGTCCGAAATACATCTAAGTATACCCCAGTTAGTTTGTGGTGTTTCTGTCCCCTAATGATTTGGAGAGCACACATGCAAATAGCGTCGTTTGCCCCTCGTTGAAAGTTAGTAGGCTCGATGGCAAGGATCTTGGTATCCTTGGCTTAAATTCACACCTTCACAGGAATCTGTGGTGAAGACTTCAGTTGTGTGTTTAAAATTTGAACCAGCAAGAATATCAGTACTTAGATCAAACGTTTTAAATTTTATTGAATCATTGGTCAGTCCAATGAACGTTCACCAGAATAAGAGACATTATTGCTGACCTTCAATTAGAACCGCTTCAGTACACACCCAGATGTTTAGTCCGTGTAGCAGGCAAATTGAGTGCAATGTTTGATTCACACTTATACAGTTATTTCTGTCTAAAATATCAACCTTGAAACTCCAAGCCATTTTGTTTTTCAAAGCACCAGCAAGGTGGTGGGCCAAAGCTAAATGAACCTTAATTAAGGGCGTCTGTGTAAAATAATAAAGTAGTCATTTTTTGGCCTTTGGGCATTATTAATTAAATTGAGTGTGGGAAAACTAAAACCAAAGTCATTGCTTTGACCAATCATAAGAGTTGGCAGTTTAAATGAGCGAATTGTGAAGCAAGGAAAATTCCTAAAGCCGGTATCAAGGGCGGGAAACTTGCTTCATGCAGGGCGTGATTTGTAAGTCGATGATCAGGCGTAGGAATGAATCATCAAAGCATGGAAGGAACTCCTTGATCTGAAATTAAGGTTCCATCAATAGAAGACAACAGGCATGAATGAGCTGTTAGATAAATGCTGTGTCTGGGACTGGCTAAAGTACAATATACAAAACCATGCAACTGCTTATTCCAAAAGAAAATCCAAACAGAAAAATGAAAAAGAATGGACTTCACAAAATGAATATGACGCAGCAGCAAAGTTAAAAGAAAACAACCCTAGTGCTTTGAAGCAAAAGAATCACTCGAGCTGTTTTGTGAAGAAAAAGCCAAAGGTGTAATCTTTCGCGCAAGGGCGAACATGAACATGGGGAGCGAAGCACAAAATATTTTTTAAATTTAGAAAAGCAGAATCATGTCAGAAAGCATATAAGAAAGTTGGTTGTAAGTGGCGTACGTAATAACCGACCCATTTAATATACTCAATGAACAAAAACGCTTTTACAACGGATATAAACCACATAGCTGTTAAAACATTTTAAAATAATCTTAACGTTCCTACAATATGGGAGGAACAAAAACGATTTTGCTCTAAGCTTAAGATCAATTACCAAACAGAAAAATACATTTATACAAAGAACAAAAACCTATCTACATTTTATAACAAATAGACGAAGGATTTTCCTTTTAAAGGTAAGTTTTGTGTTGTTTTGTTAAAGTAACTGGTTAAGGTGTTAGAATGTACTTATATTTATATTAAGTTTTTATAATCAATACTAAGAATCATACATGCCATCAGCAGATGCGCGGCTGTTTGGCCTTTTTATTTGCGTGTGAATAAATAATTCTTAACATTGTAATAAGTATTGGAAATTGGTAATGTTGGTAGTGTAAGTAACTTATGTAAGTCACAACATTGTCATTCAACAGGCTACAACATCGTACAACATTTGTTGGTCAACAAATGTTGCACAATGTTGAACCGTGTGTCACCAGCTTAAGGCTTTTTGCGGGTGCTGGACCACTCAGATCTAGGTATAGATGCTATTAGCTAAGTGGACAATGCTTGGCATATTCAACCATTTCAAATACAGATGGTGGGAAGGAATGATAACTCGCTAGAGAAATATGTAGATTGTAAGCTCAGAGTCCTGGTGGAGGGTGGTAGGCTCAATTCGAGCTAGATCAAACCTTGGGGTCCATAAAGTCATCTGCAATTGGTTAAGGTTACTTGTCTTTCGGGATGATAATTAAAAATCAGTCTCACAAGACCTAAATGAACCCATTTAGAAGTAAAACAACCCACACATTACGATTCACAAACAAAGGGCAGCAGTACCTTGCTTCGGTTGCCTTTACTTTTTGGTACATAATCATTGATTGCACTAATGCATTCTGACATTATCTCCTTAATTAACACATGAAGAAGTGAGGTATTCCATACTTAGTGTAATGAAAGTGAGGCTAGAGATGACCTTGTTTTAATAGAACCTCATTGCTTTTTTAAATGTAAATTCCAGCTAAACATGATTCACATAAGAAAAGCTGGGAGGGTTGTATCATAACAAGGTCAACACCAACCTCACTTGCATTTATAGGCCAAGTAACTAAGCACATAACTGTAAATAGGTCAATTGAAAACTGCGTTTGATTGGTAACCTTGTATAATTTTTAGAGTTGTAATGACAGCTTAATTGTGTTTTCAGTGCCAAGTGTCTGTCTTCGCTTTCCTCGCTACCTGCCGCTGCTCTTAGCACCGAGTATGGTCCATTACTGAACTGTCTGTGTGCCTGGGACCGAGTTTCTGAGGTTCTGGAGGTTATTGATGAGCGAATCAGTGCTGGTATAAGTGGAACCACAAGAAGTACAAAAAGGGTAATTTGCTTACATGTATCTTCGCCGTTTTTCCCTTATTTTTTTTTACTTTTTCATTTTTTCATTTGTTTTTTTGTTGGCGTATTATGTTCTGCATCATTGCGCCTTTTAAATATGAAAAAAAAAAAGTTTATCATCATTAATACAGCCCATTTTTATTTGGCAGTGCTTGAAATAAGCAGCGTCCGGTCATCCGAGATGACCAGAAAGTTTACTGGGCGACCAGTTTTTGGTAAAATAAAAAGCTGGGTCACCCAAGGAAAAATAATGGACAACCCAGCCAAAAATGGATAATAAACCACCCAACTTACCAGTAGTTGTCGGCTTTCCATTGTCAATGATTGATAGTAGTGAATGTGATGTTAATAATTATAATTAAACCCAAACTTCCGCGCTCACTAAGAGCTATGGAATATTCAAGCTCGAACACCGTGTGATAGCATCTCAACATAACATGCATTTAATCACACTGGGTTTCCTAATGGGCAACCAAATTCACGGATTTGGCTGCCCGGATTTTATTTTTAATTTCAAGCAGTGCTATGGAGGTGCTCCACTGCACAATAAGAAGCAAAAGAAGATTTTGAAATCCAATGATTTGTTAAAATAATGCAAAATTAAGTTGGTGCTGGAATGTTTAACTTTAGCATGCACTATGAAATCTGGGCTTCAAGTAAGTTAAGCAACGAATTTTTTTCTTGTAGATTGAATGGAAAACACCACTTGTTTTGTTTAATCTAGGGAGAAGGAACAAGATGCAAAAAGAAATCTGTGACCTTTCAATTACCTTCAGAGAATAAACACACGTTGGCCCTTGACTTCCTCTCTTGGCTAATGGTAAGGAGAATGTGTACAGTGTATGTTCTTGGAAAATACATGTAGGCAGAGATTTCAGGCTGGGGGGAGGGTTTAGGAGTAAAGTAAAGTAAAGCAACCATATTTAACGTCGATAACTCGTAACAGTAATTCAACTGACAAACCTGAGGTCGACGGTGCGCTCATTTTACTCCCCCCTCTCCATCAGTGCTCCGTTTTACGGGTATTTAAAGCTACTTAGCTACACGGAAAGGAAAGAAGTCTAAACAAGGATGCGAGATCCGGGAATTGAACTCAAGACCTCTTGCACCAAGGCCGCGCACTAAGCGACTGTGCCATCCTTGCTCCTTACTCCTTGCTCCTTGAGTTAATGCATTCACCCAGTGACTCTTGAATCACCCCCCATTGGCGAGTAAAATATGTGCTGCGTTAGAATAAAATTTCATAATATTGAATTCCCAGGAGTCAATGGATTAACACGAAACTAGAGTGAGAATTAAAAAAGCTTGGCTTTAACCAAGCAGAAAACTGAAAGTTTTGAAAACGGATACGTGTGGATCAGACTTTAGCTTCGTTACTGTTGGTCTATGTTCTTCTATTGCATTCAGCTAAAAGTGCGGAAAATTCGGCAGAATGTCACATGATGCAGTGCGTTTCAGTTGGGCTTGACCAGACGGAACATTTTTTGACCACCTTTGAAGGTTGTCCACTGTGAACCGCCCTATCTGGACTGAAATGTTTTGTCTTTTTGTCCAAATTTTTGTTCATTGTTGTGTTATGCTTACAACAAGGTCTCCTTCATTGGTGTGAAATTAATGCAACCTCTAGGTGGCTTGGGTTGGGTTTATGCAATTAGAAGGGAAATAAATTCCTGAAGTTCAACCTGGAAGTTTGCCCAACAGAAAGTGCCCTTTATGCCTAGAGGGATGGGAAAAGAAAGCAATATTGCAGGGCTCGAGACTAACTTTTTAGCTCACTAGCCTCGTGGCTAGTATCAGGTCTGATTTCACTGGCCAAATTTAAATTTGCACTAGCCAGTCTCGTCATGCGCAGTTTCATTCATTTGCATAAACTATCATGAAAAAATTCCACATATTCTCATATCCATCCTCGCAACAAAGGTGTAAATATGCTGCACTGTACGGCCTCCCGTATTTTTCTCATGAAGGCAAAGTTTTTGTGACCTCGAGGCCAATTCTCACAGAACCATTGCCAAAACTTTGCAACTCACAGATGCAATGCGGTATGGAAAATGCGGAATAAAGTAAATCAAGAAATAAACCGTACATAAAACTAAACTGCTCGTTTGGAAGTCTGTGGAAAGGCTGTTCCTTTGATTAGAGCTATATTGGATTAAAATTTTAACCTCAAATCGCCATTCTACGCATGAAGCACAAAAGCAGCGGAATGCAGGAAAATAATATCTTAAATCAGATATAAAGGAAATTCGAAAGGACAGACTTGCCCTCATATAAGATTTTCTTTTTAATATTTTCAAACAGCAATCCATATGTTTTATGTTTGAATGGTTTTCGGAGTCAATTAATATTCGGCGGCCACAGTGCTCGTTTTCTCTCTTTTTATGTGACATTGACCATTCCTAGTAAACGAGATAAGTCGCTTAACATTATCTCTTTCTTATCTCATTATCTGTTCCACATGATTTCAAACATGATTAATCGTTAGTAATGTAATGTAATGAAAACTGTAATCCATGTTGGTTTCCTCCTCAGTTTTTTTTTTTTTTTTCAACTGATCATTTTCTGAGGCAGTAAATTCCATAGAATCCGCTCACAGTTAGTGTAGTTAGTTTCTATTCTCTTCTTTTGCCTTATCCATAAGAAATAATTTTAATTTTTGTTTTCGTCCAGAACTCTACTGCTTCACAATATTTACTAGCCTAAATGGCTAGTGGAAGCTCAAAATCTACTAGCGAAAACTGAAATTTCACTAACCCGTGGCTAGTTGGCTACTTATAGTCTCGAGCCCTGAATATTGGAAATGGGACTACTAAGACGTATTCATGAGGGACGCTTTCATTTCAAATCTTTAAGTTATAGAAGGAATGAGATGATGTACCTAACATTTCAGAATGAACTCTCTCAGGAGAGACCTTAAATCTAGGACAGTGGAGTCATCACAAATCTCATTGAAAATTTCATGTGCACATTCATCTTTTACGACCAAACGATCAAAGGTTTGCAATTTTTTGGTAGCCCTTTGCCGTGAGTATGGTGAAGAGGGGCCACTTGAAGCGGGATGCTTTCTGGATTGAGCAACCTCTTCCAAAAGGATCACTGCTTGGGTAGGATTACACCTTGCAGCTCGCCCAAAGTCTTTTTCCGACTTCACTTTTGTATTTTGTGTCAACTTTGTGGTATTTGGTTTATTAATTTAATTCATTTTGCTTCATCAGAGCGAACCAACTTGCCGTGCTGCAGTGCAGGAGTGTACTGAGAAGTTAAGACAAATTGCTGGCCATTTGAGGCTTATAATGGTAAGGAAATTAAGAGTTATGTGAAATTGTCTTTCTAGTTCTGTCTCTTTTTTGCTACAACGGTTTATCGCCATCTTGTATGTGATCGATTAGGCCAGGATGAATTGGAATGGTTTTGACTGGAATAAGATGAGACACTTTGTGACACCTATACAGTTGTAACATTTGGTGACATCACGTGGCAAACTTGACAACCTCAGTGTGAACCCGCTTTGGCAGATATTCAACTCTATGCATGTTTAGGCATGAAATAACTGCTTGGTTAGGCACTGATCTCTAGTGATTAGGGTTAAGCGCTGACTCGAAATGGTTAGCTTTCATACATTGTTCTGGTGACACCATATTTAAACTTAGTAAAACTTTATTGAGATCGTTTGGTACTTTATATGCCATTCATTCCAGTCACGACCGAATTGGAAGTAAAGCAGGTGGCAGACCAACGTCTTTTATGATATTTTTATATTTATGATGTATTTCAATAGCCAGAAAGCCATCTTCGGATTGGATAAATCTCTTGGCTCCATAAAAAAAATTAAGGACATGATTATTGTTATTATTATGGCAGATTCTATTTACTTTTGTGCATATCATTATTCCATCAACCAGCAGATTTGAAATCTTAGCTAGTTAATTACATCAATTTACATTCCTTTTTCCGCTTAAACAAATTTGTAGAACTTCTTAACGATATTTACATTCTGGCTCAAAGTCCATTTCTGGCAGCATTCGATGAGGTAACTCAGTTCCTTGTCAGTGCTCGTAATTGTTCTTAAGTCATTTCTCAATTGTTCATGGTGTTCATTGATTTGATATACGCTTGTACTTTTGTACTCTCTTTTAATGCCTGCGTGCAGTTTTATGTATTTTGTTTGTATCGATCTGCAATTTTGTCTACTTGGCAGACAATGCCTTCAAATAGAGTCCAGATGTTGGTATCTTTATCGTACACAATCACGTCAGGCTTATTAGCTCCATTTTCCAGTGGCTTCTCAAGGATAAAGGGCACATTCCAATATATCTTTGCCTTCTCATTTTCAAGCACTGCATGCGGTAGGCTCTGTTGGTACCATGGCTTCCCATGATCACTTTCCTGGAAATTGTACTTATCCAGTAAGCAGTAGCATCCTGGCTGTGTAGAGTGTCTGGGCGATCTTTGAGCAGGCACTTAGCACATATGTTGTTGATTCTGTAGCAGTGTGGCACATTCTACAATTGGCGTCTGTGACGGGCATCTGTGCTTTGCTTTGCTGATATGTCTTTGTTGGTAGTAGTTGTTGTCGTATGGTATTATTATTATTATTATTATTATTATTATATTCAATTCTCTCCAGTTGTCGGGTGTTCTACTGGGTAATGTTTAAGGTGTCTCAGCAACTCCCCATAGCTTAGAGACACAACACTTTCCGCAACAGGTGAGCATTTCCAAGAATTGCCGATACCAGTAATTGTACACTTCTAAGGAAGTCAGGTACATCTACAGTCATAGACAAAACTGCTGGGAAGGTTAGCAATTTGGACGTCTTCATTCTGAAATCCAAATCACAAAACGATGATTTTAACCAAATTTCAGTATTGTGAGATTTTATTTATGCATTGGAAAGAACATTATAAGAACAATACTGCAAGAGTTATAAGCGTTCAAATCAGATTTCCTACTCTCATACAATCATAGGCAAAACTGTTTGGAAGGTTAGCACTTTTGACGTCTTCATTGCTTCTCTCCCCTCCCCCATCATTCAATGTTGTGCAAAACTGAATGGTTTCAGTGGGAAATTGTTTGAGTTACCTTCCAACATTGAATTGGGGGGAGGGAGCTGTATAAGAGAAGGTGAAACTATTTCTTTTGCAATTTAACAGAAGCAAGTTGAAATACAGCTCTGGTGCGGTTCATTTACACGACCCTCCCAACTACTTTTGTCTATGATTGTAGCTTGCCAAACCAGGTCTTTGATATGCTTCCAAGAGCACCAATCACGATAGGTATTATTGTGACTTTCAAGGCTCCATGAATCCTTCTGATTTCAAATGCTAGTTCCTGGTACTTTTTAACCTTCTCCTCTTTAGTTCTGGTGATGTTCTGGTCCGCTGGCACAGCTATGTCAATAAGTGTCCATTTCTGTTTTTCTTTATGCACTAGAGTAATATCTGGCCGATTATGCTTCAGCACTTTGTCTGTGTAGATAGTCATGTCTCAGGTAATCCTCACCATTTTCTGCAATTGGCAAGGGTTGATTGTCATACCACTTGTCAGTACACTCTATCCCTTACTTCCTGCACATCTCCCAGTGTACCCGCAGGGCCACCTTGTCATGCCGCTTCCTATACTCTCTCTGGGCAAGCTTCTTGCATCCACTGACAATGTGTCGTACTGTTTCAATACACACAATCTACACAGTGGTGTCTCTGAGATCTTATCTATGCTATACTTGATCGAGTTTGTTCTGAAAGCTTGTCCCTGAGCAGCAAGAATCAAACCTTCTGTCTCCTTTTTTAGAAATCCACTTCTGAGCCTTCTCCAAGACTCCTCTCCAGCTTCATCTGATATTTGTTGGACAAACGCACCATGTAGGGCTTTCTCCTTCCAGTTTTTTACTTTCTCGTCTTTCCTCCTCCTCTTATATTCCTGCAGACTCTCTTGTTTAACAATCACTCTCTCCTTTAAGGCAGCTTGAAGCATCCACTCTGTGCTCTCTCTTAGGTAGCCATGAAGGGATTTCCTCTCCCTTCTTACACACTCCTCGATGCCGATCAGTCCTCTTCCCCCTTCCTTTCTCGGCAGGTACAGCCTCGCAACATTACTCCTGGTGTGCAGACAGCTATTCATTGCCAAGATCTTCCTAGTTCTTCTATCCATGTTGGCTACCTCCTCCATTGTCCAGTCCATAATCCCTGCACTGTAGGGTTGAGTTTTGATCTACACAACATCTTGACTCTTCTGATATACTCCGATGTTATCTTGCCTTTCATCTTGGTGTTCAGCGTCTGGTCGAACTCTAAGTTACTAAGGTATTTGTTGCCTTCTGCCTCTATTTCCCTGATATGCTGGTCGTCGGGTAGTTCTATTCCGCTACTTCTCATTTCCAGGACAGCACACTTGTCTAGCCCAAACGGCATGTTAATGTATTGCGAGAAGATCCTTACTACTTGAACAAGTGAGTCTAGTTGATCTTTGCTAGCTCCGTACAACTTCAGATTATCCATGAACAGTAGGTGGTTAATGGCCTTCATGTCTTTTGCCAGTTTGTATCCAGCGCTCATTTTTCGTAGTAGTAGGGTCAACTTAATGTCCATCTACCCGAGAGCCATCCCTCCTGATGTCAATACTGTCTTTTAGTTCACCACGCTGTTGCTGATTATAGAGATCATATTCTTGGCTGCCCCAACCATCTCCAGGCATTTCAGGATCCATGAATGTGGCACCATATCATATGCCCTCTTGTCGTCTATCCAAGTTATTGACAACTTTGTCAACCTTCTCCGTCAGTTCTTCAGGATTTCCTTGTCTACAAGCAATTGATCTTTAGTTCCTCGGGATCCCTTCCTGCACCCCTTATGTTCATCTGTTAGCAGTCCATTCGTATCCAATTGGTGGTATAACGCCTCTCCCATAACTCCTGTCAAGAGCTTCCACATCATGGGTAGGCAGGCAATAGGGTGGTAGTTGCTGGCCTGGGAACCCTTCGCTGTTTTCTTTTGGAACAAAACTGTTCTTCACCTGACCATCCACTCTGGCACATTCCCTTGACATATACAGGCTTGCAAGCATTCTTGCAATCTAGTGTGCAGTCCAGTCAGTTTCTTAAATCAGAACCCTTGAACAAGATCAACTCCACCTGCCTTGATCTTCTGTTTCAACATGCCTGAGACATACAAAGTGCCTCTTTCCTCAAGATGATATTTTCTGTTCACCCTTTCCCTCTCTCTTTGTTTCAGTCTCATGTTTCCTCTTCGGACTTCCTTAACCTTGTTCAGTTCTTTTCTCCAAGTTTTGATGTTCCGCTTAATCCTTCTCTCTTTCAGTCTCCTGATGTTCATAGTCTGGTGTAGCTGTGGCATGGAGCTCTGTAGTTTCAATCTCCTGATGTTCAAGTCTTACTCGTATTGCTATTTCCTCTTGCTCCACCGTCTCTAGCCACTTCTTGTTCTTAATTTGGCCTACTTGATCAGCCAATCTGTGCTCAGTGACGTCGTTAGTTTGTTGTTGATGTTACAGGCTTTCCCCAGGTCTTGCAATCTTGTTCTGTACCCTTGCCTCTCTGGTTCATCCCGATGTAACATTCAAACAACCGTTTGTTATCCTCCTTGGACCATCATAATCTCTTCTGTCGTTGTTCAGCAGTAGCAGGATGACAACCGGGCCTGTGCTGCTGATCTACAGGACACCTGCCGGGGTGTTGTTGGCACTTGCCAAAGGTGCCACCCAAGACTCTGGTGGGCGGGAGCATCCATATTCACGTTGTAGGCTAAGGCACCAACCTGTCCTATCCCAGTGCCCCTTAATAAAACCCTCGTGATGACAGCATAAAAACATGGGCACCAGCCAACCCAAAGGCTGGGGTGGGCTGCACTTGCCTACCACAAACAGAAAGGTGCAACCCCTGACCCTGAGCCACGCAAGCACTGCTTGCAGAATGGTGGGAAGCCTAATGAGCGGCTTGGGGTGAGGGTGGGGACTTGGAATGTAGGGAGTATGAGCGGGAGAGGTGCAGAGGTGTGTGAGGAACTGAGGAAGAGGAGGATGGATGTGTGTTGTCTACAGGAAGTGAGGTGAAGAGGACAAGGAGTGCGGTTTATGGGTGTGAAGGGTAGGAGATATAAGTTGTGGTGGTCTGGGAATAGTGATGATACTGGAGGTGTGGGGGTTTTCGTGAAGGAGGAGCTGTGTGAGAAGGTTGTGGAGGTTCGAAGGAAGAGCAACAGAGTGATGACGGAAGTGATCGCACTTGAGGAAGGAGTGGTGAAAATTATATGTGCGTATGGTCCGCAAAGTGGCAGAACGGGTGCACAGAAAGAGCGTTTTTATGATGATTTGAGGAGTGAGTGGGATCTGCACAAAATGGGTGACCTAGTATTGGGTATGGGTGACTTTAATGGACATGTTGGGAAACTCATTCAGGGCGAGGGTGTGCATGGAGGAAATGGAATTGGGGAGAGAAATGTTGAAGGAAAGATGTTAGATTTTTGTGATGAAAAGGAGTTGTGTGTGGCAAATACATGGTTCAGAACAGGGGAGAAGAGAAAAGTGAGGTACAGGGCAGGGGAAAATGAGACAGAGATTGACTTTGCACTGGTGGGAAGGTCATCCCAGGTGAGCTTCAGCACAGGTTGGTGGTCACGGATCTGGTTAAGAAGAAGGTGGTGAGAAAGAAATCGATTGGAAGAAGGAAGATTTGGAAGCTGAAGGAAGGTGATACAAGGGCAAAATTTGAAGGAAGAGTAGGAGGGCTGGTAAGCGCTGATGCAACGGACTTGTGGAAATGTTTTAAGGAAGGGGTGTTAAAGGCATGTGATGAAGTATGTGGGAAGAAGAAAGGGAGGAGAGATCAAGGGGACACATGGTGGTGGAACGAGGACGTGAAGGAAGCAATAGGGTGAAAGAACGATTCACATAAGGAGATGTGTAAAAGTGGGGTTGAGGCGAACAAGGCCGGATGCAAGAACATGAAGAATAGGGCAAAGAAGGTGGTTGCAAAAGCAATTAAACAGGCGGCTGAGAGGGCTGAGTGAGCATCCAAACAAGGTGTTGAAGCTTGTGAAGTCAATGAAAAAGGATGGGATAGATGTTGAGGGAGGAAGATGCATGAGAGGAAGCAACGGTAGGCTGAATTTCAGTGAGAAAGATAGAGGGAAAGTCTGGAAAGAGCGCATGGAAAGAATTATGAATGAAGAGTATGAGTGGGAATCAGAATGTAGAGGCAGACTTGATGGAAGGGCCATTTGAGAGGGTTAGTCGGGAAGGAAGTGGTGAAGGCGATGGGGGAAATGAAAGCGGGAAAGGCTGCTGGACCCTCGGAGGTAAGTGTTGAAATGATAGCGGCGAGTGGGGAGATCGGGATTGGTATGATGGTAGAGCTGTGTCAGGGTGTGTTGGATGGAAGAGTAATGCCAGGTGAGTGGGCACTGAGTGTTGTGGTACCGATTTTGAAGGGGAAAGGGGATGCAATGAGTGTGGGGCATATAGCGGGGTGACGTTGCTAGAGCATGCAATGAAGATTGTAGAAAAGGTGCTTGAGAGGAGATAGCGGTGTATGGTGAAAGTGGACAAGATGCAATTCGGTTTTATGCCAGGCAAAGGAACGATACATGCAGTGTTAATTTTGAGGAGGTTACAAGAGGAGTACTTGAACAATAGGAGAAGTTGTATATGTGCTTTTGTGACCTGGAGAAGGCATTTGACGAGGTCCAAACAAAGGTATTGGAGTGGGCAATGAGGAAGAGTGGTATACCAGAGGCAATGGTGAGAGCAGTGATGAGTTTATATGAAGGTGCAAAGACAAGAGTCAGAGTTGGGCTAGAGTTGTCCGAGGAGTTTGACGTGAAAGTTGGTGTGCATCAGGGATCCGTGTTGTCCAGGGGTTTCAATAACTTCTGAAATAGCCGTCCATGATAGCCCATTGAAGGCGGCAGTTTGACAAGTTTATGATAGCATTTTTAGTGAAAATCAAGGCAAACTAGCAAAAGTGGCAAAGCAAAGCAGGCGGCAGTATACGGCCGGTAACCGGCTTCTGTTGAAACCCCTGGTTGTCGCCGATGGTTTTTGCAATTGTGGTTGACATGGTTACGGAGAGTGTGAGAAATGGTTTGATGAGTGAGATGTTGTATGCAGATGACTTGGTTTTGATGAGTGAGACGATGGAGGGACTGAGGGAGACGTTCTGGAAATGGAAGGAAGCATTCGAGAGCAAGGGGCTGAAGGTGAACCTCAGGAAGACAAAAGTGGTAGTGAGTGGGGTGAAGTGTCTGTGAGTAAGGTAGATCCATGTGGTATTTGTGGGAAGCAAGTAATGGCAAATTCAGTGTTGTGTGTGAAATGTGGGAAATGGATCCATGGAATATGTGCGAAAGTAAAGAGGGTGACCTAGAGGTTGGGGAGAGATTTTGTGTGTGGGAGATGCAAGAAGGAAGCTGATGGATTAGTGGAACCGGTGGAGGAGTTGTGTGAAAAGGTGGAAATGGTGAGAGGTTTTTGTTTTTGGGGGATAGGGTGAATGCAAGTGGTGGCTGCAAGACAGCTGTCAGAGCAAGAGCAAGAATCGGCTGGGTGAAGTTCAGGGAATGTGGACAGTTGCTGAACTCAAAAAGGTTCTCGCTTAAGGTGAAAGAAATGGTTTATCGGAGTTGTGTAAGAGTGGCGATGTTATATGAGAGTGAGACGGTGTCTGAGGGAAAATGAGATAGCAGTTTTGAGAAGGACTGAGAGAGCAATGTGTGGTGCAAAACTGATGGAGAAAAAGAGGACAGAGGACCTGATGGAGACGTTGGGATTGAATGAAACAGTAGTTCAGATGGCAAAGGCAAATGGAGTGAGATGGTACGGGCATGTGTTGAGGAGGGATGATGGAAGTTTGAAGTGAAGGGCAAGAGGAAGCAAGGACGACCAAAGAAGACGTGGGAGACCCAAGTGGAGAAGGAGAGCAAGAGCTTTGGTTTGGAGAAAAAGGTCGACATGAATCGAGCGAGATGGAGAGTGGAAGTTAGAAAGATTGCTGACAATAGGGGTAAATTTGGCCAGCCCCATTTCCCGGGATAAACCTGGATCAAAATTGGATTGATGATGATATTGTATGTACACTGTGGGCGAATTGTGTTTTTCATTTTTGTATTATTTTTTTGTAAGGCAACTATTGAATCTCATCTAACATCAAGTGATTCACCACGTGAGAGTCTGTCTGTGTCTTCGAGTGACGAAGAATTCTATCAAAAAGCATTTCAGTCTTACTGCTTGATAGAGATTCACTTGCATCATATGGTAAGCAATTTGACTTCTATCATATAGCATATGCACTGTGAATGGTGAATGGGCAATTATGGGACAGTATTTTATACAGCGGGAGGCCCACCAAATCATGGTGTACTTTCCTGTTCCATAAGATTGCCAAGAGAAAAGAAAAGCCTCTGCATGACTAACCTCGTTTTCACAAGCCGTGCTTTGGGCTACGGCTGTGCTTTTTTTCCCAGTTGAGTTTGTGTGAACGAGTGCAAGAAATTAAAGTTGGAAAAAACATTATTCATTAATGAGAATGTGGCGGTCGAATTCAGATTTTAAGTGGCATTGCATGGTATACCCAATGATGGCTTTTGTTTCGAGAATTCCCGGCATTTTCAAAATTATCAAATAGCTTGAAATACAGTCCATGGTGTAAGCTCTCACTTCTGTTTAAAATATGCATAAGCTTTGAATTGTGGAGGCAATACACTGGTCCAAACTTTTTTTTTAATTTAAGAAATATCAAGGAGCTTATAGCTAAAAAGCGTCAAATCGTGTTTTAATTGGACACGCATTTTTTGTGACCAACATAGTTACCCAACCGACTTGGAAAATGGGGCCTCAAGCGACTCTTGGGTGTAATGGTTCGTTGATATTGCATCCAATTTCAAAGATCCATTGCTTACCAGTGCTTCATTACCTGGACTTGGAATGAATGCGAGAGGCTGCAGTTGACCTGAGCTACGATACAAACTTTACAAATCATGCTGTTCTGATGCTAGTTAGCTGTGATTTAGGTACATAAGAAAACCAATGACATTTATATTAGGAAAAGGCTAACAATAAACTCCAGCCTTGCTCTTTATTCAAAGGCCTTGCCACAAAACAAACAACAGCAAATTTCTCTATTGCATACTCTTGCAGGAAAAGAACGAGGAATATGGGGGTGCTATGGTCGCGATGGAAAATATTCTAGTTTGGGCTGATAGAGTATTGTTGCCAAGCATCAGCAGGTTAGTTTCTTCAACTCGTCATTTACCACATAAGTTTGAAGGTTTCTATTCCACTGGATGTCGTGAACAACAACCAGTTTGTTCTCAAAAAAGTCTCTTAAAAGTTAACAAGAGAAGTTTATTTTCGGCACCTGTGGGTGTTATTGACTTCACTGGCATTGTAACCTTCAAAGAAAATATTAGATGCCTAGCTTTGTTGTCATTGCGTTTCATTTCAAATTTTTCATTTTTACATCTAACGGTATTTTAGAAATTTCCTCAGCACATCATTACAAAATGCAACCGCAAAGAATCTGAAACGAGTGCACGAGGAACAGGAGAAAGCCAGCTCCCTAGTTAAACAACTTGTCAAGGTACAGTTGGGTTTTTTGGTTTTTTTGTTGTTCATTGTTTACTTCCTCTTTACTTTTTTGTTCGAACGAAACTTTTGAAGAAGCAGAGAGACCTACATGTACGCTCAAACGTAGGGTCCTGTGGTCTATTTTTATTTTTTTCCTGGTGTGCTCCTTCCCCCCTCCCATACACACACAGTCTGTTGAAGATGTTTTCTCATAACTCTTACATTTCGATTAGTAAAAGGTTGTAATGGCTGGTTTAACATTGGTCTCGTTGTTTTTTCGAAAAGGCTTTAACCAATCTGTTAGGGGAGGTAAATGTAGTTCCCTTATACACTGGACCAATTTTGGGTTGATTTTGTCCCCACGACGTGTCCCACGTGGGACACGTGTGACTGGGACACATCACGGGGACAAATTCACCCAAAGATTGGTGTTGCACAATTATAAAAGTATCAGCTCACACGAGGGGACATGTCCCTACAACATTTTCATGTGTGTGCACATGTTGTGATTTTGTCCCTGCTTTATGTCCCCGCTGCACTACCCAAATATGTGTCACCTCAGTGTGTACTACACACCTTTTTGTCGATGCAACATGTCCCTGCCCCTCGTGTTTGCCCACCGTGTTATGCAAAGCCTGCAGAAATATGTATTAAAATCCGTGTTACACGTGTTTTTTAACCAATGATATCATTGTTTTGTGGCCACGTTGATGTTGCTCTCACCGCTGTTGTTTCTTAAGCTCTCTGCTATTAATTTCCTACAACTCCGGTTAGTGAATTGTATTAAA
Source organism: Montipora capricornis (assembly GCF_036669925.1). Classification (NCBI taxonomy): domain Eukaryota; kingdom Metazoa; phylum Cnidaria; class Anthozoa; order Scleractinia; family Acroporidae; genus Montipora; species Montipora capricornis. Next base: position 19,832,096 of record NC_090883.1, on the reverse strand, counting down.
TGGTGGGCTTGGGAGTTTAACAAGTATGAAGTTATACAGTACCGCCTGAAAGTATTGACCCCTAGGGACGAGGCAATACTTCGTCTTTGCCGCGGGTAGTGGTTGCACGCCACTGAGGTATGCAAATTTTTTTCTCTCGGTAAAACCAAGGTGCAATTTGCCGGGGGAGAAAAGACGAGGCTTGCCGCAGGGAAGAACAATGATCTGTTGCACTTGCGAAATAAGCGAAAGACTGTCAAATGTTAGATCTCATGGTGTGAAGAAAAGATTCTTAATGCAAGAAATTGTAATCAAAATGAGAAAGTGGGCGATTTACGTGAGGACTCAAATTTTATACTCTTTACATAATGAAAAGCCAAAGACTTCTTTAAAGAAACAGAGATACTGTTAACTACATTTTAAGTGACAGCTGTATTATCCAACCAACGAAACACTCATTGTTATAGAGGCTGTAATACTGTATGTGTGCGTGAGAAATTTCTTTGGTTTCGAAAAAAAATTGATTGTATCTCTTTTTTTGCATCTCTTTTCGTGTAAGTCTGACCTTTTTTCATTTGGAGACTCTCAATTCAAACTTGGGCGATTGTCTTCGTTTCATCATCGCCATTTTGGTGAAAAGCAAGTATTCCTTTCACATATTATTGTTATACTTGTCAAATTTCAATTTTAATTAATACATTCTTGCGAGGCATTGGAGCCTCTGTCGGTGCTATTCTGAGACCAAACGTACCGGTCGACGAATAATTTAAGAACGGTTTCTTTTTTCATTGCTTTCATCAGCAATAAAATTGCATAAGCCATGCCGATATGCACCAATGATCAAATATTAACCAGAGCACAAAAGCAATCTTATCAGTTGAGATCAAATAATTATCGACAACTTCAGGGGTTTGATATCCTGGTTTCTTTCCTTGGAATGTTTTTCTCTTTAGTTACTCTCAACAAGTTGGAAAGTAATACTGCATGAATAATATTTGCATAAGTCTTACTTTGAGCAACAAACGGTTGGTCATGCAAGGTTTTCGAGTATATGTTGAATGTGTTTTGAAAATTCTCCGTGACCAGCAACCCGACTTTTCAGTCAATTTGAAGTGAATCTACAATAGTAACGTTTTATACCATTCAACCGGGCATTGCAAGAGCCAGTCACCCAGACCCTGAACATGTAAGCTTTCAGTTTTGTATATATTGTCAAAACCCTCTCTGGCTGCAGGATATCGAGATAATAAATGTTCTGTACACTGAACTGCAAAAAGCAAGCGGACTTGTTCTCGCATAAACTTAAACGAATAAAACTTTAATAATGTGATGACGGCAAAGTCCACGGAAGCGGGACAAGCATAAATGAAATCGAGTCACTGAACCTTCGAATGAACAGTCCACAAGAAGTCTTCAAAATAATCACTGCCAGCAAAATATGTCGCAAAGAAGGTTTCAAATGTGGTCGGAATCTGGCTACGGATATATTCTTCGCACCAAGGTCCATGACTAGCGTCTTCGATCCTCTTTTGCTGTTCACAATTTACAGCCAAAACTTGTCCAGTTTCTGTTCTTCGGTGGGATTTCAACGTTATAACCTGGCTTATTGAAACACGAAGTTAACGGAAACCCTTTGCAACTCTACCGCAGAACCAACTTCAGAGCCTAGCTGTAAATTTCCCTCGGCAGAAAATTGGCCTACCGTGGGAATACCGAGGGAAAGTCACGACAGGGTGACGCGGTAAAGGGGTCAATACTTTCAGGCGGTACTGTAAGATCATTTGGATGATATATGTTAGCGATGATTTTACATGGTATCTATATCAACTTTGAATCATAGTGGCAGTGGAACATATTGGGCAAGCTGGTCACATCATGAAAAAAGTTTGTTCAGCCTAGTCCTTTTGCTTGGGCGCCAGACACAGGACTAGTCTGAACAGGGTCCTAGATATATTAGAGTACTACCACAGTGGGCTCATTTGTAAATTATCTTTCCTTACAGATCATTTTAACTTGCCTGGGTGAGATGATTCTGCTTGGGATTGCACAAGAAAAATTTTACACTCAAACAGCAGTTTTTACGACCTCTCTTGCTAATCTCGGTAATCTTTTGTCTTTTTTTTTTTTCAGTTCGTACTGCACTCTTGAATTGCTCTAAATTCGCTCATCTTGTGAATATAAGCAAGGCTAAGGACACCTTTGTTTTATTCCACAATTGGATTAGTACCTCAAAAAAATAAATGTTTCCTCAGAAAACGACGCTTACAGAAAGCGCATGCCTTTATTTTAGCCATTTGGTTATTTTTGTCTTCAGAATAATTTGGATAGTCCAAAACAAGAAAGCCCATCATGTCCACACTCTTTTTCAACCGTCCAAAACGCTTTTACTTTTCTTTGTGTGGTTTTTTAGTTTGTTCATTTGTCTTTTTTACCTGACGTTCTTTGATGTCACTCATGTGATAAGACGCCCATGTTAGTGCAAAAACAGAAAAATGTAGCTCAAGTTTTGCAAAATAATAGAGTGAAATTCCCTAAAGGCTTTTATGCTATTGTTCTTTCCACCAACTTGGCTATTCGTGATCGTGCACAAGGGGCTGTTCCATGTGGGACGTCCGTACAAGCTTTACTTCCTAGCTTCCCACTATCGTGTTTCCCTAATTTACGAGTTCTTTGCACTTGACATGTACATTTGATACGTGTCACTGATTTGTGGAATTTCCCGCGATCCATACGGTTGTGTAGTCCTCATGGTTTCACGGTTGTGCCAGCAGGTTGCAATGCAGTGAAGTTTCTGCCCCAACTCGCCAAACTTCTTTATCAAGCAGCGCACAGTATTTTCCTCACAGACGGTAAGTGTGGGTCATCAAGTGTGGTCTCCTTACACCAGATAATTTCTCTCCAGCCTGCGAAGGTTATTGCACATGCGGAAAACAGCATTTTGAAGGAGAAATGTCACATTATTTTAGGGTGTTTAGGAGAAATCTGTAGTTTATCAGGAGTTTAAAACTCGAAAACGGTTATGTGGAATTCCTTTAGTGAAAACATTATCATTACCATCACGCAGAATTGTATGACACATCCGGGATATTCACGGGTGCAATGGCACTAAATTTGAAAGGCCGAGACGACAAATGACAGGAGACAATAAAGAAAAATGGCCGCAACAGGGAAAGGTCGACCTGCGTTTTACTCTGTTACACCTTAACTATATAAAATTTGGAAAGGGTTGCATATGGCTTTTAAAGAAGAAATTCTCATAATAAAATAACAACCATTTTTGACTCGGTACCATCTCGTTAAACTGTATCAATTTTGTGTTCAACTTGACCTATTTTGGGTAAATTTGAATATGGGAAATAGCTGTATGATAACTTTGAAACTGAATTTCTTCTAAATGAAGATGTCAACACGTTGGGTTGCATATGGATATGTTTTCTTAAAAAATATAAAGGGTGCATGCAACATATGAAGGGAATCCGATGTCTGGAAGTAGTATCAAATCCAGCATTTCTGAAACATACATTTTTTCTCTTTGATTCCTCGCCGTCCTAAGGGCCTTTGGGAGTTGAATTGATTCATTTTGAACCTCGCGCGTGCATGTTAATGACTCTAAGCTCGGCCTCTATGAACAATGGCCATGTTTCGCCTTATTTAAGCATGAAATCAGTAATAGCTGTGAAAATGGCAGTCAATTTAATAATGAAATTTATCGTCCGCTCACTTAGCGTATTAACATTGTTGTGTTGAAGGTAGTTTTAAGCAACTGAATGGGTTTAGGTGTTTCTGATCCTTTTATATATTTTATTCCATTTGAACGGATCGAAAATTGAATAATTACTTTCAACAAACAAAAGACGTTCCCACTAGGACACTAGAAAATCATGGACAAAAGACAAAATGAAAGACGCCTTTTCTTTGATGATTCGCTCTGACGAAGGGCTAACGCTCGAAACATCAGCTTTTAGAATCTCTCTACGGTGGCCAATTTACATTATCAATAAAACCATCATTTGTGTATTTTTCTTTGATGAGGCTGTGCAGACAACTGGCAATGAACGGAAAAGTGCTTAGTGAACTCACTCTACAGGTCTGTTGTTCAGAAAAAATATTACATCGATTGGATATTTACACATTGCGCTGGTTTATTTCAAGATTTTTCTGGGTAGCGGGCAACAGATATAGCATGAGGAATAAGCAAGCATTAAGCCAGCGTAACTAAAACGTTTCACGTTTTTCTCTAAGACACTTCTATTCTGATGGTCTGTTGAACCAAATAAACTCATATCAACATAAAGAATTGTTTGCCATGTCACTTTCAATGAAGCCAACAGTCTGCTCTTTAATCTTTAGTGTTATTGTTCACTTTTTTATTCTGCTCATCTTAACGTTTGATTGACAGTTGCGGAATTCGGCGAAGGGACTCTAGTATTCCCAAAGCTAAATCAGTTGACCAATCATATTCCACCAGTGCTGAATGCGTGTTTCTTTATGCCGGACTTGTCACATATTTCGCACTGCAAGTAAATGTCACGGAAGACAATAGAATTCTGCGCAATGACATCACAAACAAGATGATTCTGAGCAAAAACGGCATGCGAATGAGGCGATAGTCGTGCAGACTAGCAAGCTCCAGCAATGGTCATTTTGTCAAAGGGACAAAAGCCAGTGTGTTCACGAAACTCACAATGAAAGGTCAAACACCCCTCTCGTAGGAGTGAGACGTCAGAGGTGCAATGGTTTCAGGGGCGTTCTCTTTTCTCAGGCGTGGGACTCGCATAGATGGCGTTCGCAAGGGTGTTGAAGAGATGTGGAAAATACCCTTCTTGAAATTGTTGGGATCCAAGCCAAATGTTTTGGTGAAGGAAGCAAGAGGCATGGCAAAGAACGACATCGAGTCAATAAAGCGGATGTACCCACCCTTGCAATGAGCTAGCTCCAGCAGTTTGCCACCCATACACGTGGCCTTAAACTTTTGTTTGCACTTGATCATACGCCTCACGACAAAGTAAGTAAGTTGTGGGCAAGAGCTGTGAAGTAGCGTGTTTCCTGCTCCATGAGTTCCTCCATCCATTGCAGAAATTCTTCAAATTCCACGAAAGATTTGAAGCGCGTTTACCTGCATGGCCTCTGTATCCCAAACGACCAGTAGCAGTCCGTGGTAGGTATTGTCCTCCTCCTAGCCCACAATAGCAGCATTGGGGTAGTTGCGTGCCTCACAGCAGAGTCAGGTCTGCTAGTTGATTTGAACGGTGCGTGCTCGCTCCTCAAGCTCTTCAGGGTTGGTGGGGACTTGCACGAAGCATTGATGTGAGTCGTTTCGTGGCACGACGGGCATTCCCTGTGCCCACACCGATGTCGTCTTGTTCGTTCATTGAACGAAGCAGTTTTTGGCAGTTCGCACATTTGTGCCACAAGTCACATACCGATGGCTGATTGGGGCCACATGCTTTTCCACTGAGGGTCTTGGTCTGGTGTTTTTGAAAGCACGCACCCCCATAAAATTGGCGCCTGCAATGAGACGGGATGTGGGCAGAACGTTTGTGCAAGTACACCTGAATGAAATTGTCGCACTCATTCTGTTGGCAACCAGGGCAGTGAATGCCTTTCCCTTCAGAACAGTGGTGACAACCTTGTTGATTATACGAGTCCACAGCAATCATCTGATAATCGCAGAGACAGGGTGCTAGAGCCAAGATTACCAGTTCCTGGAGACCCATGGGACCCGGATGGAGTGTGGTTTTCTCCAAGAGAGCCATAGCGGCTTTGTTGCAATGCCATTGACAGCACACCTGCCACTAGAGATTCTTGCTTACAGAGCTTCTTGGCATGGGCCTGCCATCGCTGTTCTCTGGTGAACTTGTCCAATTCCTCATGCAACTTTTCCTCGGGCAGACTTGGCACTGGGATCACCTTTACGGGGCCGGCTTCTTCCTCTTCGAGCTCTTTCTTTTTCGGGCTTGATGAGGGTTCAGTGGACGTCCACTTCGGCCAACCCCTTGGATTTTTCCTTGCGTTCTCCTTTCCTGCCATTCTTTCTGGCCTCTTGCAATTAGTGCTAAAAGATCTGGTCCGACCACTCACAGTCCAAGCATTGGAAGAACCGGCAGGGCATGTTCTGGTGACACATCAAGAAAAGCGTCTTGATATCGTAATGGAGTTGCTGTGGTATTTCAGCCAGCCATTCGTAGGCTCGATCCACACCCACCACCCGAAAGGGACACACCTCATCGTACTCTTAACCCATTGACTCCCAGGGGTTCCCATTGACGAGTCTGTCCAGTTTAGGCCGGTTACGACGCCAAAGGGTTAAGGAAAAGAGATATCCGAAGGACAGTTCACCTCTGGTCTAGTTCTCGCCTATTGGAGTTTCGTGGAATGGACACAAAGTTACCTTGGGCTTTGGGGATGGCTCCGGTAGGGGCACAATCGAGGGTTCCAAGACTGCGTCAGGTTCTATGTTAGGTGCTGGCTCAAGAGGAGTCACCACATCGTGTTCTTGAGTTTCTGGTTTCACCTCCACAGGGGTCACTACCACAGAGCCTTATGTAGGAAGTAAGGGTTCCATCATCTCTTCGTAGCTGGGCAACTGGTCCAGATCAGGGACTGACTCTAACAGTTCTTTCAATTCCACACCGAGAGGCATCCACACCACCATCTCTGTCGGTGGTGGTGGTCGGTCTGAGGTGACGAGAGTGTCCAAGGTTTCAGTGGGCTTGCTCAACTCCGCTACATCTTGTTTATTTTTTCCCTTCTCGCTTTTTCTAACCCCTCTCCACATCTTTTTTACAGTGGATTTCCTTGGCGGACAACCGCTTGTTTCTTGCTAGCATGAGAATGTTTAGCTGGTTTGTCCCGCTTCTCCTTCTCTTCTTGAAACAGATAGCGAGCAGGCGACAGGTGTCCATAATGGCAAGAGGTACTCATCTTCTTCTCGAGACAACTGACAACTAATAAAAGTCATTTCGCATATTTATGGTTGGACGGCAGCACGTGATGTAAAATTCCAGGGTCTGTCGTTGGTTCTTGAGGGTAGTGTTACCTCCGTCCGCTCTGTCATTGGCTCTTCAGAGTAGCGTCAAGGATATTCAAGGTCAGTTAAATTCCGACCTCCCTGTCATTGGTTCCTCAGAGTGGCATCAAGGACGTTGAAGGTCAGGAACATTCCAACCGCTCTGTCATTGGTCTTTAGAAAATGTCTTCAGCTTCTGTCCACGTGAACACCCTTTGGTATGTAAAGAGTCGCGCCAGCCAGAACAGTCAGTTTGTCATGAGCTTGGAGAGGTGCTGTAAACGTATAGACTTGCTGCTGGATTCTGTCTGGTGAACACTTGCAAAGAAGAAAAAGACGAAGGACCTATCAATGACCTAACAACTTGGGTCCTGGATCACAATTGTCGTCAGTGCCAGTTTGTTCACTACCTCCTCCTGAAAGCTGACGATCTCAATGTCTCACTCCGATACAAAGACAATCGGACTACAAAAGAATGATGTGAGGTTGGAAGTGTGCTATTGATACATGAACTTTCTCTTGGAGAAAGTGTTGTGCGAGATTTGTATCAGAGATAAAGATCAGTTGCCCCCTTTTTGGCGAACTGGGAACCCGATTGGAATTGCAATTAGTATCACTACCTCTTTCAATGGGCTGACAACCTCAACTTCCCTCTCTGAGAAGACGAAGAAGACTCCGACTCCATCAACAGAGAGGACTCACCTTCATGATAACGTGTGTATCATGATAAACCTAGAAGAATTTTGGTTGTTGACGGATGTCACCCACAAACGGTGTACCACCTTTCTGCCTCGAGAACTGGGTTGCTGCGATTGGACCGGAAAGCCAAAGGGTTCGAGTCATTACAAGCCCTCCTCCACTCGCTTAAAGATCAACAAACGGCTTATTACTGTACGACTCACATTCACGGGCTCCCATACTACTCACATAGTTCGTCCCATCTGGCCTGAGTTAAAAATGGATGTCATGTGCCTCAACAAACAACACAAGACCCCGAGCGACCTATACTCACAAAAGGAGTATCATCAAGCAACGATGGTTGACCACCTGGGGGATTCCTCACATCGATTTGGAACCCTTGGGGTGTCCGAAATTACACCATCTACCGCGTCTAACATCCGTGAGTTCCTGTGGTCATGAGCAACACCCGCTACATCACCACTGTCCCCAAGTGGAATGTTGTCATTTCGTGCAATGGATGCGTGGTCAAAGGGGATTGGATCATGATACCCATTACATTAATCACGAACAGACCCAACGATTTCTAGCACCTCAGAAGCCCAGGACCTCTCTACTCCCAGTGTCAAGCCACACTTTAGACACTTTCGATTTTTTCCCAAACGCATGTAAAACAGTCATTATTCTGATTAAACTTTGTTTTATTTGACATTCATGTGTGATTCCTTTATTACTGACCTGTGTCTTTTTTTTTTTAAAGTAAGACTCAGGTTTTTTTTTCGTCTGGTTGAAAACATGGGTCCTCAAAGTCCTCTGAAACTAGGGTAGATATGGGCTCTCAAAGCTACATGGCATTTAGAGGGAGTCCTGCCCCAGTCCCTCCGTAGGAAGTGTGGTTGAAAACGAGGCAAGGTGATCGGTATAAAACAGTGAACTCCAGTCCAAGAGACCCAAAATTTGAAGATGGTGAACTATTGGGACTTTCTGCCACCAAAACTGGAAGAGTTCATTTTAAAGAAGAAGACACGGCTGGAATATAGGGACAAGATGGTATCCCTGGTCAAGGAGATTGGCGAGTTTAGCCTACAACTCTCACCTGAAGACTGTCATCAAGGAGATTCGTTTTCTTTCTTTTCTAGAAAACCTACCCATCTGTCCGTGGCTTGCCTTCGCTGTCCACCAGATTACCAACCCGCCCCCCAGATCCAATCTAGACTGGTTCCGGTGCTTGAGATGTGGGCAGTTTCATCGTGTGAGGAATCACCGCCACTATTACTGGTCCGACCTTCGTTGCTGCCCTGGCTGTGGATGGATTTTTTGTTCATGCCTCAATTGAGATACATTGTAAATAGTTATTTGAAAGAAACAAAACTTGTAAATATTACAACTTGTGTTTATGTTTAGTTTGCCCAATCCTTTTTCTTTTCCTTTCTTTTTTTCTTCCCGAGGAGGCTGTGGATGGCTCGGATTATTACCACAATTGGATGAAAAAGAACCCTCCAGGAATTTTTCAGAACCTTTTAAACCAGTCTTTCAGAACTTTTAGGTTCCAATAATGAGATTTTCATTCATAAGAGCTTTAGCTTGATGATCTAGCGCGATGTTCAATGCAAAAAAAAGTGGGCTGAAGTAGCATTTAACACAGCACAGGCTCACAAAAAGCAACTTGTATACACATATTTATGTTCATCATGAACCTCCATTTCTCGATTTTAATTTTCCAACAGCTGTTCTAAAATAGCTTGAAATGGTTTCCCTGGTATGTTTCCCATCCTTTTTTCCATAAAAAAAAGCATTCGAACAGTCCTTAAATAATAATAAACACACCAAATTGTCTGAAAAACGGAAGAAACAAAATGTTTTTGTCAATGACTGGAAAAAAATAATTATAATAAAAAAATTTCAACCTGGAACCGGCAACTTTGACATCGACTGTCTCTTGTCTTGCCGTTTGAGCTATCCAATCTGTTAGGTACTGTTTGTTGATCTGATACGATACATGTGCAGGATGACGTTAAAACCCAGGACAACTTCAGGGAGGGGAGAGTTCGGAGCATTTTTGTTCTTGGTGGGAAAGGAAAATTTTTTAATCATTCTTTGAAGAAATTTCTTTTGAGAGTCTTTTTCTCTAACATGCGTTCTTGTCAGGAAGTGGGTCTCGCTCCGCTCAAAGTCCGGAAATGAGCCAACCTGGACAAGGTCAAGGAGCAGAAGAGGAGATGGCGAGAAATACAGAAAGAGCGGTGTGTCACGTCGAACACCTCAGAACATATTCTCATAAACGACCACCAGAGCATCAGGATCTTCTTGCCCAAGCACAGAGGTGTCGGGAGGAACTCTTGGTTCAGGCCTGGAGGCGTCGACAACATGAGCTGTTGAGACTCAGGGGAACCTTATCCGTACCTGCGGAGCACAAAGATTTTCTCTCACAGGTATGGAGGCGTCATTGAGCAGCTCCAGAGAGCACGTCGCAAATGGTATCACCAAAATATCCTGAGGCAACAGGGTGGGTAGTTCGAACAATACCGAGAACGTATTCATGAGCAACGCTGGCTTAACTACCCCTCCCATCACAAACAATGACGCGAATCCTATTGACGCTATAGTGAAGCCCTCCGTGAACAGATTCGAGGATACAACCAACGCTATTATGGAACCCACAGCGAACAAAATCTTCAAAAGAAGCTGTGGTACTATGCGAGGCACTGGGTTCATGTTTGCTTGAAGTCATGGTGACCGATGCCCGTCTCTCCCATATCATCGATACAACCAGTGGCGGTTGGCTCGTACGTAATTACAGTCTCCAGCCTCCTACGCCTCAATAGCTGAGAGAAGGCTTGGCGTACCTAAATTGTTTGGTACCTCCTCGTCTTCAGACCTGACGGAGACCGTGGATCGTCTAGACGAACTCCTGCTTCAGGCCTCCCCGACCACGGCGTTAATGACTTACAAAGTGGTGACGGAACTCGAGGAACTGATTCCACCACCTCCCAAACCCATCTGACAGTCTGAACGTTTCCAAACCCTGCCAGTAGATGACACAGTCGCTGATACAGCGGCAGTCATCTTAGCCTGTCGACGATCGCTTCGAGCCCAGACCAAGGCCCGAAGAGCGGAGATTCAGAGTGTTGGTGACATTTTAAGGGACATGGTTGTGAATTGTCCTGGCCCTGATAGGGAATTTTGGGTGGGTACACGATTTCTGGCCAGTACTCAGTGATAACGAGAGCAACTGATTTCTTTCTTGATTCTTGTTCTGGATGTGGATCCCTTCAATCCGTCATGTCACCAAGGATCCTTTTTGTACATGGTGCATGTGCCCTGCACCACCGATCTAAAAACTGAGTAGTGACACTACAGAACTCAGGTGACTTTAAGGAGACTCTACTCGGATGTGACCGGTGGGATGATTGTATTCTGGGGGATCCTCTCATCGACCAGCCACTATCCAAATCAGCCTTTAAAGAAACAATGTTGCCCTCATGGAGACCTACCCTCACATTTTTTCTGTAAATAGTTTTTTTCTCAGGAGAGTGGTTACCTTATGGAGACGCACCCTCTCCACTTTTTTACCTTCATTTTTCATCATTTCAGTTTCATGGTTTCTTCTTTGTATATAGTTTTCTTATTAAACCATTTGATTGGGGAAAAAAATATCCTGTCTTGTTTTTTCGTTTGAACCGTGAGGGGACTAGTACTCTGTGACACCCCAACTTTGAATTTCCAACATGATTACGCAAAACACTTCAACCTGTTCCCTAAGGGTTCGCAAAAAGGGAGGGGTCTCGTCTCTGTGACGTCATTGTTTGAGTTTTCAATTTCCCGCCTAACGTACGTTTGAATTTCCCACCCAAATTTAAATGTCCTGCAAAAATTTGAATCCACCAATCAGACTGCTCCAATTCCAATCGTCAAGAGGGTCGTGAACGATCCCACACCACTACTGAAGAAGAGGAAGAAGAAGAACAATAACGATAATGATTATAATAATAATAAATTTATTCCTGAAAAGTTGCTGCACAATTTCCAGGTCCGACTACTTCAAAAAGTGTGGAAATTATTAGAATGAATTTAATGCCATTTGTGTTTGAAGATACAGATTTTCTCGTAGCGGTGCTCGATGGCCTTGCATGAGCTTCCTAGGTCCCTTTCCAGCTCCACCAGTTTATCTACCGGTTCTACTTAATGTTAGATGGGTTGTACCCATGTTTTTTTTTTTTCTTATTTCAATGCATTTTCCACGCATCATTCATGTTATTTTTTTCACCTTCAACAGTAACAGCAGGGAATGTCAGTCTAATAAGCGGACCTGTAGAGATGATCCTCCAAAATCTGTTGGATATCCTTTCTTCTTGTGACACACCAGAAAGCGATGTGTTACCTCAGGTAAGGGCTAGTCAACTTTGTTTTTTTTTTTTCAATTTCAAGAACCCGCGCTCTGTTTTCCTGTCTCCCATCACTCTTTGTTCATCGCAGCTCTTCAGACTTCCCGTTTGCAAACACTAGCAGTTTTGAAGGAAGGAATAAATAACTCTGCTTCAACAAATGCTATAATGAACTTGTTTGTTTTATTCAATGTGTTAGCCATTCGAACCCCTAAGACGACCATTAAGTTAATAAGTTAGTGATTATGGCATTTGTGCAGAGTTGTCATTATGTTTCCCTCAAATAAAAATTGGATTACTTGAGTTGTTTTTGTCAAAATTAAAAAGCCCTTATTTTATACTATCAGTCTTAAAGTTTAATTGAGAGGTTGCATATTGGGAGCATATCTCTTATCAAATATTATTATATCTCTCAGATAGTACGTGCGCTGTAATTGGCTAAATTAGCGGGCCGTATAGACCACTTTCATAAATGGTGACCAACTTTACATTCTTTTGTGTTTATGTTAATTAGACCTACTGCCCTCGTTTGAAAGCAAATATTCTTTTGAACTTTGCTCATCGTAGCGAGGTTAGTAGGGCTTATTAGCATTAAAACAAAAGAATAATTTATTTGGCCGCCATTATGAAAGAGGTCTATTCTACAGTACGGCCCGCTGTACAGCCCGCTAAATTTAAAATTTCGACAAAACATCATCTAGCGAGTTTTTCATGTCATTTCTGTTGCATAAACTTGTACTGAAAACTGTTTGAATCTTGCAAGCAACAATTTCAAACTTAACAGCCAAGAAGATTTAGTTTTTGGGATTTTGGCACGGCATTCTTTGTGGCAGTTGAACCTTCCGCTTCTCTTTGACTAGTTTCCTTGCCCGCTTGCGGTTAACCTCAGAGATATAATAAATATCTTACTAACCCCGTTTTCTCGGTCCGTACTGTAAGTTACGGATCCTCGTTTTTTCCCGTTGATTTATGGCCGAAGCGCTTGGGCCATAAATCAACGGGAAAAAACTCGGTCCGTAAGTTACAGTACGGGCCTCGAACTCGGTTAGTAAGAGGTATTTCTTGATTTCCCTAAAGGCAGATGTTTCTCCCATATACAGGCATTACAGCATGCACAACTAAATTGTGCATGCTGTAATGCCGTTCATCTCATTGTTAAATTATCTACCGATATTTGAATGCAGCTCTTAACCGACATGGCTCCACTGAAACACATCCTTCCTCGAATTCTAATTCACAAGGAAAACAATACTTTTATAAATTACCTTATGTGGGCCGTTTTTCAGCTGTCGCTCAAAACAAAATACATTGCCTTGTTAATCATTATTGTAACAATCTTGACGTCAAATTTGTTTACTACGTTTAAATTAAGAAATCTTTTCTCGGTGAAGTATTCTGTCCCTAGAAAACTTTGTTCATGTGTGATAAACAAATTTACAAATTTACTTGAGCATGCTGTAATGCTTGCTATATCGGCGAAACTTTTTGTCGTTTTTCCACACACGTCCGTGAACATCTCTCTTCTGACAGGTCCACACGCTTCCGTGAACATCTCCCCTCTGACAAGTCCTCGCACATCTTTAAGCACTTAACAAAGCTCGGAACTTTGTTGCGTAGAGAAGCCTGAACAATTCAGGACCCGTGACCTCACGATGCCAGTGCGACCCTCAAACCCAACTGAGCTATGAGCCGTTGAAGTCCTAAATTTGTCAAGCTTCTCTACCCACTTGCCAAAATTACGTTCATAACTACGAGCTACTAACTAGCTTCACTTGATTCATATCTGCACCTCAATGTATGATTCATATCATGTATCATTTCGTTCGTCAGTTGAACCCAGAAATGACCAACTCCCAAACAGCTAAGTTGGTTTGAGCATCTCATCGGCATCACAAGGTCACTGGTTCAAACACCGTATAAGTCCTCGATTTTTCAGGCTTCTCTACGCAATATTCCAAATTGCGTTCATAATTGCGAGGATCATAGCTTCACTTGAGTTCATATCTGCAGTTCAATATATGATTCATATAATAGATCATTTCGTTCAACAACATCGGACGGATGTTGAAGCCGTTTGCACTGGCCTTAAGCTTTTGTGATCTCAGTTTTAAATTACGCATACTTGTTTGTTGTTTGTTTGTTTGTTATTTATTTGTTTGAGCAAGTTGAAGTATTTGCAGCTATATAGCTGATGTGGACCTGCTATACCCACCCACCCATACACTCACAAAGAACAGCTACAACACCCGGATCTTCATCCCCTACTCTTCTCGAATAGTGTGTGGGTTCTTTATTGTCCCAGAGGACAATTATGAACAATAAAGATATTTGTGAGACGGTGCCTACTTGAAAGTCTTAACCATTTGCGGATGTAATTACAAAGGCAGCACTTTCTCCTCAGTTATTTTAAGACCCTGAGTGTTGGTCCGGCCGGAGTCGAACTCACGACCTTCCGCATGGCAGCCCGGTGCTCAACCAACTGAGCCACCACTACGCGGTGCTTCATCTTGTTCTAAAAGTTCCAACGGTTTTCATTGTTTCAAACACTTTGTAACTCACTCAAATATGTTCAATTTTCTGTCACTTCATCACAATTATTTGTTATGTATAGTTCTAACGGTGTTCGTATCATCGAAACATGTCTTATAAATGTCGTCATATTTTTAAATATTTCAACAAAACATCAATGCGTTCCTCACTTTATTCTTGGCTGACATAGCCTTGTGCTAATTCGGCAAAAAACGTTTGCAGCGCTCGTAACGTATAATTTGATTGGCTCCATACCCAAGCCGGAAACAAAGCAGCAACATAGCAGCTCTCGTAACCTGCTATTGTTTGGTATTGTAAACAGCTTCTATTGTTTAGGTCTAAGCCATTGTCTCAATTGACTTAACTATTAGAGTGTCATATGAAGTGCTAGTTTGCTACCCATATAGACCATGTGAGCATTAGCCCTGCTAATGGTAATGGGCCCATACAAGGACAGAGAAAAACTCTGACCAGGGTGGCAATTGATCCCACGACCTTCGGGTTAGATCACCGCTGCTCTACCGACTGAGCTACCAGGTCAGCCCGGAGCAGGCCGTGGGAACTGAAGGTGTTAAAGCCACGGCATTGAATTTGTACAAGTACTAGTACAAACGTTTGCAAAAACGTAACCCCTCCTTGTACTTGTACAAATTCATTGCCGTGACATTGACATCTTAAATTCCCACGACCTGCTCCCGTCTGACCTTGTAGCTCAGTCGGTAGAGCAGTGGTAATCTAATCCCAAAAATTGGTGGTGGGTTTAATTCCAACACTTCGCGTTGCTTTTTCGTGACGTGTGGTTCCTATTGATTCATAAGAGAAAACACAATACACCTAGATTTTATATGAAAAAAAATGCTAATGCTACAAAGCCAAGCCTTCTGTTTGTATTCGTAGTGGAACTGATGGAGTAAATTCAACCTTGATAAGAGATTTCCTAAACGAACTCGCACGACCTTTTCATTACACAGCTCGAGTAATGTAATTTAAAGAACAGTGGAGACAAGTGTTCTACTGATTGCGATCGTATTTCAGGCCCTCTTAGCTGTCCGCCCTGCTTTGGCTGAAGTTCTTGTGCTCACAGAGGTCGGAAGACGCCGCACTGGAACAAACATCAGCCTTATGGCTCCACTGCTGGCTGCGATTGTGTCTAATATCAAACAAGAGGTAGATATTTGCACATGCGGGTCATTTTGTACTGGATCTCTACTGTTAAGATGACAGAAACAAAGTGCAGCGTTGGATATTTAACAATTATTTGCCAAAGGCGAAGTCAACATCGGTGAATAACATAACACATAGTATAATTGCATTCTCTACTTGCGCAAATCCCACAATACACCTCTTTTACCCCCAAAAATTTCCATACGCATTGTTTTCGATTTCTCTTGGGACATCTTCATGTCCCAGGAAAAATTGCAAGCAATGATTAGTCGAAATTGTTTTTGTTTTTTTGTTTTTTTGGCGGGGAAGGGGGGTAAAAGAGGTGCAATAAGCATCTTTAAAACAACTAATTTCTTCGTCTGTCACTTCGACAAAACTGTTTGCGGCCACTTAGGTGATTATCGCGCAATAATCACCTCATCTGCAAGCAATCAGCGCATAGAATTCTCAATAATCACCTGTGTACCTAATTATACTAAATATGCATATTCAACCAGACAACAAGTTTGTCAAGAAGGCTAACACCTGATCAGTGTGGTCATGTGACACAATGCAGTCGCCATCTTGAGAAGGACGACGTAGTTATTGTGTAAAAACAGTTAGGTTTCTTTCTAGCCCTGGCTTTAATTTGTTCGTCCTAGAAACATGAACTGGCTGGGGAAAACCTCGAGGATGAGTTGCCCAGGCTTACCGTGTTCTTGATTAAAATGATTTCAAGTTCACAAGGTCTGTTAAGGTAAGAAATTCTTGGAATACGAATTTGTGTCGTAAGATCGTCTGGGTGAGAGTAGTCTTGAGACTAACATTTCGAGAAACCGATCGAGCCCTATCTTCAGATCAGATCCGAGTGCTATGTGAGTTATCAATAGATAAATCGTTCGGACTCTTTTGAGTGGTGAGGGCTTGGTCGTTGAAGTGTGCCAGACACCCTGGCACACTGTTCTTACCCTAATGCTATACATGATTGCAAGAATTTTCTATTCTCGTTGGCGTAGGGAAATGTAGTTTCCTTACAAACACCGAGCAAAATAGTGGTATTTGAATTTAGAAAAAAAATTCATTGCAAATGAAGGAAACTCATCAAGCAATCTAAATGGTCCATGATCAGATAAACCAATGAAATGCAATCCCTGGACGACAAAAAACGATTGGATACGTGATGCGCTCGCGTGACGCAAGACGTGTCAATAACTAATCACATGATTTTCTCGTGTCATTTGAAATAAATAGACACCTAGTACTGTAGGTTTTTTTTTTTCAAAGACTAAAACGTTTCACTGGCCCTACGTCCTGTTCCAATTTCATTGGTTTCTGATAAATTTACACAGTCGTACCCATTCATTCCAAATTGCACTCGAAATCATGGGATTATGTCCAACTGAAGAATTATTCGTATTTGCAGTAGATCGATAAGCGAGTTTAAAAAAAAACTCTGTCGCGATTTTTTTGTCTCCCTGAAGAATGGAAACGCCAGTTACATAAAACCTTCGGTATAAATAGATAAAATCACCCAAGAGTAAGATTACCGAAATTGGCCTAGTCCCCCTCATCGTCAAGTGTCTCTTTTAAACCAAGTTTTGCGGGAAAATAAGCAATAGTGTTTTCACTCACGTGATCAGTAACCTTTTTTTTTCCACCGAAGCAATAAAATAAAACGTTTGCATGAGCCTCATCTCGAGGCTCTGGGGAATAAACTCATACAAATCCTTCTATTTATTCCCCATAGCCTCGAGATGATGCTTTTGTTTCGGACTGAATAGAGAGATTAAGCATGACGTTTACGGGAAACGGCAGGCTCCTGCTTGTCATAAAAGCGTGAAAATTATCTCATTTTAAATTTTCTATTTCCTTTGAGAAGTTCATTGATATATTGTGCTAACTGGACAGTTATTAGCTAATGTCAAGCAGTGTTCTTCCATGTTTGTCAAAACCCTAATTTCACTACGAAGTTTTCCGTTTGGCGTAAACTTCATGCTTAATCTCTCTAATTTCAATATATCGAAATCGGTCTATGCCAGGTGGATTATTTGGGGACACCAACATGGCCGCCGCTCCTTTGTTTAGGGACACCAACAATACATGGCCGCCGTAACGTCACGTGAAAACACTTTTTAGACCAGATCGGCTGACTCAATTTTGTTCCCGATTCAAATTCTAGGAATAACACGTTTTCAGGTATTTCCATATCATTTAAGTAAGAGTGCTACATTATAATGCGAACACAATACACAAAGAATCTTAACCCCGAGAGATTTGAATTGGGTACAACATAGACTTAGCCGATTAGGTTTATTGTACATTTTCTCGCAAAACTTGGTTTTAAAAAAGGAGACATTTTTCTGGCGCTGATGGGGGAAAACCTGACACCAGATTCTTACTCTTGGATAATGGATTCTTAGCGAAATAACAAATTCATCTTCCAATAACCGTTCGTACCCATCCTTCCTTGCCATTCAATGATTGTTGCATTCTTAGTTCGTTGTTTTTTTTTTTTTTTTTTGCCTTTTTCCTCTTGCCAGATCTTTTATGTTTGAGCTAAAGCAACAAGTTTTATCTGGAGTACTCTGTGACGCTGTTGATTCGACAGTGTCAGTCACCAGGCTCTTGGGAGCTCTTCACGGTTTGTATGAAATGTTGCTGACAGAATTACGAACTCCTGATTCGTTCAAATTGCTTATTTTCCATACTTGCCTAAGATGATGTGATCCGGGTTTCCAATGAGGATATGAAAATAATATTTCTTGTGCAATTTTAAGAAACGTCCTTTTTGTTTGCATGGTCATTCTTATGTGATATTCTCGTCGTTTAGTTTGCAAATTCCGTGTTTATTTTTAGCAACTGCTGACGCAAGTGTAATTAAGACATGCGCAATTCACATTGCTGATCACCTCAAAGTATCGGAACAAGACATTGACTTGGAAACAAGGTTTGTTCCATGGGCCATCTTTTTTTCAAATTAATACTGCCGTTTTATTTCAAACGGGCAAAAAGTAATGGTATATGAAAGCTTCGATCCACCATGAACCGACAGTCTTATATACGTAAATAGATATACTTCTATGTAGAACTTAAAACATCGTTAAACGTTACAATGCCGTTCATATCCTCTGGGAGAACCCCAGTCTCAACAGACAACTAAAACACGCAGAGCCTACTCTTTCATTTTAGAAACAGTTATTGTATGTGTTGGTTTTCTGTTGCTTTAGTTGATTGCTTTAATTTCGTGTCATTGTATCTCTTGCGCGCGCATTATTCGTTTCTTTGCACTTGCACATTGTACTGGTGACTTGCAACTGAAGATGATCTACGCTTACGCTAGATTGTTTTCTGTTATCAAAACCATTTGACATTAGGCTCTGTTTTAATGGGAACTGTTCACTTTTTTGTTTGGTAAAATGCTATGTCTTTTGGTCATTGATATTTTCCAGTCATTAGAAATGTTCGAGAATGTCCTACTTGTATTTTACTTTTCACGACAACACTCTAGACCCAGCTATACTGTACAATAGCTCAGACCTTAGATCGTATCTCCCTCACTCACCGTCTTAGGAAATTATGGAGCTTAAACCGGAAGTGAGCTGTTTTCGTTTTTAACTCGTTTTCTTGCTACCGCATTTATATTGCTAGTTTGAAACTCAGGGAGAGACCACTGTCCTGGCATGCGAAATGTTCACTTCCGGTCAAAAACTTCGCTTGCCTTGGCTCCCTAGCATTCAAATCTTATTAAGGAGGCTCCCAAAAGTTTTAGGGCCGCGCGCAAGCTGGGCACTAGTATGGCACGTGTTTTTCTGGTTTTTGTGACGTCTGCGTGACCAAATCTGTAAAATTAATTGCTAATTTTCTCGCGTTCTCTTTGGAATTTTTTTTTAATTGGCTGAGTTCTCACCACGTACAGTTCATATCAAATACCTTATATTTGTTAAAATATGCCAGAGCTAATCGAATGGATTAAGAAAAAATGACAAATTACAGAATATTGGCAAAACCGTCTGAACGACCTTGACTTTTTACAACTTCAAAATGTTAGGCAATATCATTTCCATAATGTGGCAAAGAATTTTAAAAAATTCACAGAAGGAAGGTATAAATATTAAGGAATTTAGGCCAAAAATAGGAATATATCTGCCTGTCATAAGATGCGATGTTGCCATGGTAACGGCTATATTGCAAAAATTGACACGCAAAAAATAAGCCTTATTATATTGGTACCCATGTTGGTAAGTCTCTACAGGGAAAACTTTGAGAGAAATTAATTAGGTTTCCTTTAGTAACTCGTGCCCTGTTGTGACGGTATTCGCAAATACTCTAGGGAGCCACCTTAATCCAACATTAAAGATGATTATGATTCGCTTGATGAACAAGATACATCCTTCACATTAACGTACCATTCTTTCGAATGTATTCAGCCGAATGTTTTTTTTATTTCCTTTTTTTTTCAGCGAGGAGGTTAAAGAAGCCCGAGCAGTTGTTCAGATGGTGCTCTCCAAGCTGCAAATTGTCATTTAAATCATATAAGAAAATTCCTTTGCAGAAAAGTGGCAAATAGAGGCGGTTCCATACCCTTTTGTTTCTGAGTGAACGTTGAGTTGTAAAATGATGATGCCACTCCTAAAAGCGCTAGAATCTGCAGTTTGTACTTTTTAGAGTTAAAATACAGAATTTTTGTACTTGTCACTGCGTGCTCCCGCGCCGTGGGCGCGGGTGTTGGCAAACTACTACACACTCTTCGGTCGAAAGTGCAAATTTTTACTGCTTAAGGGGGCTTTAAGGCCGGGACACACTAGGCGATAAGTCGCTGCAACACGTCGCGGGGACAAGTTGCTGCAACAAATCGCCTTGTGTGACACAGTTAATTTCATCAAAAAACATTGTCGCTGCGGCAGAATTTTGTCGCCGCGATCAGTCGCACGAATTTTCGTGCGACTTATCGCAGCAACAAAATTAGCGAAAGCAGCGTTGTCGCACCGTGTGGACACTTCCGGCAACAAGTCGCTGCGACAAAATATAAATGAACCAAGGAGGGAGCGTCATATGGTCAGCCATGTTGAATTACAAAACTAGTTCATATTCCCCTTCATACGAGATTACTGGGTGTGCACCGAACAGGCGTCGTGTCGCAGCGACTTGTTTTGCAAGTAGTACGCATGGAGCAACTTGTCGCAGAGACATGTCGCGGCGACTTGTCCCGTAGTGTGTCCCGGCCTTTATGAGTTAAGCCATGAAAGAGAACTTCCACTAAAACAAGGATATGACCTTAAGCCACAGAACATAATGTTTACAATTAAAAGAGTTCAAACTTTTTCCAATAAAAGCGTTTGAATTCGAAAAAATGAATTTTGAAAAATGCTTGTTTTGGATTTCAAATTTTCTAGGCGCCACCATCTTGAATAATTGTGACGTGTCATGTTTGCCCTATTGTTCTGACACACAGAGCGATTGTTCTAGAACAATAGGGCAATCACAACCCTTAAATTTTTGCGAATTTTGCAGTTGTACTTGATCCGCAAAAATAAGTTCGTTTCCAGTCTTTGGCATAAGAAACGAACTCAAAGCAGTCGATCAAATTAAAAGGTCACGTTAACCATTTTCTACGGCCTCCAGGATGCCACATTTTTTCCACGTTCTCGATGACTGAAGTGTTTTTTACCAAAGAGTAATACAAGTTGAAAATAGTTTTGCTGCTTGAAAAGAAAACCTCAAAAATTATTTCGAATTCGCGCCGCAAAAATTTGTTCCCGCAAACCTCAAAAAATCGCCAATCCGCAAAACAAAAGTCCCGAAACATTTTCACGCTACACGGTAACAGTAAAAAGCAAGCCAAAAGACAGATGAAGAAAAAATAATAGTTTTTGCATAAAACTCTGAATTTGGAATTCTCAGCGAAAGATTAATGACAATCGATCGTAAAAACACTAAAATTCCTGGGGAAGGACACGATGTTCTGTCAAGATGGAAGAAATTAATCACCTGCTAGGCAACCACAAAGGTCCACGTGATCACCTTGTGTCGAAGTTCTTGTTTGCAATAAGTGAGGAATGTCATATCGTTCGTCGTTTTTAGAGTTAAACAACGTCCTTTATAGCCAAGAAACATACGTCCTTCGTTTTTTAATTTTGTTGTAATATTTAACCAGAAAAGGGTTGACACGTGTAACGGCCCCTTGTGTGCTGGGAAACAAGCTTCTGAATATTCAATTTGCTAAGTGCCATATTTGGAACGACAAAAGAGAAACATTCAACCAATCATTTCGCAAGAACACCGTGACGCAATACCACCAATGTTTGAAAAAAACCTTTTTTTTTCTTTGAGGCAGCATTTGGAAAGATTGGTTTTCCTCCCGGGGAAAACCCTACGTTGTGGAACTTAAGTTTCATATTTGGCAAATTTCGATAATTTTGCAACATATGTTGACCGCGCTTTGTTTACTCTCGGCAAAGACTGGAGCGAGGGGTTTCCAAATATGGTACTTAGCACTGAATATTCGGAAGCTGTGAACGCGCGTTACACGTTTCAACCCTTATGGGTTTCTGATTTAACTGAATATTATATTTCATCTGTCGGGTCGGGAAGCCTTCTTTGTCGGGTTATTGACCAGAGACTGGACTCCTCTAGAACAATGTTGATCAATCCCTTCAATGAAGAACCATTTCTTTCAATAATTAAGCTAACAATGGACAACAAATTTTCTTGCAATTAAATAAATTTCATCCTCACAGTTCAGGATCTTAAAACCCTTTTCGGAAGAACCTTGACCGTGAATAATGAAGCACAAAAGAGACAACAAACTTTCTTTCAAATAATTCTTCACTGTCACATTTCCAATTTTTTTTTTTATCTGAAGACTGTGCAAAGTTGTGAACAAAATAATTGTAAATTGCCAAACAATTGAGGTGCGAGGTCAGTAAACAATGTGATGCATTCAAGGGGTTCGATTCCTTTTAATTAAACCCATACAGAATTTGCCATTTGGTTTCGGTCTTGTACTTAACATCATAGTTACCCAAATAACATTAGAAACAAAGCTCACTTTGTGATATCCAACGGAGAAAGGTGCAATTTTTGTGGAACACCAATAATCGTCGCTCGTCCAGATATTTATTTTTCACCGCCTGTCTTGTTTATCCAGTTGACTTGCCATTATTCAGCTCCATAAGAGTTTTTTTTTTTTAAAGATCCATTAAAACGCCATTCGCGTCACAATGACTTTCGACGGCATTGCAAGTAAGTTAAAAATTCTACTGTGTCCACCGGACAAAATCTATGCATTTGTAGTACCCCCTCAAACTTACCAAACATCGTTGTCTGTACTCTTATCGACAGCGATATTCGTCATCACAGTGGTCAAAATGTTGTGGACTCGCAAGGCGCAGCCGAGTGAGTCCACAACAAACAAACTAACCCAACGCTGAACAACTTTCGATTTGTTTTTTGCCACTATATTCAAAGCCAAAGAAAGTTTTTATTTCAGAACGCGACTAAAATCATGACACAAAGAAAGAGCAAGCGTTGTCTAAGACTTTCTCGCAATACGATTGGTTTATTTCCCAAAATGGGCGTTTTGCTGATTGCCTATTACATTGCGTGACAAATTGACGCGAGCATGACGCGTACAGCGTTGTCTACGCTCTTATCGACAACGGCAAATTAGCCAATCAGGGGCCGGTTGCTCGAAGCCTGGTTTGCGCTAACCGTTGGTTAAGAGGTGTCAAAACCTATAGGTTTCCATGGTATTTAACGCTGGTTAGCGCTAACCATGGTTCGAGCAACCCGGGTCAGATTGCGAAATTACAAGCAATTGTGGTAAACATGTTCATTCCCCGCATTCTTGTCTCTCTTTGAATGCCAAGCTTCCAGAAAAAGTCTATTGTGATAGTCAGCTGCGTTGTCAACGATAGTGGCGTGATCAAAGTCCATATTATGGCCAAATTGGTTTGTGTGTCGCGCAATTTTAGAATTGCTGTCGCAAAAACACGGACAGCTCTTCTATCTTCACGAAACCTTGTGGTAAGTGCTCTGTCCGTTTGGCCATAATATGCGAAATCACAATCAAGGCAGTTTACTTTGCATTCTATGCATCAAGACTAAAAGAGGGTTGGTGCTTCTCCTTTGGTCTTGAAAAGATTGTGCCTAAAGTGCCGAGTGGTTTAAAACCAACTTTGACTCCGTTGTTACGCAGCACTCTCGATACTCTTTCTGTTACACCTTTCACGTAGGGTAGGACAACAAATGGTGTTGTTATCATTTGCAGTGTTGTTAGTGTTGATAAATTGCAAGGGATAGTTATTGTTCATCAAGACTTTGATAACATGTTGCTTTTCTTTGCGTTTCCCTCTATTTGTTGACGGGATTTTCTCCGCTCTATCAAGGAGTGTATTAACTACGGGTTGTCCTAAAAGCCGGAATCCGGAATCACAGGTGATTGTTTTACCAATACAGAGAGTGAAAACTATAAAACATTCATAAAAGCTAACCTTAGGCCTAAAAACGTTTGTTTAGGCCTAATTAGCCCTAAGGTTAGCTTTTATTAATGTTTTATAGTTTTTACTCTCTGTATTGGTAAAACAATGACCTGTGATTCCGGCTTTTAGGACAACCCTATTAAAACCCTATTAACTACTGATCTTTTGTGTTGAGCTGGATGGTGAAAGTTTAAATCAAGATATTTATCAGTGTGTGTCGGCTTTCGGTACACGTTGACCTATATGCGACCGTTTGCTCTAACTGTTGTAGTGTCTTAAAAGAGTCACCGTTGTCTCGCTTTCAACCTAGTAAATTGTATGTGTGGGTTCATAGAGTTAAGGTGGGCATGGACCTCCTGCACGTAATCCTTTGGAAGGCAAACGTGGCTGAAATCGACGTACCATACCAAGGGTGGGTGACCGTGGAAATTGCTCTTTCGTCTACAAACTCCATCACCAGGTTGGCTATGGTTGCACTCACATGCGAGCCCATGGCACAGCTAAATGTTTGATGATAATGCTCCTTTTCATAAGTAAAATAGCTGTTCCGCAGAACGAACTCTAACAATCGCATTATGTTACCCTTGGAAACGTTAGTACGCGCTGTTAGGTTATTATCGCCGTCCAATCTTTCACGGGTGACCTGCAGAGCCAATTCCACCGGGATTCAGTGATGTGAACAGAGAGACCACATCGAAGGAAACCATGATTTCATCCTCGGTAATTGTTTGGTCTCTTATTTTTTCCGCAAATGTGGTGCTATTTTTCACGGAGTATTTCTCGTCCATTAGAGAGGATAAAATCGAAACTAAGGGTGCGTTCGATTCACCGTATTCCCGAATAGGAATACATAGAATACAAGTTGGAAATCCTTCGTTTTTGCGGAGATTCACATTAAAATTGCCAAACATTTGCTAAAATGTTATTTTAAACATATTTTTATCATCCTTGCAGCTTCGAAACGCGCCAAACATACCCTTTTAATCATCACTCGACATATATATTTTCCGGAATGGGATCAATCGAACGCGCCCTAAGTATTTCGATAGGTTTTACGTTGGAGAGTTGACACAACTAGTAATTGGACGAAGAGGTACGCTGACTTTGTGGATCTTGGGGAGGCCATAGACGGCTGCAGAGGTAGCGTCCGTGCTGTGGAGTTGGCGATATAGCTTAGGATCCAGTTGGGCTTTATCGTGGTCATCAATGCAAGGACTAGATTTTATTTCGGACAGCAAGTGATTAAGGCCCTTTTCAACTCGTGAGGTGGGATTCCTGCGTTTGTACGTAATCTTCTCGTACGTATTGTTGTCATTTAACAAAGTGTTGATTTTACTTTTGTAATCACTCGTGTTCATAACGACTACGGACCTGCCCTTGTCGGCTGGTACAATGGTAGGGGATGGATCCTGTTTAAGGTTCATTATTGCTTTGAGTTGTTCCTTGGAAATGTTACGAGTTGTCTCAGGCTTGCTATTCTTCAAGATGTTTACCACAGAAATGGTATGTTTATCAAGAAATGGGACTCCGCTCGCAAAGCCAGGCATCGCGACTCCAACACTAACAACACTGCAAATGAAGTAACAACACCATTTGTTGTCCTACCCTACGTGAAAGGCGTGACAGAAAGAGTGTCGAGAGTGCTACGTAACAGCGGAGTCAAAGTTGGTTTTAAATTAACCATTCAGCACTTTACGCACAATCTTTTCAAGACCAAAGGACAAACCAACCCTGTTTCACTCTCAATGTATAGTATACAAAGTAAACTGCCTTGATTGCGATTTCGCATATTATGGCCAAACGGACAGAGCACTGACCACCAGGCTTCGTGAACATAGAAGAGCTGTCCGTGTTCGCGACAGCAATTCTAAAATTGCGCGACACGCAAACCAATTTGGCCATAATATTGACTTTGACCACACCACTATAGTTGACAAGGCAGTTGACTATCACAAGAGACTTTTCCTGGAAGTTCGGCATTCAAAGAGAGACCAGAATGCGGGGAATGAACGTATAGAAATTCCTGGCATTTATGTTTCACTTGCATAATGCCTCGCCTCGCGCAGAGATTACGTGCGCTTGTAGTCACGCTCATACGGCAAATGAAGCTGTCGCTTATTCAAACCGAGGATGACCGAAGGATTGCGGTCGAAACGTCTTTATCAAGTTTTGAGTGAACGTTAGACGTTCAGATAAGGCAGTGTCCAACATTTCTTATAGTAATTATGCAAATTCCTGAGCGCAATTTCAGCACCCTTAATCGGATACTTTCGTATGATTTTCATGGTTACTTGTGAGGCCTTGAACCTGTTTATCAGATGCTAGTGTGTGTGAAATCAACGCGGATTGCAATAGATGTGAACAGCTCTTCGCAGCACTTGACGAGTACAGCCGTTTTAGACCTGTCCAGAGCGAGGCCTGGGGCTGGGAATGAAAAAGCTATAAACTGAGTATTACCGCGGAACAGATGGCAAAACTACGATTTAGATATAAATGAACAACAGCTAAAATTACGCCTATCACAAAGAAAGAAAAAAAATAGAGCATTACTGTATACGACCATTGACATGGACATGCGATAAAGCATTGAACTAATATATAGATTTAGCCAAGCCTAAAAGCGGAGCTCCATGATTATTTATTCTTACTGCCTGTAGGGTTAGTGAAAATAAAGGGCCAGTTATTTAAACAAAGTCTAACTTAGGCCGCGATTTAAGACAATCAGTGGACCTCCAAATCTGTTTATGAGCGGTATATTTTAAGTAAATAAATTGCTTTCTAGCCTGGTATGCAAACCTTCTTGTTACCATCAGCAGCACACAATACTTCGATATGATTGTTGGCAATATTGAAAATGGCTTAGAACGCGGTTTTGTTAAACATTGTCTAAAATATGTTTTAACAATCGACCCAAAAGGTTTCGAATTGTCCGCGTTTTGATGTTTCCGCTTGCTACTTTAATAATTAAATCATTTCCTTTGCTTTCTTCTATAGAAAAATTCATTGCCTAACTAGTGAATTCCACGGTAAATTTTACGCTAAAAAAGCGATATTGCATGAATTACGAAGCGATGAGTACGATATCAGTTTTTCGAGTGAAATTTACTTTGGAATTCACCAGTTTGGCAGTGAATTTTTCTTGAACCACATGAGTTTTAAAGGAAAACAAGTACACCCTCAACTAGCGAATGGAAAGGAAAAGAGCCATTTCATAGTCAATTGTCAATAGCCATCGAATAGGAATCACGCTAAAATTAGAAGCCGTAAAAAAGAAATTGTCCGTTCAAGGTCAAAGAAGAGTTTTACTGATGTACTTTATTCCACTGTATCTCTGAAAACGAAATCATCCACATTTTGATGTATTTCATTGAAACACGCCAGGTTGGAACAAGAATCGGCAAAATACGGCAAGGCAACCAAGAAAGGACAAACTTCAAACAAGATCCGCTCCAAAACTTAAATAACGTTTAGTTGCTTAATAAACAAACTTCTGAAAACACAAGCTAGTGAGATTTACGAGAACTTATTGTGATTACGTGTTTATAACATAAGGGCACAATTTTCTTCTCACTGTCAAGGCACAACGAAAACCAGTTGGGCAAACGGATTAAAAAAGCACTTGTTCGCTCGCATTTTAGAGAAAAACAAACTTACAAATCAACTTTTTCTTTATGTCCAAAAGAGTACAGATAATTGTTATTTAATTCCAGTTGACAATAAAAATTCGATTCTCATTCCTGAACAAAGGAAGAACCGATAAACCACCTTTTCAAAATACGCATCCGTAAAAATAACAAACGGTTTAGTGCCCAAGGTAAGAATTCGTGGAGTAACTTCTTCCACTAAGTATGAGCTATTACTGGTATTCTGTTTTGTCGTTGTCGTTCTCCTTTCGTTTCTGTTTTAGCCATAGGTCCTCCAGGCATTATGTAACCTTATGAGAGCTCCTAAAGATATGCCAACAATTGCAATACAGAGAAAAATGCAGCTCTAAGCAAATTAAAATAAACACTCAGCTTTAAGTTTATATCCCTACGATGCTTGACTTAAATAACTGCGTAGCCACCAGTGTGGACCACAGCTATCATGATATGTCAAACTGCATTGAAACCAGCAAAAATGCAGAAAGAAAACATTTTCCAAACCGTTTTTCACCTGAACAAAAGTGTTGACTGTGTAAGAACTAGAATTGACGTAGTATGGCCGTGTAGCCGCGTCGAGCCACAGAAAGCGCGCGAAAAGTGAAGCCTCGCTTATGTTGAGGTGAGTTAACCTGGGTTGGGCCTGAAAACCAATTGAAAACCGGTACCTGGTCAGCGGTCCCCTTAAAAAAACAGTTGACCTCGGTGAGCTCTAAGCTTGAACCCGCGATGTGGTCTCGTGTGTCTTGTTCTGACAGTTGTCATTTGATCAAAACATGAATGTCCAACATCAAAGATGTATGCTCTAAACTAGCATGATACTGGTAACATTGTTCATACATGGAGGGCTGGACGTACGTACGTACTGTCGATGACGTCATGGCTATAAAACCAAGATTTCTCGCGTGGGATGGGTTACCATATTTTCTTAAAAATGGTGCTCGGCGCGCGCGGAGCTCCTCTATGCAGTAAAAAGTAGGCTAAACTTACGTCGGACATAGTGTAGGCTACGTTAAGCCTCTTATTTCTTTTCTTCTCTTTTTATGACGAGTTTAAAGTAAGTAGCTCTTCTTTAAAAGTAACAAAAATCCCGATCTAGTGACAAGGATTCATCGAGAAAACGACCTTGGTCGAGAAAGGTTTCTCTGACAGCAGCGTCACAAATAGGCAATTTCTTCCATTGATTACGTCACAGTCAACCGCGTTCTTTAATTATAAATTAGAACTTTGACAGCGCGGAAAAGCATTAATTATCACTAATTAATTATCAATTTGACATTCTTCTTCAAAGGAGACAGCCAGGGTATTGTAATCTGGATCGGTGATGATAAGTTTCCTCGGAAAATGGCTGTACTCGGAGGAAGCAGGCCGAAATCCATCCTTGGAGTGTTTTGTGAACGAGTCGGAAGAAGGCGATTGGCTGTTGATAGATATCGAATTGACCAATAACGACGGCGAGTTCTTGAAAGACTATGTTGTGGTTCCAGTTATCTGTCGGGACGGAGAAAAGTTGCTCTCGGCTCACAAGGATAAGGGAATCGGAAAAAGCTTAAACAACATCAAGAAATGTCAAAAGTTCATTCACGGCAAAATGATCTCTCGATTGCAAGCACGACGATTGGTACTGCCGTATAGAATTGAACATCCGTTGAGGCTAAGGGCGGCAGTATTTGATGCGGAGGATATGCGAAATTTGGAAAGACTGCAACAATTTAATTGCTGGTTAAAAACAATGATGATGAAAGATCCACAGCTTCTTGGTACCCTGGGAAATACTACATTCCCACGTGTGAAGGTTCAAAGGTAAGTTGACATGTAACAATTAAAATACATAAATATTTTCATGCTTTCTTGTCCTTCCCCACTGTACTATTGTTCTATTGTTCATCGACAAAAGTGCACTTGCGCTCTTTACGCACGCGCAAAAGAAAGATGCCCAAGAGATTCAAAGTACACGTTCTCCCCTCCGCCCATCCCACATACAATGTTGAAAACACATCCCCGCAATTTTTTCTGACCTTTAACATTGCATTGGGTGGGGGAGGGGGCACATGTAACAGACTTTTAAAATATAGCACTGCTTTTGGGAGTAATGGTCAAATCATCGATAAGTACGTATACCAGTTTTGCGTGACTGTCCCAAGGAATTTCGACCACGATTGTGGCCGTTTATCTCGTCCAGGGAACAAGATTCAGATAGTAGTGGAGCAACACTTGGCTAGCTCTCCACTAATGCTATTTGTAGATTCTAGGAATCCTCGTCATTTGTGCTTGTCTAAAATTCCGTGTTTCACCAATTTTCGTCGTTACGTAAAGCATCGTAACATGCTTGTTTCCATTTCTGCGCGGGCAAACGAACAGAGTCAAGCTTCGAGGGAATAATTTGTATTTTCTTTTGTTTTTTAACAAAAAAAAAAAAGAATGCTAATCATCCCACCTGATCCTCGACTCTGCGCTTTCGCTCCTTCACAATTTTTGACTAGCTTATAAATGTGCTAACCAGGTTGTTATGGATGTTCAAACAATGACGTCTTCTTTTCGGTAATTGACACTTTTGAATATCAATAGAAATTTGACCTCAATGCTCATAAGCAGGAAGCATCGCTACTTAATTTCAACTGCGAGCTATTCTTGAAATCTAATATTTGCGAGTTGAACTGAAATCATGTAAAAGGAATGAAGCCGAATTGTTTCATCGAGTCTCCGTGGTCCCATTCATTGAGATGGTCTATGCTCAGTCATAATCCTTTCACTTCCATAGACAATTAATTGTTGTATTTTTCAGCCCCAGGTCACCTGTGACAATTCAAGTAGGACGTTGTACGCAAGTCATCGAACCAATGAAACTGCATTCCAAGCACGCGCATTGGCTGGTTGATGATCTGAACACGTGCAAGTCACTTGTGAAGTACCATCCTTCGCCTTTGATACAACTGTTGAGTGACCTAAAGAACCTAAATCGAAAACAAAGCTTGGAACTTGTAGTAAGAATGGGGGACGCCCTGCAGGAGCCACTGTGTGTAACTGTGGCGAAGGATCATGTGTGCAAATTTGTTAAGAATCGACCAAAAAGCAATTCCCTTGCAAAGTTTGAGGTACCGTGTGCTGATCACACGGTTGTTATTTCTGAGCCCACGCGCAATCCCGTACCGTTGCTTGCATTGGAATGGATCGGGCAACAACAAGACGAAGGGCCAGCGGATTATGAAAAAATTCAGCAAAATGGAGAAAAATGTAACTGGCTTGCACAGCCTGCGATATCGGTAATCAGTGACATCTGCGAGATGACATCAAGAATTGGTTACCGCGTGCCACAGGTTGCCATCTTTTTGTGGGCTCAGCTTTTGCAGTTCCTGTCTTGTAGCCGGAAGTATTTTTGCAGGAAACAAGAACCTGAGGTTCACTCCAACGGCCGCACCGAGATAACTGGAGAGCCCAAGTGCGACTGCTATTTAACCTTGCTTAGCAAGGGTTTCAGTGAGGACAAGTGTCGCGCAGCAGCGGAGAAAAAGACTAAACGACAAGATACGAAGAAAAATCTGAAGCGTGCGCACGCGGCAATGGTTCAAAAGCATTGTTGTAATACCAACCGAAAGCGGGCTATGGACTGCGCAAGGTTTAGACAAGGAAATGGCAAAAGGGGCTGTTGATCAGTTTCTCCCGGCAAGAACAGAATCTGAGAAGAGTTCGGTTAACTACACGATTTTGCTGTCCCCGACATCAAACGTGAACAATGAAATTCCATGCTTGCCTGTTTCTTTGTGCCTAAAACCTCCCTGCAAGCACATTTGCATCACAAACACAGCGACAGGAAGCATGCACTTTGTGTTGCACTGAAGCTAGTTTTTGTTAAAAGAAGGCCATCAAATCGCAAAACACAGCACATGCACTTTTGACTCGTCGGATTCTTTCTGAAGCATATAACGTTCAGAGAGACTGATCTCTATCAGAAATAAAATTTATCGTCATCACTCTACATCTGTTCTATTACCTTTGGCCAAATGCAAATTACGAGCAAAGCCGAGTTGAATATATTCGAGATTTCTGCAAAGGGCTGGGCAGGGCAGGGCAGGGCAGGGCAGGGCAGGGCAGGGCAGGGGCATCAGGACATAATCATAAAAAGGGCACACAAAAACAATGAAGCTTCACCCATATGAGATTGTAGGTTCAAGGAACTGGTTGGCGCCTGGGGTTGCAGCCACTAATTATTCAACAACGGTTTTCAGTAGATGACTTGAATAACATAGCTCATGGCTTCTAGTTATTTTCCAAAAGTTTCAGTTTTAGTATATAATCCTGATAAACATGCACGTTCTCGTCATCAAAGTGTAACCAAGACTCATTATTTTTCCTAAAAATTTCCTTTATTATTCAGCAAATTATTCGTTAAATATATCATTTTACCATCCCAAGATGGAAAATGCTGCCCAGTTTAATGCATGGCGGAGCTAGTGACAAGGCATAGGTTGAAACCGCACTGCTTTGTAACGCGAAAAACCGTTTGAAAACAGGAATGCAAGATAGCGTGTGCCACCCCAAACGTCATATCGGTCTTGGCCTATCAAAACCTCTATCGTGTGACAAACACCGGCCAGTTTGAGTAAATTGTGCAGAGCACAAGAGAGTTCCCTTCAGGCAAAAATAGCAACATGTATGCAAATCAGTGGGCAGATTTATCGTACCAAACACTCGAGGCTAAATGTACTTAAAAATGCCATCAGCACCCTTTTGTACCAAGTTCTTGTTTTGCTCATCAGAACCCAACCTCTTGTACCGTTTACACCTGTGGACCCAGTTTTCTTTGCTCGTTTTCCTTCTCATTGTCATCTCGATTCCTCACTATCCCGTTCCTCGATCAACCGAAGTAACCTCGCCTCCTCTTCCTCAAGTAATTGCAACTGAATTTCATAACTGCGGAGTTTTTCCTTTAGAAGCGAGCCGTAGCTTCGACCGGTCAGCTTTCTAGTCATCCACTTTTCCCAGCTCTGAAAGAGTAAACAAAGAGCAATGAAGTAATGTAATGTATTGAGCAACCTTAGAACAAACAAGTTTCACATTCGTGAGCATAGCATACCACTTTGGAATAAAGATGGGACACGCTCCGTTGGCGTGCCAAATTGTTTCGAAAACAAAGCAGATTAAGTCCTGCGCGGGAAAATTGCTTCGCTGGAGAGACTTAATCCCACACAGTTAGCTTATACTTTATTTTAAAGTATTGCGTGACTGTGAGCAATAAATTGTATTGTAGTAACGAGACATTCGAGGAGATTGCTTACTGTGATGATTTTCCAAAGTTTCATTTCATGTTCATTTCGAAGTCCAAATTTACGACCCCTTTAGCGGAAACAAACATAAAAGTCAATGCTAGCAGTCCAGTCTATCGTGGGAATACAAAAATGGCGTTTTGTCTTTTAACAAGACATTACCTCTTCATTCCGCTTGGCATTGGCGACTAGTTCAGGGTAATGGTATTTGATTGTTTCTTCCAAAATCCATATCCGACACTTATCAACCGACCACTGGCCTAGAGCAAAAAGAACAAAACCAACAACATTCACAAAGGGAGAATGAAATCACGATTTAGGCCAACTCTTCTGTAAAGTGAGAGACAACATGGTTTGCGGTAAAGGTGAAGACAACGGCATGCAATGCCTCGAGGCACAAAGTACGCTTTTCTTTCCTGTTCCCTAGTTAACTCGCCAGCATTCCGATTGATCCAACGGCAACAGGTAATTTGTTTCTACAGTGTTGCTACCCAGCATGCAGTAGCACTGCTCGCAGGGTATTGTTTTGCATGCAAAGTGAAACAAGAACGTATGTTCATGAATAACCGGTCGCGTCGCCCACAGTATTATTCGCCTACACTAAAGTTAACTCGCCCGTTGGAAGTTAATAAAACACCCTCACTGGTCCAATAGAGGTTTTGCACGGCAGCCATGTTGCATGGCAGGAACAATAGATTCTTTTTCCTATGGGAACAAATGTTCTTTCTAATACAAAACATTTTTCTTTGTTCCTGCCATGCAATATGGCTGCCGTGCAAAACCTCTATTCGAGAAGTTGCGTTCATACATCATACGCCTGACCGCACGACCCATGATATTAAACTGGTAAAGAATGGTAAATGGCCGCTTACAGACCAAAAACTCCAAAATCACTCAGATTCGGATTGGTGGTTCGGTTGTTCTGTAAACCAGTTTTATACTGTTCTATCTCAAAACAATCAACATCTTCAATTCAAAGTAACTTGGAATGTTTGGACAGGTTTACTTAGTGTGTGGGCGAATTAACATCGCATCTGTGAGCGAGTTAAACTTTTTTGTAGGCGAATTTACTCGTGGGCAAGTACCTGAGTGCCAACTGTCCTGGAATTAAAATTGGCATATGAGGGGCCCTTAGATTATAGGACGAGGATGAGAGCGAGTTTTGACTGTCCGTTTTTAGCGAAAATACTTAGAAAATTTATAGCTAGGACGATTAATCTTACTCTTTGTTAGCACTTATTCTTATTGCAGGTAACTGAGCCTTTTTGCTGATCACAAAATGCCAATACTGCTACTGTAATGTTAACTTCTTTTGACACAACAGTATTTTGGCAAAACCTCGTACTGAAATGATGACGGTATCACGTATTTCCCGCCAAAATGACGCTGGTTTGCGCGCGCTCACTGTTGCTGTATGAGAAAATCTCGTTCTAGAATCTAAAGGTCCCTCATAAACAACGTTGGCAGTGCGAGCGGAGAATGAAAAATCCTCGTCTTGTACTGAAGACCTCCTCATAACTTCAAAGTTGGCCATTTCTAGTCGTTTTGAAGACGCCAAATAAACTTATCAAAGTGTAATACGCAGTTACGGGTAGTGCACCAGGGGCCCGTTTCTCAAAAGTCCCGAAAACTTTTCGGGCCCGAAAAGCCATTTGTAAAATTGCCAACCGCTTGTTTTGGAAAGCCGATCTTTTAACATGTTTTCAAGGTAACAAAAAGAAAAATACCTGTAAAGTTTGACGAATTAAATGCTCTCCGTTCTTGAGTTACAGAGGCAATTGTGACACCCGAAAATGGCCCGTAAAGTTTCGGGACTTTTGAGAAACGGCCCGCAGGGCCGGCCATGGGTTTTTGCTCGATAAACCTGATGTTTTTTGACGTTCTTGTTTTCGTGGATGTCATCGTTGCAAAGTTCTGCTTGATAGCCCGCTCCTCCAGAAAAAAAGTCTAGGCACACTTTGCGTAGCCAAGTGGTTAACGAGAAGCTAACGTGGGATAAAAATGCTCTTTTACGTACCCATCGCTGCTATTAAGACACCTTGGATAAGGTTCAACAAAGCAATGCTGGGACCCCTCCCAAAGATGTATGCTCTAAACTAGCATGATACTGGTAACATTGGCATACATGGAGGGGTGGACGTACGTACGTACGGTCGATGACGTCATGGCTATAAAACCAAGATTTCTCGCGTGGGATGGGTTACCATATTTTCTTAAAAATGGTGCTCGGCGCGCGCGGAGCTTCTCTATGCAGTAAAAAGTAGGCTAAACTTACGTCGGACATAGTGTAGGCTACGTTAAGCCTCTTATTTTTTTTCTTCTCTTTTTATGACGAGTTTAAAGTAAGTAGCTCTTCTTTAAAAGTAACAAAAATCCCGATCTAGTGACAAGGATTCATCGAGAAAACGACCTTGGTCGAGAAAGGTTTCTCTGACAGCAGCGTCACAAATAGGCAATTTCTTCCATTGATTACGTCACAGTCAACCGCGTTCTTTAATTATAAATTAGAACTTTGACAGCGCGGAAAAGCATTAATTATCACTAATTAGTTATCAATTTGACATTCTTCTTCAAAGGAGACAGCCAGGGTATTGTAATCTGGATCGGTGATGATAAGTTTCCTCGGAAAATGGCTGTACTCGGAGGAAGCAGGCCGAAATCCATCCTTGGAGTGTTTTGTGAACGAGTCGGAAGAAGGCGATTGGCTGTTGATAGATATCGAATTGACCAATAACGACGGCGAGTTCTTGAAAGACTATGTTGTGGTTCCAGTTATCTGTCGGGACGGAGAAAAGTTGCTCTCGGCTCACAAGGATAAGGGAATCGGAAAAAGCTTAAACAACATCAAGAAATGTCAAAAGTTCATTCACGGCAAAATGATCTCTCGATTGCAAGCACGACGATTGGTACTGCCGTATAGAATTGAACATCCGTTGAGGCTAAGGGCGGCAGTATTTGATGCGGAGGATATGCGAAATTTGGAAAGACTGCAACAATTTAATTGCTGGTTAAAAACAATGATGATGAAAGATCCACAGCTTCTTGGTACCCTGGGAAATACTACATTCCCACGTGTGAAGGTTCAAAGGTAAGTTGACATGTAACAATTAAAATACATAAATATTTTCATGCTTTCTTGTCCTTCCCCACTGTACTATTGTTCTATTGTTCATCGACAAAAGTGCACTTGCGCTCTTTACGCACGCGCAAAAGAAAGATGCCCAAGAGATTCAAAGTACACGTTCTCCCCTCCGCCCATCCCACATACAATGTTGAAAACACATCCCCGCAATTTTTTCTGACCTTTAACATTGCATTGGGTGGGGGAGGGGGCACATGTAACAGACTTTTAAAATATAGCACTGCTTTTGGGAGTAATGGTCAAATCATCGATAAGTACGTATACCAGTTTTGCGTGACTGTCCCAAGGAATTTCGACCACGATTGTGGCCGTTTATCTCGTCCAGGGAACAAGATTCAGATAGTAGTGGAGCAACACTTGGCTAGCTCTCCACTAATGCTATTTGTAGATTCTAGGAATCCTCGTCATTTGTGCTTGTCTAAAATTCCGTGTTTCACCAATTTTCGTCGTTACGTAAAGCATCGTAACATGCTTGTTTCCATTTCTGCGCGGGCAAACGAACAGAGTCAAGCTTCGAGGGAATAATTTGTATTTTCTTTTGTTTTTTAACAAAAAAAAAAGAATGCTAATCATCCCACCTGATCCTCGACTCTGCGCTTTCGCTCCTTCACAATTTTTGACTAGCTTATAAATGTGCTAACCAGGTTGTTATGGATGTTCAAACAATGACGTCTTCTTTTCGGTAATTGACACTTTTGAATATCAATAGAAATTTGACCTCAATGCTCATAAGCAGGAAGCATCGCTACTTAATTTCAACTGCGAGCTATTCTTGAAATCTAATATTTGCGAGTTGAACTGAAATCATGTAAAAGGAATGAAGCCGAATTGTTTCATCGAGTCTCCGTGGTCCCATTCATTGAGATGGTCTATGCTCAGTCATAATCCTTTCACTTCCATAGACAATTAATTGTTGTATTTTTCAGCCCCAGGTCACCTGTGACAATTCAAGTAGGACGTTGTACGCAAGTCATCGAACCAATGAAACTGCATTCCAAGCACGCGCATTGGCTGGTTGATGATCTGAACACGTGCAAGTCACTTGTGAAGTACCATCCTTCGCCTTTGATACAACTGTTGAGTGACCTAAAGAACCTAAATCGAAAACAAAGCTTGGAACTTGTAGTAAGAATGGGGGACGCCCTGCAGGAGCCACTGTGTGTAACTGTGGCGAAGGATCATGTGTGCAAATTTGTTAAGAATCGACCAAAAAGCAATTCCCTTGCAAAGTTTGAGGTACCGTGTGCTGATCACACGGTTGTTATTTCTGAGCCCACGCGCAATCCCGTACCGTTGCTTGCATTGGAATGGATCGGGCAACAACAAGACGAAGGGCCAGCGGATTATGAAAAAATTCAGCAAAATGGAGAAAAATGTAACTGGCTTGCACAGCCTGCGATATCGGTAATCAGTGACATCTGCGAGATGACATCAAGAATTGGTTACCGCGTGCCACAGGTTGCCATCTTTTTGTGGGCTCAGCTTTTGCAGTTCCTGTCTTGTAGCCGGAAGTATTTTTGCAGGAAACAAGAACCTGAGGTTCACTCCAACGGCCGCACCGAGATAACTGGAGAGCCCAAGTGCGACTGCTATTTAACCTTGCTTAGCAAGGGTTTCAGTGAGGACAAGTGTCGCGCAGCAGCGGAGAAAAAGACTAAACGACAAGATACGAAGAAAAATCTGAAGCGTGCGCACGCGGCAATGGTTCAAAAGCATTGTTGTAATACCAACCGAAAGCGGGCTATGGACTGCGCAAGGTTTAGACAAGGAAATGGCAAAAGGGGCTGTTGATCAGTTTCTCCCGGCAAGAACAGAATCTGAGAAGAGTTCGGTTAACTACACGATTTTGCTGTCCCCGACATCAAACGTGAACAATGAAATTCCATGCTTGCCTGTTTCTTTGTGCCTAAAACCTCCCTGCAAGCACATTTGCATCACAAACACAGCGACAGGAAGCATGCACTTTGTGTTGCACTGAAGCTAGTTTTTGTTAAAAGAAGGCCATCAAATCGCAAAACACAGCACATGCACTTTTGACTCGTCGGATTCTTTCTGAAGCATATAACGTTCAGAGAGACTGATCTCTATCAGAAATAAAATTTATCGTCATCACTCTACATCTGTTCTATTACCTTTGGCCAAATGCAAATTACGAGCAAAGCCGAGTTGAATATATTCGAGATTTCTGCAAAGGGCTGGGCAGGGCAGGGCAGGGCAGGGCAGGGCAGGGCAGGGCAGGGGCATCAGGACATAATCATAAAAAGGGCACACAAAAACAATGAAGCTTCACCCATATGAGATTGTAGGTTCAAGGAACTGGTTGGCGCCTGGGGTTGCAGCCACTAATTATTCAACAACGGTTTTCAGTAGATGACTTGAATAACATAGCTCATGGCTTCTAGTTATTTTCCAAAAGTTTCAGTTTTAGTATATAATCCTGATAAACATGCACGTTCTCGTCATCAAAGTGTAACCAAGACTCATTATTTTTCCTAAAAATTTCCTTTATTATTCAGCAAATTATTCGTTAAATATATCATTTTACCATCCCAAGATGGAAAATGCTGCCCAGTTTAATGCATGGCGGAGCTAGTGACAAGGCATAGGTTGAAACCGCACTGCTTTGTAACGCGAAAAACCGTTTGAAAACAGGAATGCAAGATAGCGTGTGCCACCCCAAACGTCATATCGGTCTTGGCCTATCAAAACCTCTATCGTGTGACAAACACCGGCCAGTTTGAGTAAATTGTGCAGAGCACAAGAGAGTTCCCTTCAGGCAAAAATAGCAACATGTATGCAAATCAGTGGGCAGATTTATCGTACCAAACACTCGAGGCTAAATGTACTTAAAAATGCCATCAGCACCCTTTTGTACCAAGTTCTTGTTTTGCTCATCAGAACCCAACCTCTTGTACCGTTTACACCTGTGGACCCAGTTTTCTTTGCTCGTTTTCCTTCTCATTGTCATCTCGATTCCTCACTATCCCGTTCCTCGATCAACCGAAGTAACCTCGCCTCCTCTTCCTCAAGTAATTGCAACTGAATTTCATAACTGCGGAGTTTTTCCTTTAGAAGCGAGCCGTAGCTTCGACCGGTCAGCTTTCTAGTCATCCACTTT
Organism: Montipora capricornis; assembly: GCF_036669925.1. NCBI lineage: Eukaryota > Metazoa > Cnidaria > Anthozoa > Scleractinia > Acroporidae > Montipora > Montipora capricornis. The sequence goes on along the minus strand of NC_090883.1, from coordinate 19,792,728 downwards.
TCCCAGCTCTGAAAGAGTAAACAAAGAGCAATGAAGTAATGTAATGTATTGAGCAACCTTAGAACAAACAAGTTTCACATTCGTGAGCATAGCATACCACTTTGGAATAAAGATGGGACACGCTCCGTTGGCGTGCCAAATTGTTTCGAAAACAAAGCAGATTAAGTCCTGCGCGGGAAAATTGCTTCGCTGGAGAGACTTAATCCCACACAGTTAGCTTATACTTTATTTTAAAGTATTGCGTGACTGTGAGCAATAAATTGTATTGTAGTAACGAGACATTCGAGGAGATTGCTTACTGTGATGATTTTCCAAAGTTTCATTTCATGTTCATTTCGAAGTCCAAATTTACGACCCCTTTAGCGGAAACAAACATAAAAGTCAATGCTAGCAGTCCAGTCTATCGTGGGAATACAAAAATGGCGTTTTGTCTTTTAACAAGACATTACCTCTTCATTCCGCTTGGCATTGGCGACTAGTTCAGGGTAATGGTATTTGATTGTTTCTTCCAAAATCCATATCCGACACTTATCAACCGACCACTGGCCTAGAGCAAAAAGAACAAAACCAACAACATTCACAAAGGGAGAATGAAATCACGATTTAGGCCAACTCTTCTGTAAAGTGAGAGACAACATGGTTTGCGGTAAAGGTGAAGACAACGGCATGCAATGCCTCGAGGCACAAAGTACGCTTTTCTTTCCTGTTCCCTAGTTAACTCGCCAGCATTCCGATTGATCCAACGGCAACAGGTAATTTGTTTCTACAGTGTTGCTACCCAGCATGCAGTAGCACTGCTCGCAGGGTATTGTTTTGCATGCAAAGTGAAACAAGAACGTATGTTCATGAATAACCGGTCGCGTCGCCCACAGTATTATTCGCCTACACTAAAGTTAACTCGCCCGTTGGAAGTTAATAAAACACCCTCACTGGTCCAATAGAGGTTTTGCACGGCAGCCATGTTGCATGGCAGGAACAATAGATTCTTTTTCCTATGGGAACAAATGTTCTTTCTAATACAAAACATTTTTCTTTGTTCCTGCCATGCAATATGGCTGCCGTGCAAAACCTCTATTCGAGAAGTTGCGTTCATACATCATACGCCTGACCGCACGACCCATGCTATTAAACTGGTAAAGAATGGTAAATGGCCGCTTACAGACCAAAAACTCCAAAATCACTGAGATTCGGATTGGTGGTTCGGT
>NC_090883.1:19754023-19786523 GCF_036669925.1 Montipora capricornis | reverse complement strand
AGGTAAAGAAATTGGGTCGGCTGTCACACTCAGCGTGTCATCTTTGATCAAGCTTGATAATTTTAAGGATTCAACAAAACAGCTTGAAGATCTAAACTCACATATGGCAAAAGACAGGAGCATTCCAGTAACCCCACCACTGACAGTACTCGCTTGCATACTGCTCATTGCTTCCTGCCTTGTGGTCATTGTTGGATTCCCCTGCAATTTGTCCAACGTCTGTCTGCACTCATGGGCCTTTGTGGAAACCAGCAGATTGTCACGGATCACTAATGACAAAAATTAAATACAATCATACCTTTCAAATTAATGTATTGTCACATTACAGATTTTATTAGCAACTCTCACCAACTAGACTGGACCCCCAATGCATTTGAATTTATAGCTTAGGGTTGTTTGAATTCCTCTGCAAATTTATTGCCTCGAATATTCCCCTCTGAGGTCCCCAACAGGTCTGTGTTTTAAAACCAAGACACAAATTCTTTGCTCAGTTGTACTTTTTATTAAACACCAAGATGCACTATAAAAGGCGTGGTGCCTTGATCACATGCAAATTATTTATCAATCAACCATGGACGCAACCGACCTGTGTGATAATTATTTTGTGCAATAAAAAAGCCCCTTATGGCAATGTGCCTGTAATATGCCATAAAATATTATCTGTCATTCTTTTTTAAATTCTGAGTCCCTTTTTCTCGTACTAGAAATATCTTTTAATCAGTTGTGCTTGAATTAACTTGAATAAAGACAGAGCGTGAAGCCACCCCCTTTATAACGCGTCTTTGTGTTTAACATGGGAACTACAAAATTCAAATATTTCAATTAACTGTTTCATTTTTTTTCTGCCATTAGGGTCACACCCTGCAAATATTTGGTTAGAAGGCTACAGTACATGTATTTTCCCAAAATATAAATGGAGACATGGAAAAATGACAGTGTTGATTGGTGGTCAATTAGAGGTACTTAAATCCTTGACTACACCGATTAAATATTTTAACCCACTAACTCCTGAACAGAGCTGCATTGGCGAGTAAAATTGTCTGACATACGAAGGAGTAAAATCTCACTCTTCACAGAAGTCAACGGGTTAAGACATCAGCATGAGACTGATCAAATTTCACACCCAAGCAATATTGTGCTCCTTGGCAAGACAAAGAGTCAAGGGCTGGGATGGACAGTTGAAGTTGTGACTTAGAGAAGGGGGTATTGGGTCTTAAAAAACACAACATTGCACTGTAAACAAACTTAACATTAAAATACCACTTCACATTTTGACCAAATCCACAAATCACAAGCAAAACCACAAAAACCAAGTTTTTAAAACTGTAATCGAACTAATTCATTGCTATTATGTGCAACATACGAGTCTGTGTTAGGAGGCTACAATAGCTTGAGAAATGGGTTGGAGTAATGTTCCACAATGAGCATGCAGCTGAAACGCATAATTTCCGAACTGAAATCGTACACCAAATAGAAAAAGCTGAAAATGGCATTTGATAACAAATCCGAAAGACACTTGCAATACACCAAAAACTGGAAGCAAAAATTAATAATGAAAATGGGAAAAAACGCAAACCACAACAGTTACTTAAACTGAAAAAAATGTAGTTTTTTGGCGCAAAAAACCAAGCTAAAAAAGGCCGCAACCAAGAATCCCAAAGCTCCCCTCCTTAAATTAAACAACAGAAACAAGCAGGGGTAATATTTTAGTATAAAGAGCTACTCGCTTAATATTTAACAAAAAAAGAACAAAATTACCTTCAACGTCGTATTCTTTTCAAGAATGCGTTATGTACAGCTACAGACTGACAGCAAAACTTAACGTCATACCAACTACAATGTTCATTGTGATTTGCAACTTAACTTGTATTTGCTATGAGGTTAAATTGTTCTCAAAAATAATTATTAATTGGAATGGCAAAGAAATCAATTCACATTGTCATAAGAAAGGTTTAATCAAGTAAGGAAATTAAAAGCCTTATAAGTACTTGCCAAAAAACATGCCAGAAATAGTGAAAAATGACACTCCAGTAGAAAGAGAATAGGTGAATAGGTTTTGCTTCTTAACGGCAGCATAAGTGCATCCTACACTTAAACCTGTTAAACCTAAGCAGGAAAAAAAAATTCACTTTTAGAAAATAATAAGAAGAATCCTGCCCACTATCACGCCCTGACGTTGCCCACTCACGGATCAGCTATGCCAATCATTTCAATCGACACATTTTGCAGCTAGTATTAATTCTTTGATGGCCACAAACATGGCCATCTTATCAGGTGAGTGTAATCAAAGAATATTTGGCCTTTTGCATTAGGTTGCTCTTGCTCTTGAGTGTGGCAGAGAAGGGGGGTTGGGGTGGGTGGTGTGTTAAGTGCACTATCAAAGGGCCTCCAAAAATGAGAAAATGAAGTTGCTAATGCACTGTTACTTATACATGTATTGCAGTGAATGAAGATTTTGCTAATGTCATCTATAGTTATGTGCTAACCAGAGCCTTGTCAGTTGTTGAAACAAAGAGATGCTTTTTGTGTTCCCCAAGTGGGCATATCTTAATAAAAAAATTAATGTTTGCAAACAGATATATTTTCTTTTGTTTTCAAATGCTTCCCAGTTTTGTTGCATGACAGCACGTCCAACATCCTTTTGCAAAAATAAATTTTGTTTCACAAAAAGCACAAAATCATGTTTCCTAATTTTGTGTCATGGGTAAATATTTGTTTGTCTGTGTCATACAAAAAAATGTTAGCATTCTCTATTTTCGCATTCCCCATACATATAATACACTTTGTTTCCCCCCAAATTTTGCATAAAGCATTGTTTTCAAAGCTCTTGGAAATATACAGTGTCCCCAAGAGCCTTTGAAGACAACGGTTTATGCAAAATTTGGGGAGCAAACAAAATGCACCATGGGGAATGCGAAACTAGAGAATAACAATATTTTTCATTTGCAGCATTGAATTCTACCAAGTTTTAACAATGTAGCTTTGAAGCGCAGGGTTTTGGAGGATGTGATACACCTGGATGCCTACTTGAGTTGAGTAACTCTCCTGCAGTTTTAGCTCAAATTATGATTATTACCGTGACCGGACTTCAAGTGCTACAATTTCATACATGTACCTGACACTGCTGTATAACAGAGGATTTTCTTGGCTCTCTCCGAATCACGACGTACTGTGTTGACCAAAATACTTCCTCCAGCACCAATGGTAGCTAAAAAAGCAAAGCTATGTTAAAGGAGACCCCACCAATTATTTCAGGCAGGACAGCCCTCTCTTTTTCGAGATAAGCTAAATTTTATTATAATTTAAATTAATTGAAAATTAATTGTAAATTATGATTCAAGGGGAAGTAAATCTTATTGCTGTTACTGTTGTTCCCTTACCTGCCAAGAGTGCATTCTTAGCAATCCAAGTAATGGATTGACCATTTAGGGCCATGTAGTTGGTTAAATGTTGTCTTCTTGAAACACCGGACTGTTGCTTGATTTCTCCGCCATATTGCTCGAAACTGCGCCCCAATAAGAGAGAGCAGCGGCTTTCCATTTGTGTTGTTGTCAATTGTTGTCACGGTCACGCATGATGGTTCGCGTGATGCACAATCCTGAAAAAAATGGCGGCAGTTTCGGACGGAAGAGGAGATTTGGGAGATTCTATCGATTATGAACTGCAGAGGCAGTTAAAAGGACTTAACACAACAGCACCTGACTTGTCTACTTTGGCACAAAAGGGGGATGAGAAGGTGATAATTATGAAGCATCTTTATGTCAACAACCAGCTGATTTGTGAGAAATGTTCAATTTTAATTCCTATTAAGCTTATCCTCAGGCGCCTTAGGATGCCCCAGTCGAGGAGCAAAATCGTCTGGCTGTCCGGGGTTAGGCATAGTAAAATCTGTTAAGTCTCACTCTCAAGTCAATGGGTTTTAATGGAACCCATGGATGCTCCTCACTGAGGACCATGCAGTAGGACACCCACAGTTGAATTGACGAGTAAAAGCATCTCGTGTTTAATTATTAATAGTGAGAGTAAAATCTGTTAAAGAGTGTATTACTTCAATGCACTTTTCCACTTATTATTTTCGAAATCGTCCCAAACAGTGACATCGTGTTGTTTTTAGAACTATTAGATTTAAATTACACCTTTTTATTGGCTTTGAAAGACAGGAAAAGTGATCATACATGTACTTTGATCAATTAATAAACCGAGCATTGAAGGGGAATGGGTTCGATATAGGGCTAACGTCACAAATGAATTTGCATCGCTGTTTTCAAAGAACTTTCTCAATGCAATAATTTATTAATTTATGACGTCAGCCCTGTATCGAACCCAATCCCCTTCAGTGCTCGGTTATGGAATCAAAGTATGACTACTCTTCCTGTCTTTCAAAGCCAATAAAAAAATGAAATTTCAATCAAAAAAATTTCTCGAAACAACACAATGTATTTGGGACGATTTCAGAGAATAAATAAGGTTGCTTCTACAAGAATACAACAGTGGCCGGGTATTGTTCGTTTTCATGCATGTGATCAACAGCCATGTTTTTCAACGAAAATAAAAGACAACGTTTGCATAAAAGTAGAGTTCAATTCCTGGAGGATTGGGTGGGGACACAAATATGGCCGCTGTTGCTTTGTTTTGGGGTACAAACATGGCAGCCGTGACATCATGTGAAAACTGAGAATTCTAGCATTGCTGGTACAATCCTTGTTTTAAGTGACATTGAGGTTCAATTTTGGTATTCATGGACATTTTTTTAAGTTTAAATTTTTCATTTTTTTCCTGAAAAGCTTGTTGAGCAATTCATGTCTGAAGATATACAGATTAGTGGAGCAGCAGATCAAAAACTTCAAAGTCAACTGTACATTGGTATGTACAGCGGTACTTGTAAAGGTTTGAAGTTAGATTGGCTTAATCACTCTTAATAATAATCGTGGCTAATCACTGCAATTATTGACACTATGAGAGGCCCACATGGTTGTACCAAAGATGTTTGATCACTAGTTCAAAATTATTATGCAAAAAATTTCCCAATAAGTGCAAGAATCACTTAGGGTGCGTTCGATTGACCATATTGCGGAATAGGAATACATGGAATATAAGTTAGAAATCCTTTGTTTTTACGGAGATTCACATTAAAACTGTCAAACGTCTGCTAAAATGCTATTTCAAACATAGTTTTATTATCCTTGCTGCTTCGAAGCGCGTCAAACATACCGTTTTGATCATCACTCCATGTATTCTTAATGCGGAATAGGGTCAATCGAACGTGCCCTTAGGTTGTGGTATGCACATTTTGTACTCTTACTTAGTATCCTCTTACTCTTCTTCTAGTTTTCCACATCACCTGTGTCCAGAATATGACTGAGGTGTCTGGTTAACTTACTCCTCAAGGAAACAAAAGCATTTAATTTCATAATAACCATATCCTTAAAACTTTCTATTTTGTGTTTACAATTGGACTGTTGACTAATAGACTAAGTGAAACTTTGTAATGTTTATGAAAATTAAGCTTGCTTCTGATTAGCTGCATTTGAATCACCTGGGACTAAAGTGAATTTGTGTATTGGTTGGTCAAGACTCCATCACATCCACAGCATAAATCAAGAAAACCGTTGTTATTATTTCAAGATCTTTGTCTGAGTAACAGTGTTTGTTATTCTAATTGATACCTTTATTTGTTTTCTAGCCTGTTTCTGGGGTTTCTATGATGTAGTAAGATCTCTCCTGGATAAAGGAGCAGGTATGCCAGAGTCAGAAATGCACCAGATATTTCATATTTATTTAACTACCCGGTACTTTGCTTTTCAATAGGACACTGACAAATTTTTCTGAAATTCAAATTATTGAAATTATCAAATCTGGTTTCTTTCACTGTACTTTGGGATTAATTTTATTTAATAATATGTGTTCAAGAACAGAGACAGGACTTCTTTAAGAAAGGTGGCCCGCCCAGAATAGCTTCGCTAATTGCGGGTGGCCTAGGACTATGATCATATTGTAATGCTCATAAACAAATAAACAAATAAACTGCTGTCAATCAAAACACCAGGCTGGTCATCTGGTCACAATGGACGTTCAGCTTGAGAAGCCCTGTTAGGGGTTTTACGGATAAGGGTATGTAACTTGCATTATAATCATCGTGGAGTTATGATTTTAGGGATAAGGGATGCACGACTGAGAAAATTTTAGGGATATTAAAAATAGCTTTGATTTCTCAATTATCATTACTTTTGGTCACGCTTACTGAGGATTTACATCACTGGCGACTCAGGTAATGAACAGGAACGGGTCATTTATCAGTCCAAATTCAAGCAAGATGTCAATGACTTGCTCCAAGGCTCTTTAACTCGGTCAACCGCTTTTGTCGTAGGTTGTCTCTCAAAAAACGGGTCGCATTACACTTTAAAATTGCCACTTATCGTCAAATTCCAAAGCTAAGTAATTTTAGGGATAACAATCTCACAGGAATTTTAGGGATAAGGGATGACTAAAACCCACCTAACAGGGCCTCGCTTGAGTAACAAATTAATGAAAATCAGTGGAGATATGGTGGTGACTCAGGGATACTGGGAGAAAATCTGAGTGCTCCAAATTTGCAGGAGTTCAACTCATGACCTTCCAATATTTGGCTATTAAAGTGTTACTAGTTGGGCGCTCAACTGCTGAGTTACATGTACAATATGATATACATGAAGGACTTAAGGCCACTGAACTAGGCTCAGGTGAAGAGTTAAATTCAGCACCTCCAAAGAACAATCTATTTAAGGAGGCTTGAAAAGGTTTTCAGCTAAGAGTGTGCTGTATTACGCCACACACACAATACTTATTAAGCTGCTCACATAGACTCGTGAATCAAAGTGAGTGACCAGAAATAAAAAATTATGTAACTTTGAGTCACGACTGCCAAAATAAATTTTGCTAGAAATGTTCAGCAATATCTCGAAATACAAGTGAAATTTGCTACTTTGCATTCTTAAAGAGAATTTTGAATTTCCATCTTCCAACATTGTTTTCATAAAATTATTAGTTAAATACAGCTGACTAGGTATTAGCAGGTAAAATTTAATATTATAACTGAATTGGGTTTTTGAAAATATTTGAAATAATAGGTCACCAAATTAGTTTTTAAAATATTTTCCAAAAACTGATTTTTAGCTTCTTTTAGCATAGCTGTACCAATGCTACATGTATGACAACAGATCCATGGGGACTCACCAGTAGACACCCTTAAAAAATTGCCCGACAATAGTAAATAGTGAACTTTCAAAACGTTTCTCAACCAAAAGGATTGGAAACCGACTGTTACCTGTGGAAAACCCTAGGCTTTCAAGTCTACATAATGGACTGAGAGTAGAGTTTGAAGCCAGTGTAACTTTTTGACCATCCAACATTTTTTTGTTAATATTATAGTTGATACAGTGTATCTGTCAAATCGACTGCCCTTTTAATTGGATTTTGAAGTCAAAAGTCAACATCCATTTTTTAAATTAAAAGGTGTGGTAATAGACTCTTAACAGAAAACAGTAATTTAAGGGCCCCAGAATAGGACGGATATTAGCATCCTCACAAGTCAGCCATGGGTCATAACATTACGAAGAACTTGCATACCAATCTTAGCTCTGTCCAAAGAAAGAGGACTACATACCAGCCTGGATAGCTCTTAACTAAAATGTCTAGTACATACTGGTCTGCTATTTACACAGCATAAAGAGTCTCCTGTGTCTGTCGTTTTATACATTTTGTAAATTCACTTTGAAATTCCACCTTTTCAGATGTGAATGCACAGAACAAGGAAACCCTGTGGACACCTCTGCATGCTGCAACATTTCAGGAACATGGGAAGGTATACATGTATGCAAGCAAATTGACTTCCATTGGAATGTACAATCTGTGAAACACTCTCTTTGGTACAAAACTTGTTTCTTTGCAGATTGTGATGCTGCTTTTAGAAAGAAATGCACAACCTGAGCTTCCAGACAGTGACGGAAGGTACATGTAGTGGACAATAAAATAATTTTATGATCTGTTACAGTGTATTTACTACAGTTTACTACACTGTAGTGAATTGTAAGCTTAAAGAATACACTTAAAAGTGTGTAAGCATTAGTATGTACATGTACTGTTACTACATAAACCTTGTCTAACAAGTAAACCTTATTAAGCAAGAGAAGTCCACAATCAATGGGCGATTAAAGGGAAAGGAAAGCAGATTTTTTCAGGGAGAGAGGGTGAATGCTTAGGTTGCTAGGTGCTTGCTAGGTGCGCTTCAACACCTGTATCTTATGGCTTAATGGATAAAGAAATGAATTCTTTACAGGCAATAATGGAGAACCATGCGCAAGTTTCCAACCAGAGGTTGTGAACTTTAGTTCTTTACATGTATAAAGGCCGTCAACCATTGTAATCATTGTTATATATAAGCACAGAATTATAATAAATGGTTTCAGAGAGCCAATTACTTACATCAATTAAAAATTAATCTTGCCCAGTCTCCAATCATTACAGTAGTGTAGGAAAGCATTTTGCAAGAGGTACACCTGTACACACATGTAGACTTCAACTTTGACAATTTTTGCATTTTTTTGCAAAATTAAAAAATTGAAATTTTACAGCTGCATGCAAACCTGGACATAAGTGAACAAAAAGAGGGATGTTTATTTATTTAATTAATAATTAAAAGCGATTCATGGTTACTAACCAGTAATTCATTTTCTTTTCTTTTCATAACAGGAGTGCAAAGGACTTTGCTTCTGCTTCAGACAAAGTTTGGTCACATTTTGCTGGTGCGAGTTTTTCAGTAGAATTTGTGTTATGGGTCCCATTTGTTCCCCTGTGCTACCATGCACTCTGTATTGGCTTTTTCTTTGAAAAAAATTTGTAAGCGTGGGCTAGTGAATTTTCATAGCAATTTTTACAGAATAAGCTTGTTACCTCAAAGATGAAAAAAGATAAGGAAAAAACTAGTTCTTGAGGGAAAGTTTAAAAAAAATCTAGAAATTAAAGGGCTAATTTACGTGTCAAACAGTGTTCAATTATCATGTTGGCATTAATCTTTCCACGGAATATGTTTTGAAGTGTTTTGTTGTAGTACAATGTAATTTCTTCATGTTTATATATTTTTTTCCGTATACTCGTGCCTGTATTATTGAATTCTCAGCTTTGAACTGCCCTAGAACATCTAAACAAGAGCTTATAGACAAAGGGATAATTAAAAAGGTAAGTGAAGGCAGCTAAACTGCAGTGTTTTGATAAGTGTAATTAGTACACCGGTATACTAAAACAGCGTTGAAGGCGCGCTCTGATTGGCTACTCAAACTGCGAATATCCTTTGTTAGTGTTTACTAAAACAGTGGATAGCGTTCAAAGCGCGCTCTGATTCTCTGCTCAAACTCCGGATATCCTTTGCTATTCACCTCCGCGCAACTCGCGCGGGGTTTGCGCCGGAAAAATATTGTAATCGTTGGAGGAATAATGAGTTAAAACCACCTTTTTGTGCTATACATGTATTATCTCACTGTTTTAGTATATACTAATTACAAACAACTATTCACCTCAGTGTCTGTGGCTAGTGGTAGATATTTACTTTGCCGCTTCGCGGCTCGGTAAATATCCACCACTAGCTATCGGTGAATAGTTGCTAATTATAGATTTCAAGCATTTTCATTGGCTCACCGGACACAGGCTATCAAGGAACGAACGCGTCAGCAATAAAGCGAGCTGAAAATATTTTTTCAGCTGTGAGAAAAAATGGCTGACAAAAGCCGTTTTGGACCGGAATTGACCGAGACAGAAATCGATGTTTTATTGGACAGTACAAGGAAGAGTAGTTGATCCTGGAGTTTTTAATGAAACAATTATTCTACTCGGGCTTGCTGCATATAAAGTGATTATAACCAACTCGGCGCTTCGCGCCTCGTTGGTTATCTATCACTTTATATCCAGCGCGCCCTTGTAGAATAGGAGATTTTCACGTGACGTCATTGCCGCCATGTTGGTGGACGAGATTTCTCATTAATTAGCTTCTTTTATTCGTCCACCAGAAGTCGTACATTTCTCTATTGTTATTGGTGTGTCAAGAGGTTGGTTGAAAGCGTCCTATAATTGTAAACTATTCACCTCCGAGCAACTCGCGCGGGATTTGTGCCCAAAAATATTGTAATTTTTGCAAGAATAAATAAGTTAAAATCATCTTTTCACCAAATCATGAAAATTTCCATGCCACAGTTGTTCAAACGATGGATAGTGCTATCCACCAGATAAATCACTCACTATCCAGTGGATAAGTCATAGCGAAACCAGTTGCGCTATCCAATAGATAGTGATTTATCCGGTGGATAGTGTTATCCACCTTTTGAACAACTGGGGCCAGGATCTATGTTTGAAGCAACGACAGTATCTAGAAATTTTAATTTTTAAATAAGAAAAACTGCAGTGTTGCTTACCAGCTTGAAGGCTGGTAAATGGAAAATTTATAGTCAATCGTACCGGTCTGATACACAACCTCCAATTGGCAGGTCCGGCTAGGAAGAGGAGGGCAATGAAATGTACCGAAATATAAAACACGCGTGTGGGGCGTCCGGTACCGTTGTTTTGACATATCAAACCTTGACGACCTTCTTAGTTGTCACGTATGTGGACTGACGATCTGGCTTTGAATACCAACATTCCTAGACTCTGCAACCATCTTCATCTCCTGTTTAATTTATCCACGTTCTTTGCTGTTGTCTTGGTTGCCCTGCCATTTGAGAGGCCTGTCTAAGGGCGCTTTCCTAAGGGTGCTTTCCTTTTGTCAGAACTTGCCGGCCCGACACCTCAGTTTTGCAAAGAAAATGCAACAATTTGAAGGAACACTTGCATGATAATGCCTCGCATTTTTCTGAAGGAGTATATACATTTGTATCATCCTCGAACTGAGTATGTTAATTTGAAGTCGTTGTAGAGTTGGTCCTTCCAAGAACCTGGTCTGGCCGGTCAGTTCTGTCATGAAATGGAAAGCCGCGTCCACGCGTCCAAAATTGAAAGCCATTGTCAACGCTTGGGCAAGATTGCGACTTGGCGGCGTAAAGCTCCTTTCTTTGGTTACTTTCTCAGGTGGAAGATCCTGCCAGAGTTGGGTCGGCCGGAAGGCCTGGATCAGGCCCCAAAGGAAGACTGGTTAGGCTGCTGAAGTGACTTTTTACTTAAGGGAATAACTTATTATTTAGTGCTTTTTAATCCTAACCGTGCATAATAAAATAACTTCAGAACCGCTAAGATGGCTTCAAGGGACTAATGGCCACTTCAACTTGCACTCTGGTAGTTAATTCTGTCGGTACACATAATACCACATTGCCAACTTAGTTCCATTTGTCTGTATGTTAATTTTCGAGAAATAACATCTGACCTACCCTCGGCTTGCTCTCGTCTCTCCTCACAGCTCAGTCGGTAGATCAACGGTGCTGTAATCCGAAGGTACTCGGTCCGATTTCAGAGCGTACAGTATTTCCTTGTGTAGTGCTTAGACGCTCAGGCCTGGGTTGTTCAAAAGGTGGATAACGCTATCCAGTGGATAAACACCAGCAAAACCAATTGAGTCATCCAGTGGATAGCGCTATTCGGCCTCCGAACAACTGGTCCAGGTGGATTCAACAGTTTACATTCTGATAGTTAGTACTGCAAAAAAAGCTAGGCATATTTGCATAGCTATCTCGTCCGCCCCATACCGACAAATGTTAGTAGGTCCAGAAGTACAGCGATGACGACGACAACGACAAATTTTTTGTCTTTCGTGCAAACCTACATTTAATATGAATTTCAGGCCTACATTGGCCGGCTCACCACTCGAAGTAGCTCTTTTTCAAGGGTTGGTTATACGCGCCAAGCAAGTCCGTAATTGTTGTGGGCACGAGCAAGCTTTTTTTTTGCACCATCTTGGATACTTTTGAAAGCGTAATTGATAACAAAGAAACTAGCAACAGTGTACATTTACCAAAATCTTCCAGTAATCGAAGTAATAGCCCTTTTCACGCTTACAAAAATTTGGTTTATCAACGGAGTTGATAATGTAAATTGACCACCGTACAGAGATTCTAAAAAGCTGACGTTTCGAGCGTTAGCCCTTCGTCAGAGCGATTCGCTCATGTTCGTCAGCGTCGATTCGCTCTGACGAAGGGCTAACGCTCGAAACGTCAGTTTTTAGAATCTCTGTACGGTGGTCAATTTACATTATCAACTCCGTTGATAAACCAAATTTTTGTATACTACTTCCCCACCGACGCAGCACCACAGTTTCTTTAGAAACTACCCCTTCATTCTTTTCACGGTTAGTTTTTCTTATTTGCATTACAATGTAATCAAGCGTGTATATGAGGCAATTTCGGGCTATTTTGTAGTTTTAACCCGAAATTGCCTCGCATCCACGTTAGATTACATTGTAATGCAAATGAGAAAAACTAACCGTGAAAAGGGCTATTGATAGACGCTTAGACAATTATTTAGAAGCGCTCAATACTCCAAAACTTCCTTTACCGGTCCTTCTCTTACATGAAATAGAAAACTGATGATAATTTTATCCAAATATTTTTCAATGCTAATTGCCCTAGGAGAAATTCTCAATGCTTGCCTTAGGGATTATTTTTAATAGTCCTTCCTTAATTAAGGGGAAAATATGCTGCCTCCAACGAACATCACAGCCTTCCCTCCAACAGAAAAATTAACCAGTTTCAGTGCCGCAACGAAATCGTAATAACCTAGTGTAGGCAAACTAACTGATCTTCAGATTGACGCAAATAACTGAACTTCGATTCCTTTGTTTTGCTATTTGTTCCAGGCTGCGTTTTCTCGTCCTGGTTCAGCGTATGTACTTCAGAGTGATCCTTTTTCCAAGAGACACAGCAATCAAGAAAGTTCGGACTTCCCTCTTGGTAAAACGTGACACTGAGTATTTTTTTCCTTTTTATTTCAATTTTCTTAAAGTCCCTGTGACGCTTATTTTTTTCACCGTTTTTTAACTTTTCGTATAAATATTCATAGTGTTTGGAGTAGAGTACTTCAAAAATTTTTCCGGCGTAGTGTATCCCACGCGTCTTAGCGGGCCCTTTAAAACATTTGGATACACTGAGGGACTTTTTTTTTGAAGTACTGCGCTCCAGACACTGTAGATATTTAAATGAAAAGTTACAAACACGGGGAACAAAATAAGCATCATAGGGACTTTAATTAAACTTTCCGCCATTGATTGCGTTGAAACCTGACCAGTTGTACCTCAGAGAGTTGGACAATCTAAAGTGCGAGCGGCAACTTGTCATGAAAATTCCCCTATTCTAATGTTTGCTCCCTGTTTCGAATTCTCTTGATAGTTATACAGTGGAACCTCTCCTTTGGGGGACACCTCTATTCCGAGGACACCTCCATTCAGGGGACACACACATTTGGTCCCTTGAATGGAGGTTCCACTGTAGGTAACAGACAAGAAAATTAAATGGGCCTAATTCATTATTGGCAAAACATAAACGTCAGACTGACTTTTGCAGTAAGGGGTACATTTTGAATAAATTTCTTGGTGTTTTCAGGTACCAGTGCCGGCGGGGATGTTTTGGGTGAGGCAAGGCCTCGTGGCCACGCTGAACAAAACAGTAAGCCTGCATTCTCCTTATGGCGTACTTGATGATCTGGCTTTTGACTGCCCAAATTGTCCCACATTTCTTTGGAGGCAACAATATTTTTTTACATTTTTGGGCGTATCGACGTGGCCAACCAATGGAAGTAAGGACAGACGTTATAATGAGGATTCACTGTTCTATTGCTCAGTGCCGTAAAATATTACCTCAAGCCTCGTTTTCATTCAAAGGCCATGTAACTAAGCACTCGAATTGGTGTAAGCGTGGCATGGGGATTTAAGATTTGCTATCATCGCACAATTGCCAAAACGATTTTTTCAGGACTTTCGTAACGTTTCTTTTTTCCTTGGCGAGCGAAACTCTGTTTTTAACAAATTATAAGATGTGAGCGAGTACAAAAAAAAAACTTGGAAGTGCTCTAACTTAGTGAAGGTCTCAGTGGAAGGATATTCACAAAGACATTCACAAAACTCGTATGGCCTCGGAACATTTATTTTAAGTAACACTGATATTGTTATAAATAATGTTAAGATTTCAGATCTCGTTCAGATTTCCCTACTGCATAAGCAACGTTCAATACTGCTATTGTCTGGAATTTCAACATGATTCGTTACGGTGTACACACAACGTCTTTTATAAACGGTCTCTTCATTTCCGCTGAAATTGTTATTAAAAGTTGGCCTGCTAAAAAGGTTCAAAGCGTATTTTTTTAGTTTTTCATGGACAATCGCTTTTGCTTCATACAAAGTTAAATAGAGTTATTATATCTCTCAGGTAGTACACGCGCTGTGATTGGCTAAATTAGCGGGCCGTATTCTACAATAAGGCCCGCTGTACAGCCCGGTAAATTTAAAATTTCGATAAAACATTATTTAGCAAGTTTTTCATGTCGTTTCTCTTACATAAACTTGTAAACTGTTTGAATCTTGCAGGCAACTATTTCAAACAGCCAAGAAGATTTAGTTTTTCGGATTTTGACACGGCAATTGTTATGGCAGTTGAACCTTCCGCTTGACTTCGACTAATTTCCTTGCCCGCGCGCCGGATTAACCTCAGAGGTAGAATAAATATCTTACCAACTTCGTTTTCTCGGTCCGTACTTTAAGTTACGGATCGTCGTCTTTTTCCCATTGATTTTCGCGCTTGGGCCATAAATCAACGGGAAAAACTCGGTGCGTAACTTACAGTACGGACATCGAACTCGGTTAGTAAGAGGTATTTATTTTTATACAGGACACTTTTTTTTGTTCGAGGTAGCCTTCTGCATAGCACCGCAGCTCCCGATGATATCGAAATCGAAGTCAATGTTCTGCGAAGCGGATCATAGTACCATGACACGTGATCCAAATCAACTTTAGCGAAGCTCCGCGCGCCAAAAGTGCACGCGCAGAGCGCCATGGAGAAAATATGGTAACTCATTAATTGTTGGTTTTCACTCACGTGATCAACAGCCATGTTTTTCAACGAAAACAAAAGAAGACGTTAGCATAATAATAGCTTTCAATTCCCGGAGGATCGGATTGCGACACCAACATGGCCGCCATTTCATTGTTTGAGGACACCAACATGGCGGCCGTGACGTCATGTGAAATCCAAGAATAGACCAATTCGGCTAACTCAATGTTGTACCTTATTCAGATCCTTTGGGAATAAAACGTTTTGTTCCAAATATTTCCATATGAATACTACATTATCGTGCAAACGCAATACACAAAGAATTTTAACCCCGAGAGATTTTAATTGGGTACAACATTGCGTTAGCCAAGTTGATCTACGCGAGATATTTTGGTTTTATCTATGACGTCATCGGACGACCGTCCAACTTTTTCTGTAAGGCAATACACGAAATGTCGCACTAATGGCAGCGGCGTTTCTTGGCGGAAATTTGCATGGGTTCAAACTCGCGATTTTTGGCGGGAAGTTGCGTGGCCAGCGTACCCCGATATTGAATACGCGCCAGTTGCTTTTATTCCAAGTTGTACGTTACACAGTTGTTACAGAGGAACTAGCCCAGTAATACATTCCTCTCTTATCGTTAGTAAACTTTGATACTACACTTCAAGATTGACAGAGCGTGATTGCTGAGTGAGCATATAGAGAGACGCAGCAAGGCAACAAGATTTTTTACTGAACGACTACCGATGCTTCATTAACATCAGACCAATGCTTAATAGGCCTTTTTCGATATATGAAAACTCAGCTTGATAGTGAGGCAGTGACGACAAAGACAAAGGAAAGTGGATGATAACCAAATATTTTCCACATTCATTCCATCGTGTTTCTATTGTTTTTGTCCTCACTGTCTCACTATCAAGCTGAATATTTGATATTTCGAAAATGGCCTATTGTGTAGAATTAATTGAAATAACAAAGACTAGTGAATGACATTTGGGACTTTAAGACCTATGACGGTGACGTCGACGAAAACGTTATCTCAAAATATAACCTTGCACCATCGTAATTACCTATTTCCCGATTATTTCATCTCGTTTTTGTCGCACAATGTGGACTAGTTATCCTAAAAATAAATTGACACGAGCGGTTTCAGAGTACAATAGGCCATTTTACAGTTGTTTGCTCAGCGACCAAGCCTATGAATGGCTGCGAGGCTGCCGGTGACCTTGCATTGATACAGACCTCACTGCTTTTATCATGTAAATTGTGTTGTTGTAACGCTAATTAGTCTATATTAACATTACAAAAGCATGAAGGTTTGTATCAAAACAGGGTCACCGGCAGCCTCGCTTCCATTGTTAGGCCTGGTAACTCAGCCACAACTGTAAAATGGTCTATTAATATTCTAGGGAAAAAAAAGGGTTCACGTTTGTTTGACCATTTTGTCGTTGAAACCTGAAATTTGGTGATTTCACGTTGTTATGCAGAGACCAGCAAAAGTATCTGCAGAAATGCGTGCCGCACGTGTAGCACGATTATTTTCTTCTTTTAACCAATGATATTCTTGTTTTGTGCCAATGCCGTACCCATAGCAGTCGTCTTTTTAAAAACACCCTATTTCCTTTTAAGCACCACCCATATGAAACCCAAGTATATCGAGATGTGTGAAACGTGTGCGCAATAACGCCCTTAACTAAATACGGTTCCTTATAGATAGGACATATGAAGAACTAAGGTTCTAAAGAAAGAATGGCGCTGAAGATTTGTAAGCAGACGTTTCGTCAGAACGAATTGAAGAATTGTGGGGGCTTAACGGAGTTCCGCGCGTAGCACGGTAACCCCCTGGCCAAGCTATCGAGCAAAGTTGGATTCCACATGCAACATTGTTGGATGCAAATGTTGAGATAGTGGCGCAACACTATCCAACACTGCTTGAGGAAACTGATTCAAGTTCAAGTTGGCGCTAAAACTGAAACGAAAACCGTTCGTAGCGTTTACGGTACTGGTGTTGTTGGGGGACAAAAATGACCAATTCAAACGAGGAAAAACCAAAGAATGATTTAGAGAACGTGTAGAAAAGGGTATATTCTGTTTTAGATCAGTTGTAATGACAGTCACCTGAAACTTTTTCGCGAATAAACAGCGAAAATGTTTTGCGGTTACCACTTATCTGCTTATCGTTTTTTTGTAGTGCAGTAAGCTGTAATTAACAGAGTCAAGGGAGGCCCGAGAAGGCTTATAAACCGCTACATTTCACAGTACAATGAATAACAATAGCTTCCATTCTCGGACCTTGGGTTTGCAGATTACTTTTACTTCATTTAAATGTGCTTCGTTCTTCAAAACCCCAATAAACATACATCTAAGTTTATCCTGTTTAAGCCATTAGGTCATGTAGCAATACCATGTTTAAGACAGAAATTGATGAAATAGCTACCCCGTTCAAGACAAAACACCCTGAAAACCATACTCTATCGAGCCGCACGTCCCCGTTAAGGTCTCATAAGGGGGTACACCCCACCCTCCGCGGGAAATAAGTTCCTGATCAGTGGCCAATCAACCTGAAGGCCACCAGATCGAAGCTTTTGCTCTCGGCCTTTCAGCGGCGGGTACATCGTCCTCAAAACGAGCTGTCAGGAGGGGATTCGAACCCACTCCTCCCTGTGGAGACAATAACGCTCCCCGATCCCTTTCTAATAATGGAAAGGTATGTAACCTTGAGTCTGGCGCCTTGGACCGCTCGGCCATCGTGACGGTTCGGACCGAACCGGTAATACATAACTGTTCAGTCGTATTCCATTGAGGAGAGACTAGATTTGGCAGTTCGTTGACAAATGGTGTAAGAAAGAGTAAGAGGTGTTTTGGTCGTAAAAGAGAAATACATTAATCCCACTTTCCAGAATGTACTAGATTGTCGTTTTGAAAAACCATCCTCGAGAACTTTTACACGCTTTCCTGAGTTTGCTTTTGCTCTCTGCCTTCCAGCGGCTGGTACAAAGTCCTCAATCGTTAATTACTATGAATAGGCTACAAAACGAGCTGTCAGGAGTGGGATTCGAACCCACGCCTCCAAGTGGAGACCAGAAGGCTCCACGATCCCATTGTAATAATGGAAAGGTATGTAACCTTGAGTCTGGCGCCTTGGACCGCTCGGCCATCCTGACGGTTCGGACATTCAAGCTAAGTGATTGAGTGGACTGATTACTTTCAATTCATGTTGAAAAGATATTGCAGGCGAGCATTGCATCATGAAGAAATCTGTACAAGGATCGTTTCTTGGAAAACGTAACTTAGAATCCGACCATCTGCTGAAGAGATTTCCGACTAACAAGAGATTTTTTAATATCTGTATTAAAACGATCTTTAATTACCTTGGTCCCATCGTATTGTCAGGATCTTCCGCAGTCAAATTCGACAGAGGTCAAAAACAGGGTTTGTTCGTTATAAGGAGAACTCCCTTATAATATCCTACAATAATGCAATTGGATTGAAGGAAGCGATAATTTTGTAAGTGATTTTGCACAAAACTGTATAAATTAGAACAATTTATATGGAATGGGTTCCTGAGCAGTGGCCAATCAACCTGCAAGCCAGATCGACCAGCAACAACTGTTTACTTTTTGATGAGGAAGTGCAATCATAGGTGACAAAGAACTGTTCTTCTCTGATCTATACCCGTCGGGATGATCACGGAAGTTATTAGAAGGATTCGAATGCACAAAATGTGGTTTAATGAACATCTGCCAGGAGTGGGATTCGAACCCACGCCTCCAACAGGAGACCAGAAGACCCAAACAGTTTAGGGCACGGAATCCCTTTGATACTGGCTTAAGTCTGGCGCCTTTGACCACTCGGCCATCCTGGCAAGGTGATCTCCTGATTATCACACGTTTCCATCGAGCCGGTGATACATAACTGTTCAGTCGTATTCCATTGAGGAGAGACTAGATTTTTGCAGTTCGTTGACAAATAGTGTAAGAAAGACTAAGAGGTGTTTTGGTCGTAAAAGAGAAATACATTAATCTCACTTTCCAGAATGTACCAGATCGTCGATTTAAAAAAGCGTCCTCGAGAACTTTTACACGCTTTCCTGAGTTTGCCTTTGCTTTCTGCCATCTAGCGGCTGGTACAAAGTCCTCAAACGTTTATTACTATATTACTATGAATAGGCTACAAAACGAGCTGTCAGGAGTGGGATTGGAACCCACGCCTCCAAGTGGAGACCAGAAGGCTCCACGATCCCATTTTAACAATGGAAAGGTATGTAACCTTGAGTCTGGCGCCTTGGACCGCTCGGCCATCCTGACGGTTCGGACATTCAAACTAAGTGATTGAGTCGACTGATTACTTTCAATTCATGTTGAAAAGATATTGCAGGCGAGCATTGCATCATGAAGAAATGTGTACAAGGATCGTTTCTTGGAAAACGTAACTTAGAATCCGACCATCTGCTGAAGAGATTTCCGACTAACAAAAGATTTGTTAATATCTGTATTAAAACGATCTTTAATTACGTTGGTCTCATCGTATTGTTAGGATCTTCCGCACTCAAAATCGACAGAGGTAAAAAACAGGGTTTGTCTATTATAAGGAGAACTCCCTTACAAGATCGTACAATAATGCCATTGGATTGAAGGAAGCGATAATTTTGTAAGTGATTTTGCACAAAACTGTATAAATTAGAACAATTTATATGGAATGGATTCCTAATCAGTGGCCAATCAACCTGCAAGCCAGATCGACCAGCAACAATTGTTTACTTTTTGATGAGGAAGTGCAATCATAGGTGACAAAAACTGTTCTTCTCTGATCTATACCCGTCGGGATGATAACGGAAGTTATTAGAAGGATTCGAATGCACAAAATGTGGTTTAATGAACATCTGCCAAGAGTGGGATTCGAACCCACGCTTCCAACAGGAGACCAGAAGACCCAAACAGTTCAAGGCACGGAATCCCTTTGATACTGGCTTAAGTCTGGCGCCTTTGACCACTCGGCCATCCTGGCAAGGCGATTTCCTGATTATCACACGTTTCCATCGAGCTAGTGATACATATTTGTTCCGTCGTATTCCATTGAGGAGAGACTAGATTTGGCAGTTCGTTGACAAATAGTGTAAGAAAGACTAAGAGGGGTTTTGGTCTGAAAAGAGAAATACATTAATCTCACTTTCCAGAATGTACTAGATGGTCGGTTGCAAAAAGCGACCTCGAGAACTTTTACACGCTTTCCTGAGTTTGCCTTTGCTTTCTGCCATCTAGCGGCTGGTACAAAGTCCTCAAACGTTTATTACTATATTACTATGAATAGGCTACAAAACGAGCTGTCAGGAGTGGGATTGGAACCCACGCCTCCAAGTGGAGACCAGAAGGCTCCACGATCCCATTTTAACAATGGAAAGGTATGTAACCTTGAGTCTGGCGCCTTGGACCGCTCGGCCATCCTGACGGTTCGGACATTCAAACTAAGTGATTGAGTCGACTGATTACTTTCAATTCATGTTGAAAAGATATTGCAGGCGAGCATTGCATCATGAAGAAATGTGTACAAGGATCGTTTCTTGCAAAACGTAACTTAGAATCCGACCATCTGCTGAAGAGATTTCCGACTAACAAGAGATTTTTTAATATCTGTATTAAAACGATCTTTAATTACGTTGGTCTCATCGTATTGTTAGGATCTTCCGCACTCAAAATCGACAGAGGTAAAAAACAGGGTTTGTCTATTATAAGGAGAACTCCTTTACAAGATCCTACAATAATGCCATTGGATTGAAGAGAGCGATAATTTTTCAGTGATTTTGCACAAAACTGTATAAATTAGAACAATTTATATGGAATGGATTCCTAATCAGTGGCCAATCAACCTGCAAGCCAGATCGACCAGCAACAATTGTTTACTTTTTGATGAGGAAGTGCAATCATAGGTGACAAAAACTGTTCTTCTCTGATCTATACCCGTCGGGATGATAACGGAAGTTATTAGAAGGATTCGAATGCACAAAATGTGGTTTAATGAACATCTGCCAAGAGTGGGATTCGAACCCACGCTTCCAACAGGAGACCAGAAGACCCAAACAGTTCAAGGCACGGAATCCCTTTGATACTGGCTTAAGTCTGGCGCCTTTGACCACTCGGCCATCCTGGCAAGGCGATTTCCTGATTATCACACGTTTCCATCGAGCTAGTGATACATATTTGTTCGGTCGTATTCCATTGAGGAGAGACTAAATTTGGCAGTTCGTTGACAAATAGTGTAAGAAAGACTAAGAGGTGTTTTGGTCGTAAAAGAGAAATACATTAATCCCACTCTCCAGAATGTACTAGATGGTCGTTTTGAAAAACCATTCTCGAGAAATTTTACACGCGTTCCTGAGTTTGCCTTTGCTCTCTGCCTTCCAGCGGCTGGTACAAAGTCCTCAATCGTTTATTACTATGAATAGGCTACAAAACGAGCTGTCAGGAGTGGGATTCGAACCCACGCCTCCAAGTGGAGACCAGAAGGCTCCACGATCCCATTTTAATAATGGAAAGGTACGTAACCTTGAGTCTGGCGCCTTGGACCGCTTGGCCATCCTGACGGTTCGGACATTCAAACTAAGTGATTGAGTCGACTGATTACTTTCAATTCATGTTGAAAAGATATTGCAGGCGAGCATTGCATCATGAAGAAATGTGTACAAGGATCGTTTCTTGGAAAACGTAACTTAGAATCCGACCATCTGCTGAAGAGATTTCCGACTAACAAAAGATTTGTTAATATCTGTATTAAAACGATCTTTAATTACGTTGGTCTCATCGTATTGTTAGGATCTTCCGCACTCAAAATCGACAGAGGTAAAAAACAGGGTTTGTCTATTATAAGGAGAACTCCCTTACAAGATCCTACAATAATGCCATTGGATTGAAGGAAGCGATAATTTTGTAAGTGATTTTGCACAAAACTGTATAAATTAGAACAATTTATATGGAATGGGTTCCTGAGCAGTGGCCAATCAACCTGCAAGCCAGATCGACCAGCAACAACTGTTTACTTTTTGATGAGGAAGTGCAATCATAGGTGACAAAGAACTGTTCTTCTCTGATCTATACCCATCGGCATGATCACGGAAGTTATTAGAAGGATTCGAATGCACAAAATGTGGTTTAATCAACATCTGCCAGGAGTGGGATTCGAACCCACGCCTCCAACAGGAGACCAGAAGACCCAAACAGTTCAAGGCACGGAATCCCTTTTAATACTGGCTTAAGTCTGGCGCCTTTGACCACTCGGCCATCCTGGCAAGGTGATCTCCTGATTATTACACGTTTCCATCGAGCTAGTGATACATAACTGTTTAGTCGTATTTGATTGAGGGGAGACTAGATTTGGCAGTTCGTTGACAAATAGTGTAAGAAAGACTAAGAGGTGCTTTGGTCGTAAAAGAAAAATACATTAATCCCACTTTCCAGAATGTACTAGATGGTCGTTTTGAAAAAGCATCCTTGAGAAATTTTACACGCGTTCCTGAGTTTGCCTTTGTTCTCTGCCTTCCAGCGGCTGGTACAAAGTCCTCAATCGTTTATTAGTATGAATAGGCTACAACACGAGCTGGCAGGAGTGGGATTCGAACCCACGCCTCCAAGTGGAGACCAGAAGGCTCCACGATCCCATTTTAATAATGGAAAGGTACGTAACCTTGAGTCTGGCGCCTTGGACCGCGCGGCCATCCTGACGGTTCGGACATTCAAACTAAGTGATTGACTCGACTGATTACTTTCAATTCATGTTGAAAAGATATTGCAGGCGAGCATTGCATCATGAAGAAATGTGTACAAGGATCGTTCCTTGAAAAACGTAACTTAGAATTCAACCATCTGCTGAAGAGATTTCCGACTAACAAGAGATTTTTTAATATCTGTATTAAAACGATCTTTAATTACCTTGGTCCCATCGTATTGTCAGGATCTTCCGCAGTCAAATTCGACACAGGTCAAAAACAGGGTTTGTCCGTTATAAGCAGAACTCCGTTATAATATCCTACAATAATGCAATTGGATTGAAGGAAGCGATAATTTTGTAAGTGATGTTGCAAGAAACTGTATAAATTAGAACAATTTATATGGAATGGGTTCCTAATCAGTGGCCAATCAACCTGCAAGCCAGATCGACCAGCAACAACTGTTTACTTTTTGATGAGGAAGTGCAATCATAGGTGACAAAGAACTGTTCTTCTCTGATCTATACCCGTCGGGATGATCACGGAAGTTATTAGAAGGATTCGAATGCACAAAATGTGGTTTAATGAACATCTGCCAGGAGTGGGATTCGAACCCACGCCTCCAACAGGAGACCAGAAGACCCAAACAGTTTAGGGCACGGAATCCCTTTGATACTGGCTTAAGTCTGGCGCCTTTGACCACTCCGCCATCCTGGCAAGGCGATCTCCTGATCATCACACGTTTCCATCGAACCGGTGATACATAACTCTTCAGTCGTATTCCATTGAGGAGAGACTAGATTTGGCAGTTCGTTGACAAATAGTGTAAGAAAGACTAAGAGGTGTTTTGGTCGTAAAAGAGAAATACATTAATCCCACTTTCCAGAATGTACTAGATTGTCGTTTTGAAAAACCATCCTCGAGAAATTTTACACGCGTTCCTGAGTTTGCCTTTGCTCTCTGCCTTCCAGCGGCTGGTACAAAGTCCTCAATCGTTTATTACTATGAATAGGCTACAAAACGAGCTGTCAGGAGTGGGATTCGAACCCACGCCTCCAAGTGGAGACCAGAAGGCTCCTTGATCCCATTTTAATAATGGAAAGGTATGTAACCTTGAGTCTGGCGCCTTGGACCGCTCGGCCATCCTGACGGTTCGGACATTCAAACTAAGTGATTGAGTCGACTGATTACTTTCAATTCATGTTGAAAAGATATCGAGGCGAGCATTGGATCATGAAGAAATGTGTACAAGGATCGTTTCTTGCAAAACGTAACTTAGAATCCAACCATCTGCTGAAGAGATTTCCGACTAACAAGAGATTTTTTAATATCTGTATTGAAACGATCTTTAATTACCTTGGTCCCATCGTATTGTCAGGAACTTCTGCACTCAAAATCGACAGAGGTAAAAAACAAGGTTTGTCTATTATAAGGAGAACTCCCTTACAAGATCCTACAATAATGCCATTGCATTGAAGGAAGCGATAATTTTGTAAGTGACTTTGCAAGAAACTGTATAAATTAGAACAATTTATATGGAATGGGTTCCTGATCAGTGGCCAATCAACCTGCAAGCCAGATCGATCAGGAACAACTGTTTACTTTTTGATGAGGAAGTGCAATCATAGGTGAAAAAGAACTGTTCTTCTCTGATCTATACCCATCGGCATGATCACGGAAGTTATTAGAAGGATTCGAATGCACAAAATGTGGTTTAATGAACATCTGCCAGGAGTGGGATTCGAACCCACGCCTCCAACAGGAGACCAGAAGACCCAAACAGTTTAGGGCACGGAATCCCTTTGATACTGGCTTAAGTCTGGCGCCTTTGACCACTCCGCCATCTTTGCAAGGCGATCTCCTGATCATCACACGTTTCCATCGAACCGGTGACACATAACTGTTCGGTCGTATTTCATTGAGGATAGACTAGATTTAGCAGTTCGTTGACAAATAGTGTAAGAAAGACTAAGAGGTGTTTTGGTCGTAAAAGAGAGATACATTAAACCCACTTTCCAGAATGTACTAGATTGTCGTTTTGAAAAACCATCCTCGAGAAATTTTAAACGCGTTCCTGAGTTTGCCTTTGCTCTCTGCCTTCCAGCGGCTGGTACAAAGTCCTCAATCGTTTATTACTATGAATAGGCTACAAAACGAGCTGTCAAGAGTGGGATTCGAACCCACGCCTCCAAGTGGAGACCAGAAGGCTCCACGATCCCATTTTAATAATGGAAAGGTATGTAACCTTGAGTCTGGCGCCTTGGACCGCTCGGCCATCCTGACGGTTCGGACATTCAAACTAAGTGATTGAGTCGACTGATTACTTTCAATTCATGTTGAAAAGATATTGCAGGCGAGCATTGCATCATGAAGAAATGTGTACAAGGATCGTTCCTTGAAAAACGTAACTTAGAATTCAACCATCTGCTTAAGAGATTTCCGACTAACAAGAGATTTTTTAATATCTGTATTAAAACGATCTTTAATTACCATGGTCCCATCGTATTGTCAGGATCTTCCGCAGTCAATTTCGACAGAGGTCAAAAACAGGGTTTGTCCATTATAAGCAGAACTCCGTTACAATATCCTACAATAATGCAATTGGATTGAAGGAAGCGATAATTTTGTAAGTGATTTTGCAAGAAACTGTATAAATTAGAACAATTTATATGGAATGGGTTCCTGAGCAGTGGCCAATCAACCTGCAAGCCAGATCGACCAGCAACAACTGTTTACTTTTTGATGAGGAAGTGCAATCATAGGTGACAAAGAACTGTTCTTCTCTGATCTATACCCGTCGGGATGATCACGGAAGTTATTAGAAGGATTCGAATGCACAAAATGTGGTTTAATGAACATCTGCCAGGAGTGGGATTCGAACCCACGCCTCCAACAGGAGACCAGAAGACCCAAACAGTTTAGGGCACGGAATCCCTTTGATACTGGCTTAAGTCTGGCGCCTTTGACCACTCGGCCATCCTGGCAAGGCGATCTCCTGATCATCACACGTTTCCATCGAACCGGTGATACATAACTGTTCAGTCGTATTCCATTGAGGAGAGACTAGATTTGGCAGTTCGTTGACAAATAGTGTAAGAAAGACTAAGAGGTGTTTTGGTCGTAAAAGAGAAATACATTAATCCCACTTTCCAGAATGTACTAGATGGTCGTTTTGAAAAAGCATTCTCAAGAAATTTTACACGCGTTCCTGAGTTTGCCTTTGCTCTCTGCCTTCCAGCGGCTGGTACAAAGTCCTCAATCGTTTATTACTATGAATAGGCTACAAAACGAGCTGTCAGGAGTGGGATTAGAACCCACGCCTCCAAGTGGAGACCAGAAGGCTCCTTGATCCCATTTTAATAATGGAAAGGTGTGTAACCTTGAGTCTGGCGCCTTGGACCGCTCGGCCATCCTGACGGTTCGGACATTCAAACTAAGTGATTGAGTCGACTGATTACTTTCAATTCATGTTGAAAAGATATTGCAGGCGAGCATTGAATCATGAAGAAATGTGTACAAGGATCTTTTCTTGCAAAACGTAACTTAGAATCCAACCATCTGCTGAAGAGATTTCCGACTAACAAGAGATTTTTAATATCTGTATTGAAACGATCTTTAATTACCTTGGTCCCATCGTATTGTCAGGAACTTCTGCACTCAAAATCGACAGAGGTAAAAAACAAGGTTTGTCTATTATAAGGAGAACTCCCTTACAAGATCCTACAATAATGCCATTGCATTGAAGGAAGCGATAATTTTGTAAGTGACTTTGCAAGAAACTGTATAAATTAGAACAATTTATATGGAATGGGTTCCTGATCAGTGGCCAATCAACCTGCAAGCCAGATCGATCAGGAACAACTGTTTACTTTTTGATGAGGAAGTGCAATCATAGGTGAAAAAGAACTGTTCTTCTCTGATCTATACCCATCGGCATGATCACGGAAGTTATGAGAAGGATTCGAATGCACAAAATGTGCTTTAATGAACATCTGCCAGGAGTGGGATTCGAACCCACGCCTCCAACAGGAGACCAGAAGACCCAAACAGTTTAGGGCACGGAATCCCTTTGATACTGGCTTAAGTCTGGCGCCTTTGACCACTCGGCCATCCTGGCAAGGCGATCTCCTGATCATCACACGTTTCCATCGAACCGGTGATACATAACTGTTCGGTCGTATTCCATTGAGGAGAGACTAGATTTGGCAGTTCGTTGACAAATAGTGTAAGAAAGACTAAGAGGTGTTTTGGTCGTAAAAGAGAGATACATTAATCCCACTTTCCAGAATGTACTAGATTGTCGTTTTGAAAAACCATCCTCGAGAAATTTTAAACGCGTTCCTGAGTTTGCCTTTGCTCTCTGCCTTCCAGCGGCTGGTACAAAGTCCTCAATCGTTTATTACTATGAATAGGCTACAAAACGAGCTGTCAGGAGTGGGATTCGAACCCACGCCTCCAAGTGGAGACCAGAAGGCTCCACGATCCCATTTTAATAATGGAAAGGTATGTAACCTTGAGTCTGGCGCCTTGGACCGCTCGGCCATCCTGACGGTTCGGACATTCAAACTAAGTGATTGAGTCGACTGATTACTTTCAATTCATGTTGAAAAGATATTGCAGGCGAGCATTGCATCATGAAGAAATGTGTACAAGGATCGTTCCTTGGAAAACGTAACTTAGAATCCAACCATCTGGTGAAGAGATTTCCGACTAACAAGAGATTTTTTAATATCTGTATTAAAACGATCTTTAATTACCTTGGTCCCATCGTATTGTCAGGATCTTCCGCAGTCAAATTCGACACAGGTCAAAAACAGGGTTTGTCCGTTATAAGCAGAACTCCGTTATAATATCCTACAATAATGCAATTGGATTGAAGGAAGCGATAATTTTGTAAGTGATTTTGCACAAAACTGTATAAATTAGAACAATTTATATGGAATGGGTTCCTGAGCAGTGGCCAATCAACCTGCAAGCCAGATCGACCAGCAACAACTGTTTACTTTTTGATGAGGAAGTGCAATCATAGGTGACAAAGAACTGTTCTTCTCTGATCTATACCCATCGGCATGATCACGGAAGTTATTAGAAGGATTCGAATGCACAAAATGTGGTTTAATGAACATCTGCCAGGAGTGGGATTCGAACCCACGCCTCCAACAGGAGACCAGAAGACCCACACAGTTCAAGGCACGGAATCCCTTTGATACTGACTTAAGTCTGGCGCCTTTGACCACTCGGCCATCCTGGCAAGGCATTTTCCTGATTATGACACGTTTCCATCGAGCCAGGGATACATAACTGTTCAGTCGTATTCCATTGAGGAGAGACTAGATTTAGCAGTTCGTTGACAAATAGTGTAAGAAAGACTAAGAGGTGTTTTGGTCGTAAAAGAGAGATACATTTATCCCACTTTCCAGAATGTACTAGATGGTCGTTTTGAAAAAGCATCCTTGAGAAATTTTACACGCGCTCCTGAGTTTGCCTTTGCTCTCTGCCTTCCAGCGGCTGGTACAAAGTCCTCAATCGTTTATTACTATGAATAAACTACAAAACGAGCTGTCGGGAGTGGGATTCGAACCCACGCCTCCAATTGGAGACCAGAAGGCTCCACGATCCCATTTTAATAATGGAAAGGTATGTAACCTTGAGTCTGGCGCCTTGGACCGCTCGGCCATCCTGACGGTTCGGACATTTAAACTAAGTGATTGAGTCGACTGATTACTTTCAATTCATGTTGAAAAGATATTGAAGGCGAGCATTGCATCATGAAGAAATGTGTACAAGGATCGTTTCTTGCAAAACGTAACTTAGAATCCGACCATCTGCTGAAGAGATTTCCGACTAACAAGAGAATTTTTTAATATCTGTATTAAAACAATTTTTAATTACCCTGGTCCCATCGTATTGTCAGGATCTTCCGCACTCAAATTCGACAGAGGTCAAAAACAGGGTTTGTCTATTACAAGGAGAACTCCCTTACAAGATCCTACAATAATGCCATTGGATTGAAGGAAGCGATAATTTTGTAAGTGATTTTGCAAGAAACTGTATAAATTAGAACAATTTATATGGAATGGGTTCCTAATCAGTGGCCAATCAACCTGCAAGCCAAATCGTTCAGCAACAACTGTTTACTTTTTGATGAGGAAGTGCAATCATAGGTGACAAAGAACTGTTCTTCTCTGATCTATACCCGTCGGGATGATCACGGAAGTTATTAGAAGGATTCGAATGCACAAAATGTGGTTTAATGAACATCTGCCAGGAGTGGGATTCGAACCCACGCCTCCAACAGGAGACCAGAAGACCCACACAGTTTAGGGCACGGAATCCCTTTGATACTGGCTTAAGTCTGGCGCCTTTGACCACTCCGCCATCCTGGCAAGGCGATCTCCTGATTTTCACACGTTTCCATCGAGCTAGTGATACATAATTGTTCAGTCGTATTCCATTGAGGGGAGCCTAGATTGGCAGTTCGTTGACAAATAGTGTAAGAAAGACTAAGAGGTGTTTTGGTCGTAAAAGAGAAATACATTAATCCCACTTTCCAGAATGTACTAGATGGTCGTTTTGAAAAAGCATCCTCGAGAAATTTTACACGCTTTCCTGAGTTTGCCTTCCCTCTCTGCCTTCCAGCGGCTGGTACAAAGTCCTCAATCGTTTATTACTATGAATAGGCTACAAAACGAGCTGTCAGGAGTGGGATTCGAACCCACGCCTCCAAGTGGAGACCAGAAGGCTCCACGATCCCATTTTAATAATGGAAAGGTATGTAACCTTGAGTCTGGCGCCTTGGACCGCTCGGCCATCCTGACGGTTCGGACATTCAAACTAAGTGATTGAGTCGACTGATTACTTTCAATTCATGTTGAAAAGATATTGCAGGCGAGCATTGCATCATGAAGAAATGTGTACAAGGATCGTTTCTTGGAAAACGTAACTTAGAATCCGACCATCTGCTGAAGAGATTTCCGACTAACAAGAGATTTTTTAATATCTGTATTAAAAGGATTTTAATTACCTTGGTCCCATCGTATTGTCAGGAACTTCTGCACTCAAATTCGACAGAGGTAAAAAACAGGGTTTGTCTATTATAAGGAGAACTCCCTTACAAGATCCTACAATAATGCCATTGGATTGAAGGAAGCGATAATTTTGTAAGTGATTTTGCAAGAAACTGTATAAATTAGAACAATTTATATGGAATGGGTTCCTAATCAGTGGCCAATCAACCTGCAAGCCAGTTCGTTCAGCAACAACTGTTTACTTTTTGATGAGGAAGTGCAATCATAGGTGACAAAGAACTGTTCTTCTCTGATCTATACCCGTCGGGATGATCACGGAAGTTATTAGAAGGATTCGAATGCACAAAATGTGGTTTAATGAACATCTGCCAGGAGTGGGATTCGAACCCACGCCTCCAACAGGAGACCAGAAGACCCAAACAGTTTAGGGCACGGAATCCCTTTGATACTGGCTTAAGTCTGGCGCCTTTGACCACTCCGCCATCCTGGCAAGGCGATCTCCTGATTTTCACACGTTTCCATCGAACCGGTGATACATAACTGTTCGGTCGTATTCCATTGAGGAGAGACTAGATTTGGCAGTTCGTTGACAAATAGTGTAAGAAAGACTAAGAGGTGTTTTGGTCGTAAAAGAGAAATACATTAATCCCACTTTCCAGAATGTACTAGATGGTCGTTTTGAAAAAGCATCCTCGAGAAATTTTACACGCTTTCCTGAGTTTGCCTTTGCTCTCTGCCTTCCAGCGGCTGGTACAAAGTCCTCAAACGTTTTTACTATGAATAGGCTACAAAACGTGCTGTCAGAAGTGGGATTCGAACCCACGCCTCCAAGTGGAGACCAGAAGGCTCCACGATTCCATTTTAATAATGGAAAGGTATGTAACCTTGAGTCTGGCGCCTTGGACCGCTCGGCCATCCTGACGGTTTGGACATTCAAACTAAGTGATTGAGTCGACTGATTACTTTCAATTCATGTTGAAAAGATATTGCAGGCGAGCATTGCATCATGAAGAAATGTGTACAAGGATCGTTTCTTGCAAAACGTAACTTAGAATCCGACCATCTGCTGAAGAGATTTCCGACTAACAAGAGATTTTTTAATATTTGTATTAAAACGATCTTTAATTACCTTGGTCCCATCGTATTGTTAGGATCTTCCGCACTCAAAATCGACAGAGGTAAAAAACAGGGTTTGTCTATTATAAGGAGAACTCCCTTACAAGATCCTACAATAATGCCATTGGATTGAAGGAAGCGATAATTTTGTAAGTGATTTTGCAAGAAACTGTATAAATTAGAACAATTTATATGGAATGGATTCCTAATCAGTGGCCAATCAACCTGCAAGCCAGATCGACCAGCAACAACTGTTTACTTTTTGATGAGGAAGTGCAATCATAGGTGACAAAGAACTGTTCTTCTCTGATCTATACCCATCGCCATGATCAGGGAAGTTATTAGAAGGATTCGAATGCACAAAATGTGTTTTAATGAACATCTGCCAGGAGTGGGAGTCGAACCGGTGATACATAACTGTTCAGTCGTATCCATTGAGAAGAGACTAGATTTGGCACTTCGTTGACAAATAGTGTAGGAAAGACTAAGAGGTGTTTTGGTCGTAAAAGAGAAATACATTAATCCTAGTTTCCAGAATATACTAGATGGTCGTTTTGAAAAAGCATCCTCGAGAAATTTTACACGCGTTCCTGAGTTTGCCTTTGCTCTCTGCCTTCCAGCGGCTGGTACAAAGTTCTCAATCGTTTATTAGTATGAATAGGCTACAAAACGAGCTGTCAGGAGTGGGATTCGAACCCACGCCTCCAACAGGAGACCAGAAGGCTCCACGATCCCATTTTAATAATGGAAAGGTATGTAACCTTGAGTCTGGCGCCGTGGAAGGCTCGGCAACCCTGACGGTTCGGAAATTGAAACTAAGTGATTGAGTCGACTGATTACTTTCAATTTATGTTGAAGAGATATTGGAGGCGAGCATTGTATCATGAAGAAATGTGTACAAGGATCGTTTCTTGGAAAAAGTAACTTAGAATCCGACCATCTACTGAAGAGATTTCCGACTAACAAGACATTTTTAATATCTGTATTAAAACGATCTTTAATTACCTTGGTCCCATCGTATTGTCAGGATCTTCTGCACTCAAATTCGACAGATGTCAAAAACAGGGTTTGTCCATGTTAAGGAGAACTCCCTTACAAAATCCTACAATAATGCCATTGGATTAAAGAAAGCGATAATTTTTTAAGTGATTTTGCACAAAACTGTATAAATTAGAACAATTTATATGGAATGGGTTCCTGATCAGTGGCAAATGAACCTGCAAGCCAGATCGACCAGCAACAACTGTTTACTTTTTGATGAGGAAGTGCAATCATAGGTGACAAAGAACTGTTCTTCTCTGATCTATACCCGTCTGGATGATCACGGAAGTTATTAGAAGGATTCGAATGCACAAAATGAAGTTTAATCAACATCTGCCAGGAGTGGGATTCGAACCCACGCCTCCAACAGGAGACCAGAAGACCCAAACAGTTTAGGGCACGGAATCCCTTTAATACTGGCTTAAGTCTGGCGCCTTTGACCACTCGGCTATCCTGGCAAGGCGATCTCCTGATTATTACACGTTTCCATCGAGCTAGTGATACATAACTGTTTAGTCGTATTTGATTGAGGGGAGACTAGATTTGGCAGTTCGTTGACAAATAGTGTAAGAAAGACTAAGAGGTGTTTTGGTCGTAAAAGAGAAATACATTAATCCCACTTTCCA
>NC_090883.1:19746523-19749023 GCF_036669925.1 Montipora capricornis | reverse complement strand
TACACGCTACTGTACTGTGGTCAAAGAGGTGAGAAGAACTTAGAATCCGACCATCTGCTGAAGAGATTTTCGACTAACAAGAGATTTTTTAATATCTGTATTAAAACGATCTTTAATTACCTTGGTCCCATCGTATTGTCAGGATCTTCCGCACTCAAATTCGACACTGGTCAAAAACAGGGTTTGTCTATTATAAGGAGAACTCCCTTACAATATCCTACAATACTGCCATTGGATTAAAGAAAGCGATAATTTTTTAAGTGATTTTGCACAAAACTGTATAAATTAGGACAATTTATATGGAATGGGTTCCTGATCAGTGGCAAATCAACCTGCAAGGCAGATCGACCAGCAACAAGTGTTTACTTTTTGATGAGGAAGTGCAATCATAGGTGACAAAGAACTGTTCTTGTCTGATCTATACCCGTCGGGATGATCACGGAAGTTATTAGAGGGATTTGTCATCATCATCATCATCATTTCTCTTTGCGCCAGTAGTCGCATAAGGCCGTCACGCTCTTTGTTCAATGCTCTCTGTTTCGCATCGCTGCCTTGGCCACATTCCAACCCTTCCACCCCGCTTTGTCTTTCTCCTTCTCGACCGTCCTTCTCCAAGTGGTCCTTGGTCTCCCTCTCGCTCTTCGACCCTCCGGCGGCCATCCCAAAGCTGTGAAACAATCATTCTCATCTTCTCTCCTAAGTACGTGCCCCAGCTCGTTCCACCTTCTCCGTCTTATCTCGCAGCTTATGTTGTTGATTTCTGCCATTTTCACTACTCTATTGTTTGATATTCTTTGCTGCCATCTGATTCTCAGTATCCGTCTCAGGCATTGGCACTGGAAACTGTTCAGTCTTCGTTCATCCACCTTTGTGATCTTCCAAGTTTCGCAACCATATAACAGGACTGGTCGAACTAAGGTCTGGAATAGGCGTATCTTGGTTCCTCTTCCTATTCCTCTGGCTGCCCATACCTTCCCTAGCATCTAAAACACACCACGGGCCTTCTGCAGCCTGTTCCTAATGTCTCTACTGCCTCCACCCTCTTTGTCCACGGTAGCTCCCAGGTATGGGAACTCCCCGACATCTTCCACTTCCTCGCCATTCACCGCAATCCTCTCCCTGTTGCTGGCATACTCCGTCCTTAGTGTTTTACACTTTCTCGCATTTAGTTTAAGGCCCACTCTGGCTGCTTCCTCTGTCATTCTCCCAGTCTTCTCATGCAAGTCATTTAACCTGGATGACAGCAAGGCGATGTCGTCTGCAAATTCTAAATCCTCCAGCACTATTGTGAAATTTCATCGTATCGCTCTTCTCTTATCTGCTGTTGTCCTTATGATGATCCAATCCAGGGCCAGTAAGAACAAGAATCCTGACATCACACATCCCTGCTTAACACCGGACTTGATCTTAAACCAGTCTGATGTTTCACTTCCATCAATGACTGCGCACTCGAAGCCCTCATAAACGCCTGCAATCACTCTCACCATCTTGCTTGGTATGCCATAACTCCCCAAGATCTTCCATAAACTTTCTTTGTGTATCGAATCAAAGGCTTTCTCAAAGTCCACAAAGTGTATGTATAGGCCTACCCTCCACTCATTTGCCTGCTCTAAGATGTTTCTCAATACAAAGATCTGTTCAGTTGTGCTTCTCTTTACTCTGAACCCAGCCTGTTCCTTTCGAAGCTTCTTGTTTACACTTATCCTAATCCTCTCTAGCATCATCCTACGGAATACCTTACTAATGATGGTTAGTAAAGTCACCCCTCTCCAGTTGTTACAATCGCGCAAGTTACCTTTCTTGAATATCTTAACAATAAGTCCCTTCTTCCATACCTTCGGCCACCTCTCAACCTCCCAAAGCCTATTATAACATTTCGCCAGTCTATTTGCCGTGCCTTCCATGTCAGCTCTTAGTAAGTCCGGACCCACTTCATCTACACCTGCTGCTTTTCCCGCCTTCGTATTCTTGAATGCGTTCTTAACCTCTTGTACCCTCCATCTTCCAAGGTCAATTTCCTCGATCTCGCCTGTTTCTTCTCTACTATACTCTTCAACTGGATTGGTTGGGTCATCTCTGTTTAATATTTCACTAAAGTGCTCTACCCATCTCTGCAGTTTTTCTCGCGCTTCTGTCTTAAGCTCTCCTTGCTTGTTTCTCACGCCTACTTCCTGTCTCTTCCGTTCCCCTACTATTGCCTTGGTCATATTGTAGAGCTCCCTTCTCCTCCAACCAATTCCTTTTATCCTCCTTCGCACTCTGTTTCACTTCCTTGTCTTTCACCTTCTACTCCTCCCTCCATTTCTGCTTTAATCGCTCTGATCTAGCACCTTCCATTTTAAGTTTTACGTCTTTCCTCTCCTTGACTTTTTTCCATGTCTTGTCTCCTATCCATGACTTGCTCTGCTTTTTTGACCTCCCGATAACTTTCTCTGCGGCACCTCTGTACGCCTCTAAAAGCTTATCGTGCTCTTCCTCCGGATCTTCTATATCTCCTAGC
>NC_090883.1:19741523-19744023 GCF_036669925.1 Montipora capricornis | reverse complement strand
GACGATTCTCTTGCTTATCGGCGTCCACTCCATCAAGGCTCTCTTGGTCCTTGCACTCATCATGATTGCTACTCCTCCTTGTCTCGCTCCGTCATCTCCCACATACACCACTTTCTCACCACTCCCTAGTGTCACTGATCCCACCCCCCTCCATCTGGTCTCGCTTAACCCTAATATTTCAACTCCATAAGCCGCCATTTCCTTGGCCACTTGTGCTGTCCATGTTGCCTCCGCCATAGTCCTCACATTCCAGCATCCAATGGTCGTCTGTTTTTCTTGGGGGCTACTATGGGGCCTATCGGCTTTTGGGCTTCCTGCCGGCTTTGACCCAAGAGCGTCATGGTGGTCCCAGCAGCAACACCCCCAGATTGCATTGTGACATTGTCTACGTATCCGGTTTCTGTAACATTAGCTTTTTTTAAGGGGCATGGTCGTTAGCCCTGCGCCCAACCCCCAACCTGGAGGACCAGGGGATCACTCTTTGTCTGGTCTCTACCCTTTGACCTGTTCGGCATGGGTGACCCTACCAGGAGTTCAAGACTACCGCCGACATAGCTCTAGGGGTCATCGAGACACAAACTGCCCCACCACGATAAGGTGGTCATCCCAATCGGAGAGAATTAGAAGGATTCGAATCAAATCGAATCGAAATAGAAGGATTCGAATGCACAAAATATGGTTTAATCAACATCTGCCAAGAGTGGGATTCGAACCCACGCCTCCAACAGGAGACCAGAAGACCCAAACAGTTCAAGGCACGGAATCCCTTTGATACTGGCTTAAGTCTGGCGCCTTTGACCACTCGGCCATCCTGCCAAGGTGATCTCCTGATTATCACACGTTTCCATCGAGCCAGTGATACATAACTGTTCAGTCGTATTCCATTGAGGAGAGACTAGATTTTTGCAGTTCGTTGACAAATAGTGTAAGAAAGACTAAGAGGTGTTTTGGTCGTAAAAGAGAAATACATTAATCTCACTTTCCAGAATGTACTAGATGGTCGTTTTGAAAAAGCGTTCTCGAGAACTTTTACACGCTTTCCTGAGTTTGCTTTTGCTCTCTGCCTTCCAGCGGCTGGTACAAAGTCCTCACTCGTTAATTACTATGAATAGGCTACAAAACGGGCTGTCAGGAGTGGGATTCGAACCCACGCCTCCAAGTGGAGACCAGAAGGCTCCACGATCCCATTTTAATAATGGAAAGGTATGTAACCTTGAGTCTGGCGCCTTACACCGCTCGGCCATCCTGACGGTTCGGATATTCAAGCTAACTGATTGAGTCGACTGATTACTTTCAATTCATGTTAAAAAGATATTGCAGGCGAGCATTGCATCATGAAGAAATGTGTACAAGGATCGTTTCTTGGAAAACGTAACTTAGAATCCGACCATCTGCTGAAGAGATTTCCGACTAACAAGAGATTTTTTAATATCTGTATTAAAACGATCTTTAATTACCTTGGTCCCATCGTATTGTCAGGATCTTCCGCACTCAAATTCGACACAGGTCAAAAACAGGGTTTGTCCATGTTAAGGAGAACTCCCTTACAATATCCTACAATAATGCCATTGGATAAAAGAAAGCGATAATTTTTTAAGTGATCTTGCACAAAACTGTATAAATTAGAACAATTTATATGGAATGGGTTCCTGATCAGTGGCCAATCAACCTGCAAGCCAGATCGACCAGCAACAACTGTTTATTTTTTGATGAGGAAGTGCAATCATAGGTGACAAAGAACTGTTCTTCCTTGATTTATACCCGTCGGGATGATCACGGAAGTTTTTAGAAGGATTCGAATGCACAAAATGTAGTTTAATCAACATCTGCCAGGAGTGGGATTCGAACCCACGCCTCCAACAGGAGACCAGAAGACCCAAACAGTTCAAGGCACGGAATCCCTTTGATACTGGCTTAAGTCTGGCGCCTTTGACCACTCGGCCATCCTAGCAACGTTGTCTCGGAAGTTTCACTTGTTTTTATCCAGCCGGTGATACATAACTGTTTAGTCGTATTCCATTGAGTAGAGACTAGATTTTGGCAGTTTTTTGAGAAACAGGGAGCCTTCGAACGTAGACGTTTTTTCGGCGGTCGCTGCAAATAGGGTAAGAATGACTAAGAACTGTTTAGGTCGTAAAAGAGAAATTTATGTTATTGCCGACTGAGGTTCTGAAATTGCATTATTAAGAAGGAGTTCACAGTTTTTCACTATGCGGCCCGACCCTAAGCAGGTAAATAACTTCTTTTTTTCCTCTCTCTCTCTCTCTCTCTCTCTCTCTCTCTCTCTCTCTCTCTCTCTCTCTCTCTCTCTCTCTCTCTCTCTCTCTCTCTCTCTCTCTCTCTCTCTCAAATGACTTTTATTATATTATTGTTGACCGTTTCCACACACACATCACTGTCATCGAATGCAGTACAATGCGACAGGAATAATGTTTCAAAGAAGAACATTCTTATTTGAATATTGTTTCCAACTTTCTTGTTTTGAATTAGCTTTATTTTG
>NC_090883.1:19724023-19726523 GCF_036669925.1 Montipora capricornis | reverse complement strand
CGTAAACGGTGACGGAGTTATTGAGTGCACGACATCGTCCACCCCCTTCAAGAGGGTACATCGACGTGTCTGTTGACGCATCGAGTCATCCCCTTCTTCGAGGAACATTGGAGTTATTTTTTGTGAGCACATATCAATAGAAAAGCATGTTACCAGTACCTTTAAGGTCTTCTTTTTCCATCTTAGGAACATCAAGATAAGAGACTGCATGTTTATCTCTAGCGGACACTGAAAAGTTAGCTCACGCATTCATTACATCTAAGATAGAGAGTGCCAGTTCGCTACACGTATGGATTGTCCAAATTTCTGATAGATCGCTAACAAAATGTCCAGAATGCTGCAGCTCGCCTTATTACCCGTACTTAGAAGTACCATCACATCAATGCTGTCTTAAAGAAGATACACTGGCTCCCAGTTAGCCAGCACATTCATTACAAGATGTTACTTCTGACCTATAAAGCACTGAATGGCCAGGCCTCTAGCTACATTACTGAACAGCTAGAGCCCTATCTACCACCTATAAATTTGAGATCTTCTACGAACTGACTGATAAAACCATCTGTACTATAATCAGAGGTCTTTCTCTTTTGTAGCACCCATTCTCTTGGAACTCTCTTTCTTACAATATCAGAGTGCAGCTCGCTATAAAATTTTAAGACCCACACAAGGTAAAAAGGTGAGTTTATCATATGACATAGTTTTAATCGAAACTCTTTTTAATGCTATTATTGTGCTTTAATTTTTTTCTCTGTTCGAATATTATCATGATTGTAAAATCTCGATTTGCTCTAACTTTGATTGCAATTACTGTAAAACGTTATTGAGCTACAGGAAAGAACCTTATATAAATAAAGTATTATTATTATTATTATTATTATTATTATTATTATTATTATTATTACGTGGTAACAAGTTATATATTGTCCATGAATATAGTGATCTGTTATTAGAATGCAACATATTAATTTGGTTGTTTTGGGGAAAATATTTGCAAATTACGGCTTAGTCATGCATAACAAAGGCAACGAAGCCTGAGTAATTTAGAGATTGAAACGCTTCAAATTGAACGACGAATATTGCACCGATTCAACTAACTCTTTAGCTCTAATGTCGAATATTTTCCTACAACATTCAGTGAACACTTCTACTCAAAAGTAGAGAGCTTCGCCTCAAAGTAAATGAAAGACGAACAGCTAATTTACGAATACTCCCAAGAATGTCGATTGCGGAAATTTCCTACGGTTCATCTTGTGTCACTTTGTCCGTTAATGACGTCTCTTAGTTATCGGGTTGAAAATATAAGCTGTAAAAACAAATTATAGTAATCCATATACGTCTCAAACGTTTCGATGTGGCTGCAGGTGACGTCTTTTTCAAGTGACAGAAAAAACCTCAGATCTTACTCAGTTGTAACCCAGCTTGAACACGCGATCGTACTCCAGTCGACTGGTTCAAAATTACGTCGCGGAAACATTGAAAAGTTGGATCTGATAAAGCCATGGTGCAACTACTAATTCAATGTTCCACCTTTGCTCAATCCAAAATTGTCGGATCCCTTGGTAGTGTATGTTACATGATATTTGAGCTCAGTTTTTCCGCGCCATTAAGTTCACATTTATCATTATCTTACTAGTGTTCTAAATTGAGCCTTTTTCAAACAACAAACGAAAGCCGAAAGTTCCGACGCCTTCTGGTGGCTAACTGTGTAAAAGGGACAGACACAGTATTCAACAAAAAAATTGTTGTGTGATTGAGCATGACGCGTGGAAATAACAATATTGCATTGTCATGAGACTATATAATATTATTTGACAACAGTTATCAGTTATCAGTTATCCTACAGGAACCCGGTTCGCCGCTCCCAATAAATCAATGGAAGAAAAGTTGAAACTGACGTCTGGTTGCAGTGAGAACGGGATTGAAAATGCGGTCTTCACGCCTCAAGACACCAGTGACTGCGGTCCGTGTGATGTGACCTTAGTAGTGAATAATGGACGAACAATAAAAGCCCACAGAGATGTCTTAGTCGGGGCAAGTACGTTCTTTGAAAAGTTGTTAGGCACTGACATGAGGGAATCGAGAGAAGGAGTAATCCATTTGAAGATGCTGACGGAAACGACTGTTGGGATTATACTGGAATTTATGTATACTGGTAGTGTTCAAATGATAGGCGAAGACCCTGCAAAGGTTATGATCGAGATTGCCGATTACTTGCTCCTCAAGGATCTCAAATCTCACGCTGAGAGTTACTTGGAAAAAAAACTAGATTGCTCAAATAGCCTTTCGCTCTTTCATTTGGCGGAGAAATACAACTGCAAAGAGCTCTTTTGCAAATCAAAAACATTCATCTTTGACCATTTCAAAAAAATAGCTGGAACGGAAGACTTTTTGAACAACACGTCGAATGATGAGGTTGAAATGTGGATTTCGAGCGACGATATAAATGTTGACGCAGAGGAAGACGTGTTTGAAATCATTTTAAAATGGATTAATCACGACA
>NC_090883.1:19701523-19719023 GCF_036669925.1 Montipora capricornis | reverse complement strand
GTGTCTTTTTGAAATCAAGGCTTAAAAAGTGGGTCACTTAGTGTTTTGTTAACATAGTTTTGAAATCCAAAGAAAAATATGAATTGATTTTTTGTTCACAGGGGCACTTTAAGGCTTCCGTCTCTGTGTTGATGTTTGTTCATCGCCACATGCACGATCTTGAAATGTCAGTTGTGGTGCTTGAACGAATGAAAGTTGACTTTGAGTTAGTTCACACGTGTATTGCCTTGCATTTGCGCCGCTCTTGTGAACCAGGCTTAGTGAACAGCCAGTGATTCGTTTGCGTTCGCAATCCAGGCACCAGTTGAAGCTGGCAGCATTTGGAGGCAACGGGATCCCTTGAATCCAAGCTCCTTGAATCATATTACACGAGGGTGGATACTTCAAATAACCCCGCATCACGTGAAAGCTTTTAATGCGTGAATTTAAGTACAAACATGTTGTGGTGCAATTTATTCTCTTTCCTCGTCTGTTCTTACAGTGATGTTTGGGTTACAAGTGATTTTTCAGCGAATAAGGTTTGTTTGTCCAGTGGTAGTTTTACCAACAAACTAACAAGGAAGATATCAGTTTACAAACATTGCTTTGTTATTCAAATGTGCCCACCACAGAAACGAAAGACCCTTTGTTTCGACAATGAATGAAACGCTGGTTGGCACAATAGGTGACATCAACGATATCTTCGCTGTAAGTGCTAAGTAATAGGAACCAATTACTAATTAGTGATAGAGCGAGTTTCAATCGAGTGTCGTAAAACCAAAACCAAAGTAATTACTTTGGCCAATCAGAAAGGACGGAGACAATCCAGTAAACCAATCAAAACTCGAAATAATTACACGTAGGCAACACAAAGCGCGGGAAAATGTGCACGCGCGAGCCACGACTAGTTTTGGTTTCACTTCTGATTGGTTGAACAAGTGGCGCGAGAACGTTTAACCAATCACTGTGTGAAGTAACGCAAAACCAAAGCAATTCACTAATTACTTTCGACACTCAATTGAAAACCTCTCTAACAAAAGCAATCCACATTAATAAAAAATTTCTTAAAAATAAAAGCAAATCTTCTGACAAAATAACATCTTTCACAAGAGTCAAAAATAAAAGCTAGCCATCGGCGAAATATTTTACAATTTAAGTACTCAACAGATTACCGCGTTTCCGATTAGTGAATCACGAATTCATAAACAGGTTGTAGAGTGCAATACGAAAGTTGCCATGGAAACAAAGCGATTGAGTAATTTTGTTGAGTATGTAATAAATAAGAAATCGTACGAACTTGCTCGTGCATTTGGTGATTTGCGGTCACTCGTGATGTTTTGAAAGTCACAAATTGCACGAGCCGTAATTTTTAAAAACTTTCAAAACATCACTGCCTGCAAATCACAAACTGCGCTCTGGTTTACACGATTTCCTATATATACACAAAATGACACTAGTCTTACCATTTTTAGTTGATTATTTATATTAGTCGATGATAACACCACCTTCGACGTCGACGGCAACGATAACGCCATAAAAACGCCTCTAATTTGCAACAACAATGGCTCTGGACGCCCTGCAGGAACGTTTTGCGTTTTCGTACATTTCTTTGCCGTCATCTGCTGACGGCTACAAGGAAGCAAAAACAAACAAGATACAAACAAACAAACAAACAAACAAACAAAACAACGACAGAAACCAATTGGGTAAGTGTGCTTTTTATGTTTTGCCACGACCCGGTAGAACCAATGTAAGGTTATTCAGAGGACGTGATTACCCGACAATAAATCTTCAGTTTTCCCTCTTTAATTCTTGGATGGGTGCTACGCAATTTTCATCTTAAAAACGAATTTATATTACTACAATAGATGACGTTGTCATAGCCGTGGTCGACCTCAGTCTGGCTTAAGTTCCTTGACAACGTGAACTGACCAGCGTTGGTGTTTTACTGGACGATAATTTCTAAAATTGATTTCTCGGCTGGTTTTACGCAGGTAATACCCAGGTCTCATCCCACACGGCTACCATGCATAGACCTTTTTCATAATGGCGGCCCTACAAAATACTCTTTTGTTTTAATACTGATAATTCTTTCTAGCCTCGCTGCAATGCGCAAAAGTCAAAAGAATATGTTAACCAAAATGAGGCCAGTAGGTCCAATTAACATAAATACAATAGAATAGGTCTATGGGATGACCCATTAACAGTTTGATTTCAATACTTAAATAAGGTAAACCAAGAGTCCCAAGAGTAAAAATCTGGTATCAGGTTTGTCCCGATCAGCGTCAGAAAACTGTCTATTTTTAAACAAAGTTTTGCGGGAAAATAAATAATAGACCAAATCGGCTATCTTAATGTTGTACCCAATTTACATCTCCCGGGGTTAACTATTTAAGATCCTTTGTGTATTGTATTTGCATTATAGTGTAGCATTCACATATAAAGGATAAGCAAATACCTGGAACAAAACGTTTTATTTCCAAAGGGTTTGAATTGAGTACAACAATGAGTTTAGCCGATGTCACTGGTCTATTCTTTATTTTCCCACAAAACTTGATTTAAAAATAGGCACTTTTCTGACGCTGACGGGGACTGGGCCAATTTGGAGAGAATCTTACTTTTGGGTGATAGACTCTTGGGTTAACCGGCTTAAATAATGATTAACAAAAAGTATCCCATAATGCCAAAGGGATGAAGAACGAATTAATGTACACATGGATGGATCGTTTCTGTACAATTAAAATGAATTCAGTACTTGTACAATCTCATAGTGCAATCCGTTTTGGGGGTTCTTTACATAA
Organism: Montipora capricornis; assembly: GCF_036669925.1. Lineage (NCBI taxonomy): Eukaryota > Metazoa > Cnidaria > Anthozoa > Scleractinia > Acroporidae > Montipora > Montipora capricornis. The sequence continues at coordinate 19,716,243 of NC_090883.1, read as the reverse complement.
AAAAACAATACAAGTTATTTACTCTTGGCACTGTATCATGCTTCAGTGAACAGGATATCCATTGTTTTAACGCGAATAACCCCCGTATTCCGGGTGTCATATGACGCCTTGTATCTTCAAAGGAAAGACGTTTCAACTTTGCAGTTGTCTTTTTTCTGGTCTTCAAAATATGTTCAAAGATCATTTTTTCAGAATAAGCAGATCTCAGTTTCCAGAATTTCTTTTCCGGCCCGAAAAGTTATGGGGCTTTTGACAAACAGTTTTAGGCCACTTTCAAAAAGACCATAATACTCTTTGTTTTTTCAAGTTTCTCTTGGGACCATTGTAGGTCTTAAGAGAAACTGGAAACAATGCTTATGATGCAATTTTTTTTAGGGCAAACAAAGAGTATTACGGTATTTTTGAAAGTGATCCATTCGTTTTTTTCATCAATCCCATAATACAGTTCATTTTTGGGGGTTATTTGCATTAAAACAATGGATATCCAGTTCACTGAAGCATGACACAGTCCCAAGAGTAAATAACTTGTATGGTTTTTATGTAAAGAACCCCCAAAACGTGTTGCATTATGGGATGGTGAAAATAGCAAATTCGGGCCTCAGTTGTCACTCCGTCAAATCGAAAAATCAGATATATTCATGCGAATTTTTGACAGTTGTCTGACTAAAGTCAAGTGTTACGGTTCAATTAAGTGCTGTCAAACAATTAAAGTTGATGAACATTTTTTTACTGGATAGAGCAGGCTGCACTAGTGATCTTGCCGTCTTTGTCAATGGATTTTTGAGCGTGCAGGACAATGTCAGCGGTTGCTTTGAACTTGTTACCTTCACCTCCATTTAAGATGTCTTCAAGGGCAGTCACCTGTAGCCAACCATACGAAAATTAGTGAATTTGTATTGGAAAGGTTCTCTCAGGGTTTTGTTTCTAGAAAGCGGAGATTTTTTCGATGCACCATGGGTGCTATAAAATCACTTTGTACGTTCAAAAAGAGGACATTTAAATGCATGAAAGTGTGCCATACTTTTTTTTGTTCTGACCAGCTATTCAATAAAAACAGACACAAATAGCTGTTCGTGTCTGATAGAAATTGTTCAAGTAAACAAAAAGAATCCAGCTACTCAAAGACATAGCAGAGCACAGTCTTTACTGTTCTCTTGCAATAAGATCGAGTAATTTTACGGAGTAATTTGGATTTATCAACGGAGTTGATAATGTAAATTGACCACCGTACAGGGATTCTAAAAGCCGTACTGTGGTCAATTTAGATTATCAAATCTGTTGATAAAACCAAATTCTTGTGTACTACTTCCCCACCGACGCAGCACCACAGTTTCTTTAGAAACTACACCCTTTATTAATTTTACGGAGTGTACACGATTAGGTTTCATTTTCCAAAAAGAGGACGGACTATGCGCTGTAGCCCAAATACCAAATAAAAATGTCTCTACTGAGTAGAAGGCATAAGGTCCCCAAATGCGACTAGATCGAAACTAATCTTAGAAGACCATTAAAAACGAGATATAGGGGTTATTTTTTATTTTGATTTTGATAGGTGCTTTCTTGTGAACCACCTCGGGCGACTCGAAACGAACATGGACTTATTCTTCAATTGATTGTCAGCTTGTTTTTATCATCGACAATCACTTGAGAACCACCTTGTTGCATTGGCATCTTGCATATCACCGTGCGCTTCCCTTTTCCACGCAGTCGCTGCTTTACTTGGCAGGATTTTTATGACTTAGCTTTACTTTCCACCTCACGCCATACCATTTCCCCCTTACCTCTATTGTGGAAACGCCCTTACTCTTAGCATCTTCGATTAATCCACGCATCTTTTTCTACGACGAAAAGGGAAACATTTTCGGAAACCGTTACCAACACCACCCGCAACAACAGCAATTAAAACAAATATATTTAACTTTCTCCTCACTGAGAGTATCAAAGCGGTCCCTTGTGTTCTTTGCATTTGGTTAGTATATACTAATACGTAGGTAAGCGTTGAAGGCGCGATCTGACTGGCTACTCAAACTGCGGATACCCTTGGCTATTTACCTCCAACCAACTCACGCGGGATTTACGCCGGAACATATTGTAATCGTCGCAGGAATAAATGAGTTAAAATCATCTTTTTGTGATTTATTAGAGATAGATAGATAGATAGATAGATAGATAGATAGATAGGCGCTGGCGACGAGGAGCTCTCAACTGTTCCAGGTGACTTTGATCTCATATGTGTGCTTGATGGTCTGTGTGCAATATGTGGATTGAGTCATTCCAGGTTTTGAAATTCTCTTGGCACTGCATCTCGCCCCGATCCAGAAGGTATAGTCAATGCCAGCTACATGTATGTTTACAACAAATGAGCGTTGCTGTAAACGAACATTCGGGCTTTGTTGCTAAGAAGCGTTGAATCATGGGTCAGAATTAAAAATATTATGGGATACGTTTCGATTTGCAGATCGCAAAACTTTGGTTTCCATATGATCGCAGGATCGAACGATCGCAGAACTTTCTGCGATCTGCGATCGTCTGCGAACATATGGAAAGCGGCCTTAAAACTGCATGGGTTATTTCATCAGGAATGAAACTACACACTGAAGGAGAGCAGACATAAAAAATAACCTCGAGTTATTTGCCGCATTTAGTGAGGAGAAGGCCTTTACCCAATGCAAGGGAAAGCTGCAAGAACAAACAGCACTGTTCCTTAATCGTTCGAAATGCATGACTTTGGTAAATGTTTGTAAAGTCAATCATCACTTACCAATTTCTTCTCAGATCTTTCATGTCGCTTCTGTGACTTATGCAGCTCTAGCTTCATGTTCCGTGATTCGTCCTTGGACTAAAACGAAAGAGTCAATAATTGTAACGATAGCGCAGAAAAACACTTGCCAACATGACCAGGATAAATACAGAAGAATGAGATACTTGCCCTACGAAAATCCTCAAGAAGTGCTCTCTCAGCCCTCTGTCCCAATTGCCGTTTCCGACATGCTATTTGCTCAATTTTGCCGCATTTGGATAGCTAAGCAAAATGATTATTTTTCGCAAAGCATGACGAACACACTATGACCACCGAAAACGAAATTTCTAATTCACACAAACCCTTTTAATCAAATAATGCAAATTGCCGCGAAAAAAAAAATGGCGACATTGAAATCTGTGATCTGCATTTTCGGACGTTTCACCTTAAACGTAAATTTCCGTAAATCGGGTCGTGTAAAATTTTGAAACCCGTCACGTTGTGGCAGAGTTTGAACTCGGGCAAAACCCTATACATTACTTTCAGAAATAAAAGCCTTATTCGCACGATCCGCCCCACCTCGAGCTCCATCACTACGGCGGCTGAAACCGTGAAAAGGTAAATTACAATTCGCAGACTCTTACCACAACAGTGCCATTTGTCATTCCTTTGGGGATTTCATTTCCTTCGGATATTCTTTTGGAAGGCGAGGGGTTATTCCTCACGACAGTTCCCGTCTCCTTTCGGCTCACTTTCCGTCCACTCTGCTTTCCCCAAACTTCGATAACCAACGAGGTATTCATTAAGTAGTCGACAAACTGTTATTTGAGAGGAAAATGGTTTTAAGAGCAAGTTGGAGTGAGAAGGAAATACGGATTAAGACAGACGTCTTCTCGAAAAAGGATATATTTTGTCGGTGTTTGCAGAAGATTGTTGTATGGTTATGCAACAGGTATACTCTAAAAGAAATTGCAGGAGTTACTTGTTTTGATGCTCTTCCACTGAATTACAGGAGACTTGTCGGCCATTAAACTATAACTTTTGGCATGTATAAAAGATAGGTTGTTATAGAAAGTTCATATACCTTATTCCACAATGGCCGCTTTTTTAGTATTCTTTTGTTTGATTGCAAATTGGCCCTTTTGGCCTCGTTCAAGGTTAAATATTGTTATAAATTTTACGCTTGAAAGCGAGGCCAAAAGAGCCAATTTGCAAGGAAACAAAAGAATACTAAAATGGCGGCCATTTTGGAATAAGGTGTATTTAGACACTTTGCTTTCAAGTACCAGCAATCGATGCAGTATTTGTACGTTGTGGCAATCTTTGCAATCGCAACAGTTGAAAATTAAATAGCTGTTCTTTGAATGTATCTCGTAAAGAAAATGGTTTACATGGATTTTGTACACTATTGGAAGGCGCAATTGATCAAGTTTATCGTATGCACAAACCTGTTTTGTGACCGGTGAGAATGCAAACTGTTTCTCGTAGGCATAGGCAGGATTAATGGTACCAGACACACTTCCTGTTACAGATGGTTCATTATCCAGGTATAGTTTAAATTTGCACCATGTCTGTCCCTGAAATAAGATAAGAATGAAGTGGAGTCAAAGTAGAACGCAAACAACAAATAAATTTGAAAAATGCATGGTTGCGCAGACGTATGGAAGGATACGTACAGATGGATGGATAGACAAACAAAATCAAAAAAATGAATAACCAAGAAAGAATAAAGCCAAAGGGCTCAAGTTCACTACCTACCTTGGCAAATCTTGCTGGTAGACCTCTGGCGTGAGGAATTCTTAGTTTAAAATAAAGAGGATTTCCAATCTGAATGGAATAAAAAGCGAAGAATAAAATCTAATAAAGAAGGAGAAAACGACGCCGAAGATTATGAGTCACAACGTAACCGTATGAATGGCCCGTTGACTAATTTTCAGACGATCATATGAATGCCTTAAATGCAATACAGAATCCAAGTGAGGATAAGGCGAGATTCCCATTCCCAATGATACTTAAAAGAAAAAAAAATCAGTCTATTCGAGTCTTTGTGCCACCCTGAGAAAATTCTCATTTCAAATTTTGCTCTCCCGCCAAAGTCGCGCAACCAATGATCAGAGGACTGACCATCTGGTAAATTCCCCAAAAAAGCCGTGTCATACGAAAAAGGACAAAAATTAGATGAAAAAATATCCTTGAAATAAAAAAAAACCTATTCCAACTGTCACAGCCAAGCCAGTGTTCTCTAACCTTATCTTCTATAACAGACCCACAACAACAACATCATCGGCAATAACAAGAATGACATGAAGCTTTTCAATTTTTTGTATTTATTTACACGAGTTTAGTGAGGTCTCAATAATTGTCATTTATAAAGGCAGAGGTTTCTAGGAGACGAAAAACAACTACAAAAACAAGAAAAATGAACACTAGAGCCACCAACAAGCAACTGTCTACGAAAGTGGGCGAGAGATTTGTTCTAAATTTGCTCCTATGGTGTATGCATGTGAAACTTCAGGACGCCGACTTCAAAGTACAACTTGTCTGATTAACGTACCAACTCTTTCGGGTCCTCCACGAAGTCATCGATATCCTCGTTGCCTGTTTTATCACAAGGATACGCTTCCACCTGTATGTAATCAATAAACAAATCAAAGAATCGGTTATCAAGGTCTACATCTACGTATCCAGACACATCATAAACCTATCACCCATGTCACAGCCAAGCCGGTTACATTTGGTAGAGAGTGATAGGGCACTAAACAGAGCTGAGATTTTCGTCCCCTGCACTTTGCAAATGTGTGGGTACTTTAACATTCCACAAAATTTGCTGAGTGTTGTGCTGAGTGTTGTGAGGCGGGGCTTATAGTTTATAGTCCCTATCCCAAAGTACTTGAAAGCCTAACCATTTTCAGATGAATTATAAAGACGGCAATTTCTCCTCAATTATTTTAATACCCTACGTGTTGATCTGGCTAGGGCTCGAGCCCGCGAGTTCCCTTACGGTGATCTAAAGCTCAACTACATAAGCCAAACGCTCGATCGATCGATCGATTAATCTTATCAATGAATCACTCACTCATTCACTCACTCACTCACTCACTCACTCACTCACTCACTCACTCACTCACTCACTCAATCAATCAATGAATCAATGAATCAATGAATCAATCAAATACAAGAAGAGAGGCTGGACGAAAACCTTCCTTGGTTGGATACGGGGATAAACGGAAGAGCAGCCGGTTGACACGTAAATGTTGAAAAACAGGGAAAATATACAATACTGGCTAATGTGTCTAGAAAGAGCCTTGTTGTGTAATTGTCCGTCACTGTGAAAGAAAGAAAAAAGTTAGTTCATAATATTGCTTTACTCACTTGTAAATGGCCTTGGTCATTTCCCTTATAATCTGTTATAGAAAGACTCTCTTCCACCTCAATCTGCAACGTAGAGACATGGTATATATAGCTACTTCAAATATTCGAATGCAAAATGATTACTCAAGACATACTTATCAGAGCTCCAAATACTTCACAAAATCTTCCAAAAGACAATCAAAAGCAAAAACTTTTATCTAATCAAAAGGCTTAGTCAAATAAACTCGGATTAGAGGTCTAAAGGCAATCAAAGCCAAGAAGCTGTTGTAAAGATGGTGAAAGTTACATTTATAAAATCGAGTCAACTGAAGCTATGATCCTCGCAGTTATGAACGCAATTTTAGCACTTGCGTGAAATAGCCTAAAAAGTTCAGGTATTTAACGGGGTTTGAACCCGTAACCTCGCGAAACCGGTACGACGCAACTGAGCTATGAAAGCACTGATGATGGGAGCTAGTCATTTGTGAGTTCAAAGGTTCCCGTGCCGATGAATGATTCATTTCATATATCATTTCATCACAGAAACAAGTGTTAGAGTGAATTGAACAGCGATAAACAAAGCGCGTTTCAGTCATTTGGATTAAAAAAGATGCGCTAGTTTCAAAAGCAAACAAACCAAAATCGAATTCGCTAACGCTTATTATGTTTAAAAAGCTGGCGCTAATCTCACTTAAAAGAGCTGACAAACAACACCTTACCATGTAAGCTAAGCTTTGAAGATAAAGTTGCGCTGAGCCAATTTGCACCTCGGCATCATAAGGCTCCCAAAAAGGATCTCTTTCCTGTCAACAAATGCACAAGAACATGTCATCATCTAAAAATCGGCGGTAAAGAAAAAGTGAACGATGAGTCCTTCTCCCCTAGATACTCTTTTCCAACAACTAATGTTTTAAACTGGTGAAAGACGAAAGGGACACAGAGCCCGGAATTAGCGATCGCCATTTGATGTTTCGGTGCTGGAGTCGTGAAAACGGCCCAAGAAGTAAGAAGGAGAGTCGAAAACAGGGAGAACTGAGGCAAGATAACCAGCAAGCAATGCAATACAGCAAAGGAATAAGAAATAATTAGATTTATAGCGGGGCGGTCAGTTTGTTGCCTTGAAAACAAAAACGCATTTGACGTTCGTCCGTTCATTTCTTACTGGAAATCTAGTTTTTCAGCAAGGCCATAATGACGAGACACGAGACACATTCAAACTTACAAAGCCACTCCTAGAATTACATACAAACCTCAGGCAGATCCCAGTCGTCTCCTTCAATATAGTTTTGGTACATTTCCTGCATCAGAAACTTTCTGTTGAGGAATTTATTCCTGTCCCAGATCCATTCTGCATCATCCTTGAGACTCTTCATTTTAACTTTCACCTAAGTTGTAACGCGCATGTGTCAGATCAACACATAAAATGGATCCTACGATGTCCCACAACACTAAATAGGGAGATTTTAGAAACGAAATAAACGCCATAAAACGGCACGCATTTGTGCGTAACAAAGACGTGAAATCACCAAATTGACGTTTTAAAGGGATCCTCAACTAAAACAACAAAATAACTTTAAACCACACAACATAAGGTTAACAAGTTCAAACCTTTTCCAATGAAAGTGTTTGTATCCGCAAAAAAAGGAATTTCAAAAACGCTTGTTTTAGCTTTCAAATTTCCTGCGCTGGGGCCGCCATCTTGAATAATTGTGACGTAACATGGTTGCCCTATTGTTCTGACACAAAGAGCGATTTTTTCTGGAACAATATGACAACTACGACACGTCACAATTATTCAAGATGGTGGCGCCCGAGAAATTTGAAAGCCAAAACAAGCCTTGTTTAAATTCATTTTTTATTTGTAGACACGATGTTCTGTGGTTTAAAGTTACTTTGTTGTTTTAGTGGAGGTTCCCTTTAAAATAAGCCAACCAGAATCTAATTGACTGTTGAAACAATGACTTCTTTTGTTCCGTGGTTGGCAAATTTGAATGTCAAAAGAAATGTGACGTCAATGTTTGTAAGCAAGAAATATCGCTATTACATCTCTTCCGATTTTTCATAACATCCCTACTCGGTCCAGTTCTTTCACGATTTTGTGAGCGACAGACTGTCAAACAACTCATCCAAATGTGAATTTAAGACGAATAAATGGAAACGAGTTTTCTCGTCTTAAAAGTCAAATCTGACGCGGGGAACCCGTTAGATAAATTTTCCGTCTTAGACGAGATTTTCGTCTCCATTGTGAAAACGGCTAATCACTAATGAGGCTCTGTACGTCTTAAGGCTTGTTACATCATGATTTCTTTTCCGTTCTATGTGGGCTGAATCTCCATGACCAGGTGGTTTCTAAAAAGTGCCTAATTAAAAAAAGATGTGGTTTCAGGCCCTGTTCATACACTAACGCGCCTTCCGGAAAATCTGTTTTCTGTTTCTTTAAAACTTTCAGTTTAAAAAGAGCTACACCCTTTGTAAGCGTTTTCACAGCATTTTCCACCGTCCAGACCAGAACGAAAACAGATACGAAAATATGCGTTTTCGTACGGTCACCAGGATTGTTCTTCCTTACTTTCTCCAAACTGCAAATGCTTGAACTAAATCTATGGTACGATAGTAATAGCTATTCCCACTCTATTTTCCCCGCCATGTTGGATCGATTGTTATGCCTTTTACGCGCAAGTCAAGTTAAATAAGTGAAACTGGGAGCGTTTTTGAAATCATCCATTTTCACAGACATTCACCTGTGTATTCGATCGTATTAATGTAGACGGAAGGCGTAAAGGTATGCGCGATGCAGTTATGAGCTATCGGTGCAGTTTGAGTCAAAGACCCACCTTACCCCTTGCTCACCATAGTCTCCAGAGCATCCGACTAGATAACGGAGGATAACGGATTTTTTCCGAGTTTCAAATGGATGCAATTTCAACAACATATATAATTCCCACTTTCGCTCACTTGGGTGTTTGGAATGCTTTTTAAAACGAAAACAAAGTGTAGACGTCGTCTCAGCTAGGCCAAATTTGAATTTCAAATTTGGAAGTATCAGGCGGAAATACTCAGCCTGCTAAAAAAACAAAACAAAAGACAAACAGGCTGAAAAAATATGGCGTGTGATCCCCGCCAAAATTAATGTCTTCAATTTCGTTTTACTTTCAAATTCGCCTAAGCCTCCTGACGTTGAATTTTTTCGGCCCTTGAAGGCTGCTGGTTCTAAAGGTAATTAGCTAGACAAAAGAAGTCGTGGGTCCACGTTAAATTTCTTTCACGAAGAAAGGACCACCACTTCCCTTACACTTTGGAGGAGTGGCAAACGACGCTCTTGGTTGTCCCAACGAAGTAGCAGGATAAGAAGCTGCAGTTCTACGTACACTGTATCTCGAAAACAAAGATCGAAAGTTTGTGAGCGCACGATCACTTGAAATACTGGTTTCAACACTGGAAGGACTAACTGTTGCAGCGTTCCTGTGGACCTGACTGGACAGTAACGACTCAGCTTGCTGAAGCAAAGAAACAACTTCTTAAAAGTTTCTTCCTTCACTATTTGACCTGTTTTCACTCTCCAAGATCCATCGTCCGCCATATTGAGATGGAAGGATGAATAAATGATGTTAACGCTGGAAATAAATTAGGTGTTGTGCAACAAGGCTCACGCGGACATACTGGGTTCCAGGATTTGGGGAGACAACGAATTTAGAGACGTTCTGAGTTTGAAAGTAATACGGAATTGAAAACAATAATTCTGGCGAGGATCACACGCCATAGACAAAGGGTGTGTTTTCTTTCAGCCCGGGTCGACGAAAGAGAAATTCTGGCATGCGCATCATCATCGATATTATTTTTGCCTCGGCCACCTTGTGTGGCTGGCCCGTCCAACTCCCAGTTTACTGCGCGTGAGAAGTATGAATCCTATCGATTCAACATGGCGGAAAATTTCCGAAACGTCAGCCCTGGCTTTAACTCGCCAAGGAACCAGTTCAAGATGCATGCCTGCTTAAGAGGTAACTTGATATCGGACGTACCTCTGTCCTTCCTTCTTTAAGCCCTCGTGCTTGAGGGGACACGAGCATAATCTCAAACTTCACCTTGGAAATCAGAAATACTAATTTTGTTTCAGAAGTCTCTTACCACACATTAACCATAAAAGTGGGTAATTAACATGGAGTTAAGTTCAAACAAGAGAGTATGAGGTAAGAGAGAAAATCATGTGCCCCATGATAAATATTTGAAAACTATTTTTAGATTGCACCCACGCTGCGAAGGGTATTTTTATCTCAGTCTTGTGTCCATGACCGCGCGTTCCATTTTCACCGACCAATAAGGTGTGATCCTTGAAATAGCCATGGAGTATGACCGGACAAAGCTAATGATCCGCTCTCTTGCATGATATATTTCCCTGGTTAGAATCTTAGCCCAGAGATTCTACCCGAGTGGATTGCATGAGCATAACTTGGAAAACCAGGTTGATAAGATGGTTATAATATCTTTTTGCAATTTTGAAAGCAGAGCATGAAGTAAAGCCAACCATACGGTAGTTCAGTTTACTCAGTGATATCACGCAGAGAAACAAGCTTAAGTTTAGTGGCATTTTTTTCATAAAATCAAAACTATTTTTGTTACCATTTTTCATTTATTTGGTTTTCTCGATCTTTTGCTGATTCAACACTCTCTATTAACAAAGCGGTTATAATGGAAGTTTCATCTTCCCAATTAAAACCCGGATATCGATCACATGAACGAGAAAAGAAAACATTGACGCCTGACCTTCTTCCCAAGTTCTTCAGCCATGGCGTTTGTTTCACCTATCATAGGAACCATTTGCAGCAGGTCTTCTTGTAAAAGCATGTCATCTGAAATGGTAAATTAGCAAGTGGAAAGGAAGATATCAAAGTAACAGGTGCTAGCCATAGACATAATTTGCTCTCCTCGGTTCTATTGAGCACCGTCTACAACTCAATCGTCAATAGCGCGTGGGTATTGGAGGCGTTTGGAAGTTTGAAATTTAGTCGTATCACGTGCGGACCTCTCCACAAATCATTTGCAAAGGGCTTAAATTCTTGAAGCATCCTTGGGTGTGATTCTATACTCATTAAAACGTAGGGCTTACGTGGAGTTTCCGCAGTCGTTGACGTGTCTAAACTCCCTTACAGTACCCAATGAAAACACAGTTTAACCACGTTCGCAGGGTCCTTGGGAACCACAGTTGCGTCTGCTCACGTGACCACTTAAGATGGTCAACCGAGGCTTGTCAACCAAAAGATAAAATACTAATAAGAGTAAGAAGAGATTAAAGCATATACAAACTACGTCGCTTTCGGGCAGCTACGATAACATCATTTGAAGGTAAAACAGGAAACCTGTCTAAAAAACCTTAACCTGAGGTAAAATCTGATTGCACAGCCTAGTAATGTCAGTAACGGCATTGATCCAAAGTGGCATGACATAGCCTCTTAGCCAATTTATCGCCGATCAGCTTTGCAGGAGTGAAGGCAAACTCCATCGAAGCCCCGGCAAAGTTCTTTTGATAATAGCTATAACACTGGAGTGAGATCGATCCCTTGTAAAGTGATTGAGGGCTGTCGTGATTATTACTGCTGCATCAGACACATGACAGAGCAGGGGAGCAGTGGAAAAAACCTCACGAAAAGCGGCCATGATAAAAACCACACCCAACGTACACAGGTGATTAACTTTAAATATGTTATGTCATGCTAAGCTACTACATAACTCAGACTTACTTTTTGTTTGCCCACCGCTCTTCGCCATATCAAACCCAGAGTTAGCCGCTATTTCCTCCTGTGCCAGGTCATACGTGATTTCGCTCACGTGGACTCCAGCCCCGGCTTTCTTCTTTTTTTCAAGTTCGACAGGATGATGCAAGACATACAAACTACTTGAGCCAAACATCACTCTATTAAAGAAAGTTACATTATAAATTCTTCATTGTTTTGGGAAACGATTGAGCTTTGTTTAATAATGGCGTGTTTTCGGTTTGTGTGAATTAACTGCTCTAGGGAAATCTTGAAAAAGTTTCAATTCAGAACTGCAAGAGGCAAATAGACAGCTGTGCGAAGCAAACTTTCTTGCAGCCTTGGGGACTGAACTTCGAAGAGCGCAGCTCACGATATCGGGCAGAAACAGGAACACATCAAAATGGACCCTCTATCTTTCATACTGGGTCTTCGAGTCAACCCTATCTCAAGTACAGTTATTGATAGAACGCCTTTCTTAAGTGTAGATAGAGGTTATTTTTGATGGGCTCCTGGCAGAAAGCATAAATAAGGCGTCTCTGCCAGCAGCTACACGTCCATGTTTGATGTCGGTGCACAGCACCGCAGGTAGATGTAATTAGCTGAGTCCATTTTGACGAGGGAAGAAAACCGGATCACCCGTAGAAAACCCCTCGAGTAAGGTTAAGATCGACTGTAACTGAGCCCACATACAATCGCAGAGGTGGGGGGGGGGGGGGGGGGCAGATAATGACCACAACGCACGACAGTCTGAATTTCCAAAGCTTACAGCACGGGATATTCGCAGACGGTCATTTAAAGCAGATGAAAAACGGGAAACGCAATGAGTAACCCTTTTAGGTTGTTGTTGTTGTTTTTTAAAAGTTAGTTTGGGGGGAGGTTTTAATGGAATTTCGACACTTATGCCTAATCCTATGCCTTTATCGAGTGTAATAGGCTGTCACCATCAAGAAATTGCATCCCAACTAAAACGAAGACTAAAGACTTTGAAATGTGATCATCTTCAGTTGAGTGAAATGCCAGTACGGAGTAACCGCTGAATTCCCTGACACCTTTGTTAGCATTCAGCGGCGTTCTCTGAAGAACGAGTCAAAAAACAATAGACAATGTTCTTATGCAAATAAGATGCTGGGTATTGACCATGAGTGTAAGAGGTTATGCTGACGAAAGATGAGCGTTAAGTACTTTTAAGTCTTGAAATTAAGCAAAGAAACAAAACTTTAATTAAGCGGGGCGTAATGTAGAAAGAGTAAAGCCCACTAACTGCTCGATCATAACGACTTCTATGTGAGAGATACTAGCGAGCACGACTCGCTTTTTAGCAACGGTCGGAAAACGAAAGTGAACATTGAGCTCCCTGATACAACACGCCATTCATACCTGTCATTGTGGTGAATTTCTATTTCATCATGAGTTGGTTTACCGTTGATCATTAACTTTGCATCAGGATGAGCAAGGATTGTAATGGAATTTCCTTTATGCATCACTGTAGCGTGATCTACAAGAATGCTGTGAAAGAAAGAGTTGGCACATAATCACTAAACTGATAGCACATGATTTGGTGAACGTGCAGAGCAAATAGTATCACGTGACCTCAATTTTCCCAAAATTGCTTCACGACAAGTTCCGGGAAATCAAGTAAACCCGAGTGCGTTTTTCGTGTTTACGAAGAGACGTTTGTTTCCCAACACTCTACAAATGTATCATATTCAACCACTGACCTCAAACCACTCAAAATAATGTCTGGCTTCGGATCTGCTTTTCTGTTTCCAATCTTCGTTTTCCCTAAAATAGTTATTTTATAATTAACTGGCTTGGTCGTTTTTACTTGTGCCGATTGAAGCAGGGATAAGGTAGCTAGTGTGGAACAAACCCAGTATGAAAATCTCGAAGTTTCATTTGAACCCTATTAATGAAATACTCAAACCCTGCTTTGCAGAGCTCTAAGCTAACTGACATTAGAACACTGAAGTCACTTTTCTGTGAGGTTATTAGCACTGACAATGATACAACCGATTTAAAGTAAGTCTTCATGTAAATATCATAAGCTTAACTTTGTTTTCTGCAGAAGTGGCATTACGTTGACTGCGATTTCGCTCTTGCCTCAATCTTTCATCTTTTTATACTTATTTTTCACGTAGAAGACCTCATTTCGATTGCATTCGAGAATACAATGCAAGCAATTTAACGGCAACAGTAATAGCCCCTAAATACACACAAATGACTGCGACCTACCGAATTTAAAACATAAGAGGAGCTTAAAACATTTCAAGACAGTCTTTCAATACAGCAATATTGCCTCAAAGATGAGATATCGTTTTAATAGATAAGGCAAGCAATATCCTCGCCATACCAAGTCATTTTAATTTAACATTTACGAATACATCTCCAAAATCATGTTCCTTGCCAAGTCAAAAAGACAAGTACTTTTCAAATGCACAAGGAAGTGCAGAAGTCCATGGCCGAGAACTCTCGATTTGCGATCGAATGCGGCCCATCAGTTTTCGATACTACCTATTTTTAGAACAGTTACTAATAGGTTTTCGCGGGAAGTGAAAAAAACGTGGCGGTAGAGTGTATTCCTTGCACGATTCAGGATTTTGCATTAAGCACGAGCAAGGACCAATCAGAGGCGTTGTAGTCATCAGGCCCAATCTGATGGCCAGATGGCGGGACCTGTATTGAAAATTTAGAAATTACGGTAAAGCCAAATGAGAGAGATCCAAACTTCTGTGTTATTACCTTTTGGTTGTTATTATGTAGGAGGCGAAAATTACTGTAGACTGGTTGGTGGAGAGGGAACTCTTCTAGTAAATTTGCTTAACGATTCATAACATAACATTGCTGAACACCATCGACAGACAAACCACAGAATCGACTTG
>NC_090883.1:19694023-19696523 GCF_036669925.1 Montipora capricornis | reverse complement strand
GCCGGAACTTGTCCTTACTTAAACTCCCTAAAGGTGATGTTACACGAGCCGATTGTCAAAGCCGATTTTTAATCCATGTTACACGAGACAACTTTTTGCGTAACTTTGTTGCAGTAACGGTATGTTACACGACACGATTCTTAACGCAACATTACTCGCAACATTTGAACCCAGGCTCCTCTCGACAAATATGGCGGACACTGTTGACGTCACTGTCGACGTGACTTATTTTGGTTCTCCGTGGAGCATTCTGGGACGATGTTGCGTTAAAAGTCGACGGCGGGGATGTTACACGCACCAACTCCAACAAACTTTGGGCAATAATGTTGCAGGTTTTTGAAAGCGATTCAAAAACATGCGACATATTGAGGCAACGAGATGTTGCGTTAAAAATTGTCCTGTGCGCCATGTTACACGACACAAGTTTTAACGTAAAAATGTTGCCTTAAAAACCGGCTCGTGTAACATCACCTTAATGCTGAATTGGACACGACGCAACACTGTACCCTCTTCAGAAATTCCAACCATTTGTGGCTCTCCTGGCTCTCCTGGGACCACAATCGGTTGACCGGCCGTCTTCAGCTGGTCCAACAGCCTTTGATTTTCTTCTCTTAATTCCCGAATCAGCTTCTCCGTCGGACTCTCATTGACGACGGCTTTAGTTTTGATGGATTTGGCTCGGTCAGCTAGAAACAAGTGCAAAAGCATCATCAACTATTTGGGTAAACAAAATCAACATTGACGTCAAATGTTTTGGATAAAACACCTTAAGCAAAAGGTCCATATCTTCAATGGTTTCATCCAGCGTCTACGAATGATACCATGGGCTTCCATTCTTTGAAATTGTCGATTTTTGACTCGTCGGGCAGAATAAAGTGATCCAGGCTTTAAACTTAAGACTAAACCGCAAGGTAATTTCCAAAGTTACGAAATACCTCACCAGTTTTCCATCCACTCAAACGAACATAGCCTCAAATGTGTTTCGTTCCTTACATAAAGTTCCTCAACTAAAGTAAACGCATTTTCCCATTTTCTCCTTGAATTGTCGTTTTTTTCCATGGGCTAAAAAATCAGAAGTCACTTGAGCTACCACCAAACTGCAAACTCAAAAGCAGAGTCTATTTATGAAATGACAACTCAGAATGTTTTTACACTGCAATTCTTTCAAATATAGAATCCAAAGCAATTTGTGATGTCATGTCAGAATTGGAGTGTCTTCGGTCATGAAGTTTAAATACAAGTTCAGCCAAGATTGGCGAACCATTAATAATAAAAGCGACATATCGCAATGAAAAAGACAAGGTTATATGAAAAAAAACGTCCGGAAATGAATGAAGCCTGTCTTTTTAAACTATTCTCAGACTTAATTTCGAGCTTATTAGCATTTACTGCAATTTGCAAACAAGCAGAAGTTTCTGCCGAAAGCTGGCAGTCAAATTGAAAATTGTTCTATGTACTATTGTTTCACAGAGCCATTTAATTTCAATTGTTTTACGAAATTGACGATGAACAGTTGTCTACTGAACCAAGCTTGTCTTTTAAACAAGGCTAGAAGCTACATCAGGCAAAGAACGACGCATATAGACTAGCACCTGCAAAATAAGGTACCATGCAAATAACACTATCGTCTTACCAAACCGCAGGGTGGACAGTGTCTCCTCAAAGTTTATGTCAGCAGGACTCAGAGCAGCAATCTGTTACGAAGGAAATTCAGTTAAAACAGTACTGAATTTGTTTTCCTTTCAATCGTTCGGACAAGATGAAATTCAAAACTAGAGACTACAACGATGAAACCAGGACCTTGAGTTTGCTATGAACAAATCGGTTTGCCTCAAAACACCTGGCATAAGCCGAACATAATTGATGACAATTGATGACAATTGTCACGAGAAGACAGCAAACCAAGCCTCTTGGGGCAAGAAACACAAGTGCTGTGATTGGGTAGAATAGTGTTAGGATAGTCGTCCGGCACTCATGTCCAGAAATCCACCTAATTCGTGTTAGCCTGATTCTCAGACGGTCCAGGACGCTCGTGTTACGCACTCTTCTCCCGAGTGCGTGACACGAGCGACCTGGACCGTCTGAGAATCAACAGACTTAACTATCAGAGTGCAAAGTGAAGTGCTAGTATTCTACCATATGAACCATGTGAGCGTTAGCCCTACTAATGGAAACGGGCCCACGAAAGGACAGAGAAAAACTCTGACCAGGGTGAGAATTGAACCCACGACCTTCGGGTTAGATCACCGCTACTCTACCGACTGAGCTACAAGGTCAGACGGGAGCAGGTCGTGGGAATTTAAGAGAATCAGGCTACCTAATTCGATGCACACACAATTTGACATCCAATACGAAGTGTCCCTTTAAGTCTACGCCTTTGCTACCTATATCCTACAATAAAGTAAGGATAAAGGTTAGAGTTACTTTTAGCTTAGGGTAAATGCAGTTGTTTATCCTTACTTGAGGAGAAGCATTTCGGGGAAACTTTGTGACATTAATA
>NC_090883.1:19686523-19689023 GCF_036669925.1 Montipora capricornis | reverse complement strand
AGCGTATTTTCCAACTTTTATACAGCAGATAAGATTATATGTGTAAAAAAACTACTATGCACGGTCGACCAACTTAGCCGAGACACGGATGCAACAGTGATTGCTGTTTACTTACAAGTCCCGGAGGGCACTGTTGCCACGCGAAATGACTGCTGCAATAATCGGAAAATCATGGCAATAATGATACCTTGATTAAAGACCCTAATAACTAGTGCTCTTTCAATTCTCCGCGGTCGAAGGATTTCAGAAGATATTATTTAATCCTTTCAAACGAGCACCAAAAAGGCCTTTCCACGTGCGCTTATCTCCCAGTTGTTCCCACCATGAGGGCCGGAAGTAAAATGTTATGCGAAGTGCTTGTAATTTTAATTTGTTCTGCGCATCAACTTTTATCAGCCAATGAAAAAACTGGAATTTTTAGTTGCGACCAGAGCACACGTGACCAAAAGAAACGGAGAGCTCTGGGAACCAGAATGTATTTGGACCAAATTATCTTTTTCATTGGGGAGTTTAAGCCACAACGACGCCACAAAGAAGAGCATTATTGGTTTCAAAAGTAGAAAACCCTGCCACAAGCATCATTTTCAGTACAGTCCAGTAGGGATCCTTTAAGGTGATTCCTCAGAAAAAAAAGTTGTCGAACGATTTTCTTGAAACTTTCCCTGAATGTTCCCTACTAATCCCTGTTTGGAGAAATACAATAAAAAAGATATGTCACCGTCCTTGCTTAAGAGACATAATGGGACAATCTTACCCCATTGATGCCGGTACTGATACTAATCACGCGCGTTATTTCATCGGCTCACGGTACATTTTGCGGTAGCTAAACGAGAGGGTCTTAAAAGTAACATTTGAAAAAACACCTGATAGGTAGAAAGTCTAGAGCATATGGAACACTGTCTTACATAGTTTATGGAAAAATCACTCACCTTAAACCGACGTCGACTCAAAACGGTTTTTGAGTCGTTGTTTTCAAGATCATAATTTAAATTCCTGGGTAAAGGGCTTTTAGCTATATCTTTTTTTCTCGTTTTAAGGGGGGTAACTTGTACACCAAAATTATGAAATAAACAATATAGGTCACTGTGCTCGTTTAAGAGTAAAACACCATTGTAGCCGTGCATACGGAACCCGCGCCCGCAGTGCGCGCGGCAGTCAAAACTGTGGTGTCCTGTCAATCATTTGCCCCTTCACTGGAAACGGTGCACGCGGTGCGTAAAAGACGTTGTTTTCGATCTACCCTGTCGAAAGGACGCCATCAAAGTCCCTTTTCGCGAAGTTAACACAAATAAATTCATTATCAAAACAGTTTTGACGTCTTCTTACACTTTATTCGAAAATAATTGACTGAATTCGTCTTAAATTAGTTAGAAAAAGCACAAATAACAGCCAAAGCACAGCAGCTGACGTTTGAATCGCCGCTTGCTTGATTATAATTTTTATTAACATATTGTAAAGTTACACGTTTGTTGTTTCTGATTTTATTAAAGACCTTATTATTATTATTATATTATTATTATTATTATTATTATTATTATTTACAATGTTACAAATTTGACCAATATATAATTATTGACACACCGTGTGCGCAGTGCAATACTGAGGAATCACCTTAATAGGCCAATATCAGTTTGTGTGTAATGGACATGGATGGCTTCATAGCTTTTCAGAGCGGTGTTTGTAATATCTGGCTTAGAATCTGGCTTGCTAGAGTCCTTTTCTCGCAGCCAGAGACTGAATCGTTAAGGCCGCAGCTCAACGAGGTCATACTGAACAAGCTGTGCAGCCGGGTAGGCAAGGACATCGAAACAACAAAATTCCCTAAATACGACCAATGCATGACCTCAGAGCTCAACACCACAGCCAGATGGAATAAGCTAGGAATCGATTTTGCTGTGGGAGGAAAACCGGAATGGCCGGTAAAAAAAACCCCAGAGTAAGATTGAGATCGACTGAAACTCAGCCGACATACGAACTTAGGATACGATCCCGAGCGTTACGAGCGTAACCACAGGGCCATCATTAATTACTCCCCGTACATAAATCTATATGCAATTAAAGGCGTTACCGTAAAAGCCCTTTGCAGGGTGTTGCCTGACTTTAAGCCCTCCTTTCTTGTTACTTGCTGGGTTTAACAGATCTCGCACCTGCAACACAAGGATTAAAACAGGACAATTACATGGACAGGACTCTCCTATAGTAAGTAAACTTCGCGTTAAGATTTTTCGATCATCGCCTTGACGATTAGAAAGAAAGACATACGCCTTCATTCTTACACAATAGACTGCACAAACGCTACTTTTCTCAACTCGTCCAACGGATGTCATTTGTCAAACTGAAATGACGTCTGATATGATGAATAACTTGTTTAAAATTATAAAGCTATCAAAAATAGACGTTAGTCTCCTGAGGTAAGGTAAACCTGAATTTTAACGTTGTCCAGACAGAAACATGACACTCCTGCTAGATTGTGCAGGTTAGGGTTGCAGGTCATTCTTTC
>NC_090883.1:19669023-19674023 GCF_036669925.1 Montipora capricornis | reverse complement strand
TGGACTGTTTGGTCTTTTTATTTTATTGTTCTCACAGCAATGAAGTGCAAAAACCAAAGAAGTATCAACAACTTCATGTAAGTGGTCACATTATGCCTGTAGACACAAATTATTATTAATTTATTACTCATTTTGAAAGTTCTGCAATTTAATAATAACAGCAATGATAGTAGTCTAGCAGCAGTAGAAGTGTAATAGTAAAATCAGTATTAAATAATAATAATAAACCTTTATTTTCACATGATAATGTCAGTGCTCGAAATTAGCAGTAGTCATCCCAGACGACCAGAAAGTTTACCGGGCGACCAGTTTTTGGTAAAATGAAAAGCCTGCATGGTTGCCTGTAGAAAAAACTACGGACAACCCAGCCAAAAATAGAAAATGAATTACATCTCAGCAGCCACTCACTTTTCGGTTTTCTGTTGTCAATATCTGGTAGTGTTGTGAAGTCAACAATAATGAATTTGCCGTAGCCGAATATTTTCCCGTATTTTGAATATATGTTGCTTTCACAAAAAATTGTCAGATAGGAAAGTGCAAGAGACAATATCACAAAAATGTAGGTGATGCAGATTGAAGAATCAATTTTGAAAATGCTGAAATTTAAACCCATACTTCCACAAAAAAACCACAGGCGCACACTTAGAACTATGTGATACTCACCTCCAACGCCACATGATTGCTTCTCAACACAACGTACCTTTTTAGCGTGTGTGGTTTCCTAATTGGCCACCAAGCATTAATTTTATCAGGGCAACCAAACTTACGGATTTATTTGCCTGCAGCTTTTGAAACAGGGACAACCTGGATTCTTTTTTAATTTCGAGCACTGTAATGTTTATAATAGCTGAATAGGTTGTGGGGTGGCATACACAAATGAAATCAAATCAATTGATTTCAGTCATGTATATCAAATCACATGTTGGTTAATTACAAGGAAAATGCACACGTACGTAAAAGAATGTCAAGATCACTTTCTCGCAGTGGGTTTTTCAGTTGATATTCCAGAGTCATCCTACGCCATTGTCAAGGTTAGCAGAATAATTAATATGCAAGAGTTTAAATGATCAGTTATTGATTAAGTTAAACGTACACATTGCAGAATAACTTTCTTGTTAATATTAAAGGTGCAATACATGTAGCTACACCACTATAGTACTGTACATGTAAGTATAAGTCTTAGAACACTTTTCTATTAAGAGTTGGCTACTTCACCTTTTATGTTATGCAAATTTGTACATTTAACTTACTATCAGCTTAAAATTGAATGTTTATTTTATAAGTAATAACTTAATAATTATTATTTTGTTGACCTAATGACAACAGGGTTCATTGAGCCAATCAGGGGCATTTTGGTTTAACTGATATCTACAATGTATTTTGATCTCAAATTGATACAGGTGATGCCATTTTCAGTAATGCAAGGAGGGAAATATGTGGCCCATGTCTTGCTCAAGCGCAAGCCAAGGAAAGCAGTAGTATTTGTGCGAACAAAGGGTGGGTTAATAGTAATGAAAAGGAAAGCAGTTATTAAAATGAATAAATGACAAATTTTTCTAGAAATTTTCTCAAGCTGCCACTATACATTTGGAGGAGAAAGCAGTGTTTCATTGTATCCTTCACAGATGATTGTATTGGGCTAAATGAGTGAATGGTGAACAAACTTTTGAGTCTTGCAACTTCAAGAAGAATTGAAATTACATGGGTTTAATCTCAGATCTCAGAGTTATTCTTAATTCGTGGAAAACGTGCCATTCCCAATTTAACCAGAAAAATTCTAATTTTGTTATAAAATTATAGTAAATATCCTAGGATTTTTCTTTTTCTAAAAAATCATATCTTGAACACTGTGCTCAGTGAAGACATTATTTTTATCTTTCACATATGAGGATGTAGTTGTCATCATGGTAACAATCTTAGCCAATAAAAAGGTAGCTTCCCCTTCCATAAACGTGTAAGATACTTTTGTGCTGCAATATCTCTCTACTACATAATAACATTTTTTTATGACTCAATTTGACATTATAATCATGATTTTAGCAACTTTCATACATGACTTATGCCTCAAATTATTAGACATTATCATGATTTTCTTAACTTTAGTGTGCTGAGAGTATCTCACACTCGAAGATAAAATCCGTATCCCTGCGTGACCATATAAAATTATCCTCTATAATTATACAAGTAATTCTGCTCCAGTTTCTTGATTGCATAGAAGGTTGGCAATATTATCAAAGTGCTTTCATTGTGTCAAAACTACTTTGTTACATGTAGAAGTATTGTACAGTAGCTGTGGGTCTTGTGATGTTTCTCCTGTTGGCTGTTTTATTTGCAGTGCTAGTTGAGGAGCTTAAGAGAGAATTGGAAGAATATGGACTGAAATGTTCATCTCCAAATAAAGAGGTCAGATATTTCTCCTGCATGTAAAATTGCTTTTACAATGTACACTGCAAAATGTTTTGTGCAATGAATAACTTTGTCTTTTTAATGCCATGGCGAGACAAGTTGCACAAAACATTGTCCAATGTAACACCTTTGTATTATTAATGTTGCAAGATAGGAGCAGGAGTTTTTTACCATGCACCAGTGGCTCAGTTGGTTGAGCATTGGGCTGCCATGCGGGAGGTCGTGAGTTCAACTCTAGCCGGACCAACACTCAGGGTCTTAAAATAATTGAGGAGAAAGTGCTGCCTTTGTAATTACATCCACAAGTGGTTGAGACTTTCATGTCTTCTCGGATGAGGACTATAAACCGTAGGCCCTGTCTCACAACCCTTGAATGTTCACAACCCATTGGGACGTAAAAGAACCCACACACTATTCATAAAGAGTAGGGCATGAAGCTCCCGGTGTTGTGGTCACGCCTCATTTCATTCATTCATGTGCTGGGTGAGATCGCTAATGGACTGATAGCGGCTGCCAGCGGCACCTATAAAATTTATTACCGGTATATGCTGATGTCCAATCTCATCCATATAGATCCCTTGCTTGTAAAGCGCATTTGAATATGCCAATAGAAAATGTGCTATATAAATTCATTACCATTGCCATTACCATTACTATTTCCTGGCAGGGAACCATGGCCTTTGACATGATGGAAACTGAGAAAACAGATATTCTTGAAACAGATGCTGCGCATGTGGGGGATACAGGGAAAGTGGACTATGAGCAAAAAATCATGGTGGTGAGCTTGCTACACTGTCTAACAGTCCCTTCAGAGTCTGCTTGAGGCACACAACTTAGCAAAACCAGTCATAGCAGGGACCTTTGACTCTGAGGTTATTGCTACCTACAGTATGATATGCTGCTTTAATAGGAGACTATGATATGCTGCTGTTTTAATTGATACAAAAAGCCAATGTTGACAGAAGGAAAGGGAATTTAAATGAATAAGAAAGTGTTTGTGAGAGAAAGATGGACAACTGTGTTTACTTTATCTTATAGGTTGGAGCCATTTAATAGAGTTTTTAATGGTCATATTTTAGGTCTTCATGGTTGCTATTTACTGCCCCTTTAGACTCTCCCCCAATAATCATCATCATCATCATCATCATCATCATCATCATCATCATCATCATCACAATGAGTTTAATTTATTTAAGCAAATGAAAGAAAAGAAATTAAAAGAAAACAGTGGCAAATGACACTGAAGAAGTCCAGGTATGAACGGAACTCGAATCTCAAGCTCTGCTCAAGCCGGGGTTTATTTCAGTGCCATAAATCAACAGCAAACGTCAAACGCCAACAGCTCTTTCAAAAGAGAATTTTCATGATATAGCAACAAGAGTTTTGCAGTTTAATACACCTCTGTCTCCATATCACCTCTGATTTATGCTCTGTAACAATAAGCATTACAACAAGTAGCTGTTCCTACGGTAAAACATGTATGAAAAGTTAATGTTCAGAATGTTTTCTCCTTGCAGATGACTGAGGTTGAAGTAAGAGCAATGGAGTCTTGTCTTCCCGTGGATCTTATTTTACTCGGTAAGGACACCCACTCATGGCACTCCTTTGTGAACACCTGTCCTTTCACTTGCTTCAGTTCGTTTTTAATAGTATTTTGTGGATAAAACATATTAGCTGCTCTAGAACACAATGACAAGGGTCAAAACCCAAACTGTTCACTCGCGCATTCTGTTCTAAATTTCAAGTCCGCCTTTTTTCCTCATTTTTTTGGTTGAGAATTCCTGTTCCCCAACTCGAAATGAACATGCCATTTCTGGAAACAGAATGTAAATGTAAAATTTAGGTGGACGTCAATCAAACGTTTCCATGACAATAGTCCTGTTCTCTTGATGGCAGTTGAATTCGTCATGGAAACATTTGATTGATGTCTACCTAAATTTTGCTTTCGAAAATATGAAAGAATATCGTTGAGGGGTGGGCATGACTGATAACTGCTGTAAGATATGGGAATTTGCCTGAAAAATGTCTCATTGAAAAGACTACCAATAACAGAGATTTCACTCATCTGTTTTAGTGGGTCCATACAACTAAATTTCTGTCACAGAGTTTGCAAAAACAAACATGTTGTTGAATTAATTTTAGGTGTGTTGGCGAATGGACTTTACGGTGTATAAGCTATTCGAATTCACAAATTCAAGAGGCGAATCGTCGTGGAGGAGAAACGACCTTCATAGTCGCTTCATTGTACATTCTGGACCAATGTTGTTCCCATGCATATGACCTCCTTTTGCACCGTCCCTTAGAGCCGGGATGAAAAGACCCTGGGAACTAAGTTAAGTCTATCTCATTCTTTGTTTATTTATTTGCTTTAGTTCAACAGCCAATGACCGGCAAAAGCTTTGCGTTATTTTGTCTGAAGAAGACACATGCAAAAGTTCATCCCCTTGATGTGGTGCTGCTGTACTCGCACAATGACATGGCATTCTTGAGCCAGGTAAGATACTTTCAGATTCTCTCATGGATACTTCTAGCGACTAATCAGTTGCTATTTAATTACGGGAATTTGTTCAGCGCTGGGCAGACAATCAAGAAGG
>NC_090883.1:19619023-19664023 GCF_036669925.1 Montipora capricornis | reverse complement strand
CGTCATTTCACAATGTGCCAATGGTGACGGAAGGAATTTCGTCACTTCCTGGAGAATCTGTGGTAAGAACTCAGTGGTACATTAGTTGTGGTTATAGAAGCCCTTTTACCCATGGGTAAATAGCGTTTGACCACGGGCAAGGACATTTTTGTGTGTAACCGCTTTCCCTAGACCGAAACTGCCCAAGGGTTATTTCCATGGGTACATTAAAAAGAATAAAAGAACTTCCCAGGGCAGTTCCTAAACTAAGAAGTACGGTTTATCTGCTCCCTGGGGTGGCTTGGCCAATCATAAAGCAGAACGTAGCTAATAGGCGAAGAGCCCTAATTATATTAATTATACCTTATTATTTTACCCTGATGGGGGTCTTTTTTTGTATAACCGCATCCCTAAGTGTAACATAAAACCTGAGCTGAACCAAAACCAAACCATTTACCCTCCGAAAGTCCCCAAACCCAATGTGTGTGTAACCACAACTAATGTTTAAAGATTGTGGTCCACAGTTTAGAGCTGGGACGATCTGCGAATAAAAAAAAAAGAAAAAAGGAAGGAAAACTGGAAATAAAAAAAAAGGCAAAGCCGATTGAAAAGACGTTTAAATCTTCGTTCCCGATGTATTGAATAGACGTTAATAGACCACATACAAGGGTTTACGTTTATGCAAACGTTGGCCGTGTAGCACTTATATTTCAACAGAATTAACCATGAAAGGGTGATGTGATGTGCTATTTTCTACCTATGTAAACCATGTGAGCGTTAGCCCTACTGATGGAAATTGTAGCTCATAGCTCAGTCGGCAGAGCAGCGGTGATCTAACCCGAAGGTCGTGGGTTCAATTCCCACCCTGGTCAGAGTTTCTCTCTGTCCTTGTGTGGGCCCATTTCCGTTAGTAGAGCTAACGCTCACATGGTTTACATGGGTAGAAAATAGCCCTTCACATCACCCTCTCATAGTTAATTCTATTAATAGATCACGGCTTAGTATTGTCTTCGTTCTTTGTTCTTTTTTAAAATAGTAAACATTTAAGGACTCATTAAATAAAAGATTCATTTATTAATTAATTGCTTGATTTCCTTACTTTGTTGTTGCTGTTTGTTGTTGTTCTTGTTTTCTGGGTGCAAGTTATGGGCTGAATGATTGAATCATTATTCTTCTTCAAAACTTTTTTCCTTCTGGGGCCTTTAGTGTCGGTTAAGAAGGGATCTTATAGAGGATTTGTCGAGCGAAAACTCTGCTTATTATCTACGTAGATCTAGTGAGTATGTTAAGCGAAGTTTTGACGTTCAAGTTTTTCAATCCATATAGGTTGTTGCTGGACGACACTTAATAGAACTGCCACCTCCTGCCATCACAGCAACTTTACCGCCAAAGTATCCCCTGTCTAAGGTTTTTCAGCCTCCAGTTCCCGTTCCTGCCAAGGTACTGAGAAAAGGATTGTTATATAGGTGGCGCAATTTGACTTAGCGATGGATGCCAGCTGAGGTAGAAGAAGGTCTTAAGTGAATTTGAGTTCCCTCGAAACTCGACGTTTAATGAAACGAAACCTGCCAATGGACAGAACATCCAAAGGGAGGGAGAGAGAGGAAGAGTGGGAAAGAGTTTGTCCTAGCAACTTCATAAGCGGCTTATTGAATGTGGTGTTGGAGGTTATGCTGTATATTTACAGCACGAGCTAGCCTGCGAGCAAGGTTTTTCCTCACCCACCGCCTCGAGAGAGCTTTCTGGCAGGCTAAGCACGAGCCAGAACCAGTGATTGTTCAAAGAAAGAACTCTAGGCTAGTTACCGGAGAACGTATTTTTCTATTCGCCTTAATTTCTTGGAACGCGATCTATCGCCCAGCTACTAAGACCAAATGACGTCCAACTTTGATGTGACCAAATGGCGTAGCAAGTTCTTTTCTTTACTGAGAAGCCCTTGTCAGACTGGTTTACCGTGCAGGAGGTCGCGGGTCCGAACCTAGGTCGGACCAACATTTGTATGTTTCGTTTAACCGTTCTCCGCTCTTCCAAGGCAACGCATTTTGCAAGCAGCATGGTGTCGTTACCCTTGCGTAGTTAGTCGGCTAACCGTTTGTCACCTTTATCACTCCACGTTTTGGCTCACAAGTTACTTGTCAGATCACTCCTAGTACTTCTGTGGTGGTAACGACTTATATGATAAGGCACACATCACCTGCTTATTTTCAGTATTACCCACCCCACCCTCTCTGTTTACCTTCCACTCCTCTCGTCTTTGCCTCATTCAACCATTTCCAACTATTCTCAAGGTAACGCTTTATCCCGAAGTTAAAGAACGTGTTGAAAACCTTAAAATGGTGCTAATCTCTGAATGCGCTGTGTTTTCCTTTTTGTTAGCAATCAGAGCGACATAGACTCAAGGACCGCGTGAGAATCTATGTCCGCGGAGGGGCTGGAGGCCAGGGATCATCTTACTTCGGTGGATTCGGAGGGAATGGGGGAGACGTTGTCGTTCAGTGCTTCCCAAACGCCACACTCGATCACTTCTCCGTCAAAGAAAACAGACGGATTTTAGCTGAACATGGCACTTATTTTTCGTGAGTCTTACAATGCAGTAGATCATTTTGCAGCGGTTTTACGTCCATGTTCGACGGTTTCATTCACTTAGAGTTTGCTATCGGAAACGAATTACAACGTTTCTTCAATTCATTGTGGAAAGATTTCTTTTAAGAAGTACATAATATATAGATTTGGCAATTTGTACGGGCGGGCGGACGTGCGCTGACGTCATAAGCAAAATTTCTTGCATGGATAGATTTCCCAAAAAGATCTTACCCATGGTGCTCCGCTGGCGCGCTTTGCGCGCCTGAGCTCCGCTTGTGCTGGTGCTAGCAAACTTCTCATACGTTAAAAAAAAAAAGAAAGAAAAAGATTTAGCGGGACACATGGGTGGATTGACCAGGATCTTGCCAATTATAATATCCATTACTATTTAGACTAACAAGATAAGCTCTAGGTAAGTCCATTTTTTAAAACGTTTTCACAGAGTAGCAATCACAACAACTAAAAGGTTAACCGGATTTAAGTTTAAACCAAGTGGTGACTCGCACATAACATCTGGTGGTAAATTAAGAACTTGTGAACTTTCGCAAAGTACTTTCGATACAGTCTGTATGAAAATGTGGTGATTCGTATGACCTTGAAGTTGTTTATCCTCGACCCCAAATTTCCTCTCTAATGATTGTCATTTGTTTTTCTGTTTGGTGATCTGCTGTTTTCCTCATGTTTTTGTACAATGGAACTTGTTAGTTTCAGTTTTTCCAGGATTATGATATTTCTTCATATGAAAGAAATCTCTCTACGTGAGCTTTTATTTGACGTTGTTTCTTTTTTATTTCTTTTTCTGACACTTGCAATGGGTCAAATTTTGTTGGAACTAAATTGTTTTTCTTAAAAAGGGGGAAACGAGGCATGAAACGGAAAGGAATGCGAGGTCGTGACACAGTTATCCCAGTTCCCATTGGTACCACTGTGACAACAGATGACGGTCAAATCATTGGGGATCTTGACGAAGTGGGATCCAGGCTTTTGGTGGCTAGAGGTGGTCGGGGTGGTTGTCCTGACACAGAAGACTGGAACGGAGAGAAGGGCGAGAGAAGAATAATTAGACTGGAAATGAGACTGATCGCCGACATTGCCCTTGTTGGGTGAGCTTTCTTCTTAATATCTCTCATGTTTTTTCGCCACTCTTGAATCATGAAAGGCCGCAAAGACGGTAGAAGATCACAGCTTCCACTCTATCCCGTGCTAAACTCATCTCGTTCAAGGGCCTCTCCTAATATCTCGAGGAAAAGGGAACCCGGGAGCGAGATTATTCAAATGCTGTGGTGAAACCTGCTTTTGACGGGTCGGGGTGGCTATTGTCTTTCAGAGGATAAACCAGAGTTACTAAGTGAGTCTTATATAGATTCATCCCAATTTGTTGGTAAAGTAAACCTCAGACTCGGATATTTTAGTTTTGTTACCGGGGCCAGATTGAGATCGTAATCAATCATCTCCAACACACGCATGACTCACCATGTTTGTTTGTTTGTTCTTTGTTTTTGTTGTTGTTTTTTTTTTCAACATCTAGATTTCCCAATGCAGGCAAATCGAGTCTCCTCAGAGCCATCAGCAGAGCCACTCCAAAGGCAGCGGATTACGCATGTAAGGCATCAGACAGTGCTTGCAATGCCCACGTCAACGATAATAAGAACGTCACGTCAAAATAAACATTTGCGCCTTCGTAACCATTTTGCAAATAGAGTGCTTTAATAGGCTAAATTCGAATTGTGCAGCAACTAAAGAACAGAGTCGAGATTTAGGGGAATGATTTGCATTTTCCTTTGTTTTGTACAAGACAGAATGCTAATTATTCCCCTTTTCCTTTGTTTTGTACAAAACAAAATGCCAATTATTCCCCTGAACCTCGACTCTGTTCTTTAGTTGCTGCACAAGAGGCCTCTTTCGATATATTAAAATCCAGCTTGAAAGAGAGGTTTCGAGGACAAAGACAAAGGAAAGTGGGTGATATGCTAATATGTTTCACATTCATTGCAACTTCTTTCTATTGTTTTTGTCCTCTCTGCCTCACTATCAAGCTGAATTGATATTTCGAAAGTAGCCTATTCAAATGCACGGCAATGTTTTTCACCGAAGCAAGAGAAATCGTTGTTAAAATAAAGTGGTTTCATTCCCTGGAGAATTAGTTTACGAGACAATCATGGCCGCCACAAAGCACAAAGTCGTAGGAAAAATGTTCTACCATTCACCATCTCTGCTATCTGAGCTATGAAGCCATCTTGGAGCTGGGGCCCGTTTCTCGAAAGTCCCTATAACTTTTCGGGCCTCGACGGTGCCCAAAACACACCATTTTTTCGAGAAGATAACCAATCAAATTTGTCGATTAAATTATGCGCAACTTATTTGTGAACCCGTGCGAAGCGAAAACAAAAGATTATGCACTGTCAATGTCAATAGACCGTATTCGTATTCTCAGTATTGGACTGGAACTAGCTTGCAATGGAGGCTAATGTGGGGAAATATATCAAAAAGTATTTGCATTTGAAAATATTCCCCCTCATTAGCCTCCATTGCAAGCTAGTTCCAGTCCAATACCGAGAATGCAAATATGGTCAATTAAATATCGATTACGACAACATTGGAGGTTTGAAGGTTTCATGATCAGTCCCTCTATCAAGTCAATTGGTCGGACGGTTTCATTCACACCGTATTCTTCATTCTTTATTCTTTGAACGTCAAACACATCAATTTTGTCTTTCCTAGTAAATTTGTATGTAATCCAGTCTAATTTTCTTTTCAGTTACGACCATGCGTCCTAACATTGGAGTGGTGGAATATCCGGATCATTCACAGGTATGATTTGCGCAGTATCCTAAACAACGTCATATTGTGAGATTGAAAGTTTTCTTTCTTTAACGTAATCCTCATTGGCATTTAAGAGATTTGAGAGTCTGCCAGTCAAATCTTTCCAAATGATAAAATAACCACCTTAAGAAAGATTTGCGTGCTGATGTTTCGCTGAAGCGTTAGCTTTCAACAGCCTTTCGTCTATTTGCCCGCGGCTGACGAAGCTTAAGTGCTAACGCACGAAGTGCTAGCTTACAAATCTCACTTTTATTTCTCGTTACATGAAATTAAATTTGACTTTTTCCGCTTTCTTTTCTCCACATAACTCATCTACTGTATGATATGAATTGTCCGTTGCCTTGCAGGTCAGCGTGGCTGATCTCCCAGGCTTGATAGAAGGAGCTTCAGTTAATAGAGGCCTGGGGCATAGCTTTCTTAAGCATACTCAAAAAGCCAGTGCGCTGGCCCTTGTGGTATGTCGTTTTTTTTCCTTTTTGATGTTCCTGATTTATTGCAAATTTCAAATGCAGTCAATGGTTGACACAGTTCGTGCGTGTAGGTTGAAGTTGACGAAACACCTCATTTCGGGGCCGCGTTGTTGATCTTCTTTGAAGCACAGCGATGAAGTTGTAGATTGGAAAATAGAAGTTGTTCACGAGAATAGACCTCTTTACAGTTGTGTGCTTAGTAACCTGGCCTTTAAATGAAAGTTAGGCGGGTGTTGACCATGTTATGTTAAAAACCACCTTCCTTTTCTTATGTTAATTATGTTGTTGTCATGCTAATTAGTAAGAATTTACATAAAGAAAAGCAATGAGGTTTCTATCAAAACAAGGTCAACTTCAGCCTCACTTTCATTCATAGGCCAGGTAACTAAGCACACAACTGAAAAAGGGACTATTGGAACAGCAACATTGATACGTGAGGAAGCATAAATCCGTCGTCCAAAAAATTACCAGTTGTTGGCTTTTCAGTTGTGTAAAATATAAAAATGCTATAATTCATTTATGTCGTAAAAATAACCCATTTACAGATATCGTTTTCTATTTACTTGGTTGGGACAAATCTGAAGTTTTCAGGTAGCCTTGTGCGCCTTTCATAACCTTGTTTTTTCAGTCGACAATTTCGTCTTTCTCTGCCGCTACTTTAATGGAAATGGTTAACGGTTCCACTGTGATGAAATATGAAATTAAAGGGGCTTTGTCACGAAATTTAGCCAAATTCAGAAACTGGTAACTGACAACAAGATAGGATAAGGTAAGGGAACGGATCTCTATGCCTCATCATAGTTTTTTAAAATCTATTTTTAGTTTCGCAAAGCCATTCCCAATGCCGGGCATATTTAAGTTATGTTTAAAAAACGAGCAGCAGTGTTTTATCAGGCTTAAAAACGCGAAGCGTAGCCAAGTGTGTTTTTAGACCCGATAAAACACGTGCTGCGAGTTTTTTGAACGGCTTCCAAAACATTCCACAAAAAGTGTGTCCCTCTGGACTTAGAACAATGGTTCCAACTGTGAGAGGAGAATCTTAGCATACAAGAAAAACAAGCTATGCGTTATTAGTAGAATTCTACTAGTATACTAATGCGAATGCTGTAATCTGATTGGCTGAGCCATTGAACACTATCAGCCATGAGTGTGCAGTGGCTGGAGGTCGTCTTGGAAATAACGACGTTTTTTTGGGTTTTCCAGAGTTTTGGAGGAAAATTTGGATGCAAATGGTAATTAAATTTCTGAGAAATTTAAACGAAGGACATTTACGGATTCTTGACTTTCAAAAAAGTTGAAATTATTGAAAAAGCTGATGCGCTCGCGCGCACAACTTAGATATTAAATGGCAATTCAATCCGAGCGATCTTTTCAGGCGCAAAGTTTAATAATACGTCAAGAAACAATTGAAAATCTCATAACGTCATTATAAGTGACCAATCATAATTTATTGATCACCGGAAATAAATTTTTAGTTAATCGCTTTGTCCTATGTCCAGTGATTTTCACGTGCAACCTCATGTGAGCTGAACCTACGATCTCTTCATTGTTTTTTTTTGGCCAATCACATGGCACTCTGTAATGTCCAATAGCTTGCATTACCACGTGCACCATCACTCTGTTTTTTTCTCACGGCCAAGCACAATATATCTTGAAGTTTTCTTTTCAAATTCGCTCCCATCACTCCCATGTTGCTTAATTTTATTTTATTGGACATAGGAACCCTTCTTTAGTGCCATGTTGTCAGGTATCAATCATTTTACATATATAACTTATAAATTAGTTAAAGGCAGTATTACTGTATGCAAGTTACCTATAGTCACAATCGATTTCTGCGTCATCACATTAATGTCCCTTTCAGTTGAAAGTTTCAACTCAAGGCAATGATATGACATCTCAGTTAAATTTTGCAATTATTCTCTTAAGTCAGTGGTTTATTTTCAATAAAAATTGGGAATGAGGATGAAGTGCTCCGCTCGTCACACTTTTGCCTCCATAGACTCGACACTTTGTACTCCTGTACATATAGGTTAGTTGGGGCCCTAGGGAGGCCCAAGATTGGTCACAGCCGACCCTATATCGGTTTGTGCACCTTCCATATGTACCCAGGAATGGTCAAAGTCGGCCCGGTGTGTGTACCGCCGTGGTGGTAGGTTTTCTTTAGCTCCCAAAATCCAGAAGTACATGGGGCTGCCCTTTTAAGTTTCAGTGGAGCACTTCGTCTCCCACTTCCCCTTTTGAGCCACACCAAGTGGTTGTTTTTGTTTATGGTAAGTATAATAATTTTGGGTCCCCAGCCATGAGGAAGTTGATGAAGCGTAGATTTTAGATTTTAAAAAAAACTGTCTTTGGAAGAGGCCCATGTATGGGGGATCCGTTCTCTTACCTTATCCTCTCTTGCTGGCAACCAGATCAAGCGAAACGTAAAAGAATAACTTCGTAAAACATTGGAGGAAGGTTTAAATAAAATAGAACATAGAAAAGGAGACAGGAATGGGAGAAATTGAAGAAGATTAAGAAAGATTGCAATTAGGATTTTTGAAAACTGTTCAGCATAACAGGTTTTCAATCTGTGATAATTGCAACTTAAATTATGTACTGATGCTCAACAGACATTTTTTTGTCACGAAGCTTTAATTTTGTTGTTTTATGTATACGAGTGTCACCACAACATTATATAATTTACAAATTCCAGATTTTGGAAAAAATAATTTTTTTGTTCTTTACTCTAAACTTTGACTTCCTAGCCACATTCCACAAGGCTCACATATCAATTCTTTCCATAGACGTTCTTTACATAAGTGCATGTGGGCTCGTCTAGTAATTCCAGCCTCCAAAGTTCTCCCAACGAACGCAGTTCATAATCAATGATTATTCCTCATCATGTTAAAATAAATGGCTATTATTGGCAATGTAGATCATTTCTCAACCTCACTTACCTCATCTGCACATTGAAGCATGATTTTGATTCAATAAGAGCGTTGCTTTTTTAACGCCTGAGCAAGTAAACTGGTTTCTTTTTTTAAAAATAATCTTGTTAACTTTCTAATGCATTGTAGGTTGATATCGATGGATTCCATTTGTCGGACAAATTTCCAGCAAGAACCGCTCTTCAGAACGTGTTCATTTTGCTAAAGGTATTTCATAGTATGTTTATATCGCGCCATGGCGACTATGTCAGCGTCGCAAATCAGTTCTCCGAGAATTTAACTCTGTTCCCTGCGGAGTTGTTTTCTTTCGTTTCGTTAAAAAACGCTCACTCAGCTATCACATGTGGAGAGAGAATAAGCTTTATTGGTTTGCTGAATTCAGTCATTCATGTTCTCAACGTCTAGACCTTCCAGTGACATTTCTTGCTTTACGCAGTACCTCCTTGGTTCTTTTTTTGCGATTTTTTTAAATGATTGTCGTTTCATTCAGGGAGAATTACAAAGTCTGAGAAATTCGGATGAGAGACACTATTGTTGTTTATTGCCGAACAAAAATATCGATTTTTTTGTATCACGTTGCACGCCATCGCACATTCAGCAGATAGTCAGCGTCTTTTGCAAAAAATTGTAGTCGCAGTTTATCTATAAACCCTCTGTCAGTTGGCCCATGATACTGGAAACGCGCTATCCTATCCTATACTCTATTCTACTTTTATGATAGGTTCTTGGCATTTTCATGCGCCAGGCTGCTGGCACTACAAGCTTTCCGTCTAACAGACTTACTCAGTTAAACTACCTTCCGCTATCGGCAAGCTGGCCATGTAAATGATAGTTGACGGTAGTTGGAGAAAAAGAAACTCTCGAACTATCATCGACCATCTTGCACCGTTTGACCGGCAGGGCTCAAAGCTAAACTCGTTATGCTCACAAATGTATGTTTTGCAATAGGCCATTTCCGAGTTCATGTCTGCCTTCTCTTCAAAGCGAGTCTAAGTGCGAAGTTTTTGTTATGAAAATTAGTTTTCATTCATATGTAAAGTAGAACTTCGCACTTTGACTCGCTTTGAAGAGGAGGCAGACGTGAACTCGGAAATGGCCTATTAAATTGAATTTTTAAAGGGGCTGAATTGGACTCGAGAATCTTTATTCTTAGGAGCTTGTTTTATATGACAAGGAGCTGATACACAGGCCAAAGATGCTGGTTATAACAAAACTCGACAAAAAAGGTGCGACGAGTAGATTTCAGGAACTGCGACAGAAGTTACATTCTATGCAACATGGTAAGTCGATCTCTTAGGATCATAATTATGACGACGTTTCAAGTGATTTTTTACAACCGAACACGTTTGCTCTTCCATGATGTTTGGTGACGGAAAGGAAACGTGGAGTGACCAGCGGTTAGCCTTTCGGAACAGAGCAAAAAAGCAATCAAACTCTTGCAGTTGTGGCGCCTAGTTCTGGAGAAATTGGTTGACGACCTGCGCCGTCGTTACCAGACCAACCCTGTTTCGCGATTAGAGAATGAAGAGTGCACGTGTGGATCTAAATCAACATCGTGCCCTTCGATTCCCGTCAGCTTTTCAGAGGAAGCAGGAGTCGGAGGGTACTCTCATAATATGAGGGGCTGCTCATTAACAATTAGACCCGGCGGATGATGAAACAGACCCTCGACCGTTCTTTGTACATAAATTTCCCAAGCATCATCGGGTGTAAGGGTGAATTCGATTGACCGTATTCCGGAAAATGAATACGTGGAAAAGAAGGTAGAAATCCCTCGTTTTTACGGAGATTCACATTAAAATTGTCAAACACCTGCGAAAATGCTATTTTAAACACATCTTTATTATCCTTGCTGCTTCAAAACGCCAGACATACCGTTTTAAATCACCACCCATGTGTTTCTATTCCGGAATAGGCCTTTTGCAACAATTCGCCACGTGAACTTTTTTTCATAAACACGATAATTCTGCTGGCTCCATGAAATTATTTTTCCAGAAATTAAAAGAGCAGCTCAAAATATGCTACCATGCCGATTTTCGTAAGTATATCGTTTAAACTGGTGTTGTTACAGTTGAAAGAATTCAGAAGGATTTGTATAGGAAAAGGACGCTTTGGCACCCAGTCACGCTTCAATGATTTTCATACAAATCCTTGTATTTTCGTAGTTTTCAAACAGCTTTAAGATTCTTCCTTCGATGAAAGTGTGAAAATTTCCACCCTTGCACATTTATTCTCGCTTATATGACCCATGGTAAAAGTAGGAATCTGAGCTCTGTTTGTGGCACGTAATTATGAAGAATTACACTGGAGGACAAAAGCTTTTCGTTCGTAAACAAAAGTATGGAATTTTTATGGAGTGTTTAAATGGTCACCCAATCTTTACTTTAAGTGGTATTTCTCTGAAAATCTGTATTCTGGCTAAAACAAACGCGATAATAATTTACACTTATATAGCGTAAGTGACCTTGTATAGTGACCTGAAACTCACAGCCATTGACACAGACAGCTGGGAGGCGCTTGCACTTGATCGCTATGGCTGGCGCCACGCCATGTCGGTCCAATGTCTTTATGTTGCGAATTGTCGAAGCTAATGCATTCCAGAGATAAAGTGCAGCTGACTGAAATGCACCATCGCCGAGGGTTGGACGGTCTTAATACTAGGTAACTAGTAATAAAGACTCGTTTGACCTAAGAAAATACCTGGTTTGCTTTCTGACGCAAATTAAATCAATCAAATAATTCATAGGAGCTAAACCAAATAAGCGCTTAAATGTCAAAAGTAGAATCTTAAACTTTATACAATAACTAATCGGGAGCCAATGAAGGCGGAAACATGATAGAATCTTGGTGTTCCCATGACCAACCGAGCTGCGGCATTCTGTATCCGTTGGAGTTTCACGATATGTGAATTCGAGGGGCCATATAGTAGACTGTTACAATAATCTACTCTACTGGTTATAAAAGCATGAACTAGTGATTCGGTGACTGGGCGACTTAAATATTTTCTAATTCTGCGTATGTTATAAAGATAATAGAAAGCGGATGAGCTGGTTCCTAAGTTTCGAACTTCGACGCGTTCCAATCAGAAGAAATTCTGTCTTATCCGAATTCAGTTTTAACTTATCCGAATGCATCCATTGACTGATATCAGCAATACATGACTTCCATCGGTCTAAACGAATTTACCAAGTCCGAACTTTAGTTCACCAATGATCTGTCATGTCATGTGACCAGTTTGTTGCAAATGGCCTATAGGGTCAATCGAACGCACCCTAAGCGTGGGCTCTTTTTTGAAAATACGGGTCGCTAAAACTGTTATATGTTTTGCAGGAACACTCCTTCCCATTTTGGAAGAAATACGAACGAGCAGTCCTATTGTGAAAGAAAACACAAACTTGATGGCTTTAGCCGACGAACTTAGTAGAACTCGTTTTGACTCAGTGATACCTGTTTCCGCTGTCACATCGTTTGGTTTGGAAGACTTGCGGGACAAAATAAAAACTGTCCTAAGAATGGGATGATGTTAGAATTGTAACAAGAATTCAGTGTTGTGTAATTTGAAAAAGAAAATAAATTCAACGTCAGAGATAAAATTGTATGTGTTTTTCCCTTTCTTCAGTGTCGTGGACTGAGATACGATGTTTTGTAAGTATTGGGTCATAACCGTATCTGAAGTCCGAGGTCCTGGGTAATGTGCAGTGAACTCTTAGGCTGCGTGGCTGGCGGGATATTTAATCGTGGGATTATTTCAACACGCGTGAGTGAATCGATGGTTGCTCCCTGTGTTGTGTTTTGGCAGCGAGTGCGATCGGATGTGAAGCTTTGAAAGCCATAACTTTTTTATGTAATATTTATTCTTTTGGTCTTGAAGTTTTGTCTTGTTGTGTGGTTTGGTCGTTATGCAGTGAGGTTTTGTCATTATGTGACGAGGTTTCATGGTGACGTGTTGTGTTTCCATCATGATATGTTGAGGTCGTCTTTTGACGTGCTGTGTTTACATTTTATTTGCTGAGGTTCTTTTATGACGTCGAGTTTCTCTCTTTATGTGATTATAAGCACAGCACGTCAAAAGAAGACCTCAATGCAACACATTTGTGATGAAAACATCAAACCTCGTCATATAATCAGTGCCTCACTCTCGGGTTTTAGTATACCGCGTTAACCAGCGGTAACACGTTACGAAGATTATCGAGGTAAAAAGAAATCTCACGCAATTCATGGGCGGGAAATTTAATCACAACTTCATCAGCATCGTGATTGGCTCTCGTACCACGTTAAATGTCATTGGCGCTTCGTCTAATCTTTTTGACGTATCCATGGAAATTTACCACGGGAAATTTACCTTGGGAGATATCGGTCACTCACACTAAATACAGTTTCCCGTGGTAAAAGGGTCATTTACCGCGGTAAAAGTGCTCCGTGTAACCACACCTAATATTTCACAGTGGTCAACTCTACCGTATTTGCATAATCTAACGACGCGTGATGTCACGCAATACACTACATAAGAAGCATTTCATGAGATATTAAGGAAATACTTTGTCAGAGGCAATCACAATCGGTATCAAGACAGCATTCTTTTCCATGTAAACTGCTGTTTGTTTTATTTGTCTAGAGGACTCTAATGTGATGAAACTCGCATTCAGTCGCATTCATCCTCTTGTTCCTCCTCTTGTGTGGGGATTGGAAGTGGCTCAAACATCCTGGCCCCAGTTGTTCAAACGATAGCTAGCACTATCCGCCGGATAAATCACTATCCAGTGGATAAGTCATAGCGAAACCAATTGCGCTATCCAATAGATAGTGATTTATCCGGTGGATAGCGTTATCCACCTTTTGAACAAGTGGGACCTGTTCAATAAAAATTTCGTCTCTCCACAGCCGCGTCTGTGTCCTCTTCAACATCCATAGAATCTTCCTCCATAAAACGAGGCGGGTTTTCATGACGTCTTTAAGCACGTTGTGGTGCTTTAGACGTTCAAACCAGTGGAGATAGTACAAGTACAGCCCTTCGCAACTTTCTTCTGTAAACTGGTAACAGGGCATTGAAAGCTTTGGCCTCAGCTATCGTTTCAGAGATCCCCTGCTCCAAGAACGTGTTGACTTTTTTGTCATATGTTAACTCAGTGACTCTTCCACGTCTTGGAGAAGACTTTCCCAGGGATTTTTGTAATCCGAGTCACAGTCGCTAAAGTCTTCATCCTCAGACTCAGTGACCCTGTACGAATCCGAGTCTTTTTCTTCCTCTTCCCCTTCGTCTTGGTTTAGCTCCTTGCGTTCACTTCTCTCATGCGAGGGAGCAAAGGGTGGTACTTCCTGAAATCTGTCCGCCAATGTTGTGCCTCCCACAGTTTCCTGGTCTGCGCGTTTCCAACAACATCGCCTCTCGTGGCTGTCTCTGTTGTAAGCTCGACTAACCGTTTGTGGCTGTAGCGGCAGAAATGAGCCAAATATTTATATATCAAAGTCGATTATCGTGCTAAAGACGTAAGAAAAATCCAATATACACCTGTACTACAAACTTTAAAATATTCGAATTGACTAATCTTAACTTGCTTTTCCACCGGAATGATATTGCTTTACGTTAGTTTAAATATAGTCTTCTCAAATAGAAGACTAAGAGTAGTGGAACAAGAATTTCATATCCCCAATTTCTAAAACTATATAAACACAAACACTAATTAACTGAGTAAAATCTCACAGCTTACATGTCATTAAGAGGAAAAACCTGAACTGGCTCCGTGCGAGATCTACAACTGAATAATAAAAGCAGAGCTCTTTTGAACTGTGGCATTTTAAATGCATATAGCAATGGATTTATGAAAGAGTTCGCGCACAATAAGAAGGTTAGAAAATACTGTAAAAGCCACCGTGTTTGATGAGAACTTTTTTCTCGCAAACTCTCCCCTGAAGAAACATGAAGAAGAAAGTTGGCAATTAGAAATGGCAGCAATAGAGTGAACGATACAACAGTTACGATGAACAGTGTCTTGGTCAGTTTTCGTTCTCGAATGATTGCACCATGATGTTGAGGATACGTTCCACAGTAAAATTTAATGGCGATGGACGTGTAAGAAACAAGGATAATAAAAGGGCAACATAACACGAATGTAGAGTATGCACCTGCCTCCACGTGGTTCCAAATGATATTGAACTGAATCCGTGACAAAACGATGATTGTAAACAGACCAGCTGTAAACCAAACAAAAATTTGGTTTATCAACGGAGTTGATAATGTAAATTGACCACCGTACAGAGATTCTAAAAGCTGACGTTTCGAGCGTTAGACCTTCGTCAGAGCGAATCCGATTTTGTCTCTCTTTCAGGAAAACAATGATTGTCAGTGCATTCAGTGTTACCATAGCAATAGCCTCGATGCCAAGTGCTGTCAGCCAGGCAATGCACTCCGATGAGGAAAAACTAGACCCTCCGTGAGGGTACACTGGGTTGACTGTGGTACGTGCAGCGTTCCAGGCAAATTGTGACTGGCCCACGGGCCGATTACGGGCTTGCAAAAACAAAGCAAAAGGTAATTAAAAAACCATGTAATAAACTACTTACTAACCGAGCTAGCTCGAGCCGTACTGGGGAATATTGGCCCTGGGTCGTTTTTGTACGGACCTTGCTGCGCTCGGTCCGTACTGCCACGACCTCGGGCCAATATTTCCCTGGCAGTACGGCCCTCGCGCTCGGTTAGTATTAAGGGGTCACCCAGAAGTCATACCAGCAGAGGCCCTTTGGCTCACAGGTCCTCACACGTTCGTACGACGAAACAGATCCTTTTCTGAGGTTGAAAACCTGGCTACTGGCCTAACTCTTTTTCCTACTTTCCCAACCGCGAGAAAACCGCGGTAAATCAGCCATCGCCAAAAAATGTTTTTTTTTTCTCAAAAAATATTTAAAGTTAGGAGAAAAAATACATCATTTTAAAGCTAAGAAAATAAGCTTTCCAACAGCATATAACTTATTTACAGACAACTGAAACATTTTATAAAAGCGAAAGTTGAAGGAAAAAATTTAAGAAAAATAACAGTAAAATATGTTTTCTAGGCAAAATTTGGTCATTTTAGCGTTGATTACGAATTTTTAGATGCAAAACTAATATTTTCTGCAATTTATCTGCTTTCTTGGACATAAATTCGACCTAAAACTGGTAAGGCACGAATATTTTTAGATTTTTAGGAATAATAGATAACGTGGTTCAATGTGTAATGTGATAATGCGATAAGTGTCAAATTTGCGACCCATTGCTAACGTCAACTGAATCGATCGCATTACGAATAATTAACCTATGTTGCCAAAACACCCTAAAATAACAGGTCAGTTGAAAACGCCGACTGCAGAATGCAGACCCTGGATAAAATGCAGACTGAGTGTAAAATGCAGACTGCAGACTGCAGACTGCGGGTTAATAAAATAATAATGAAAAAAGAGTTATAAGAGTGTTAGTAGCCGTTTGTACTTTCACACTGAAACCCCAACACAGCTCCCAGCGCTTTGGTTGCCCTACGGCATGTTTTAAATCCGGATTTTTATCGAACTCTGTAAGAATTGAAGCTGTTTGAATCCTTGTTGTTGTTGGAAAAAGGACAGTTTCGTTAAGTGAGTTGCTTTTAGGCAAAGAAGTCACCACCCCGTAATTCAACTGTCCATTTTGCTGCACTGAACAAAGTAATCGAGTAAGTACCCAATAACTCAATTTATTTTGACACGCATGGCTACAGTACCAATTAACAAAGACAGAGATAACGTGGATTTTGCAACCATTTAACGTTTCAATTCAGTCGGCTTAAGCCAGTATGACTGAGGTGTAAAAATTTCTTATTAGGATCCTTTCATTCGCTTTCGTGTACGTTATGTTTATCCTTTAGTTCACAAGCTCGTTTGTTTTGCATCTGGAAGATGTAATTTTCAATTATAACCTCTCCCTAGGGGTTATCACGCATAGCTTAACCAATGAAATTCCCACGTCCTAATTGCTCGGAATACATGAAAATTAATTAATTCTTTGTGCATTTCGTTGCACCGAAAAAAGACAACCGAGATTATTCAGGTATTCGAAGTAATAATTGTTGGTTTTTCGATCGATTTCCCTCGATGTACCGGTGTGACAAATAATTTGGAACATTGCAATGCATCTGGACGCTCAAAAACAAAGCACAGATGATTTCAACGCGTACGATCGCATCCCCAAAAGGTGCAGTGACCTGCAGTCATAATAATGTGAGTTGTTGACAGATGTAAAACAGGATTGTCTTTCAAACGTTTTTTATTATTAATATTTATTTTACCCTCAGTCTGCATTTTACCCCCGGTCTGCAGTCTGCAGTCTGCGTTTTACACTTACCGCCTATATAGCCGATTCTTCGACGGAAAATTCATCCCAGAGGATAAAACTATTCACTGGACATGTAATAAAGGTAGATATGTTCGAGCGAAAGCGAAAACAAGCGAATATTTTGACGGAAAACACAATAATGTGAGATCAAAGGAACATGTGGTGAAGACACGCAATTGCGGCATCGCTTCGACAATAATCTTACCTTTCCAGCGATTTTAACGCTTGAAATTCCATTCAATCCACCTTGTCTAGTCTTTGAATTCACTATTATCGCTGCCCTGCGAATCTTCAATGTTCTACATGCACACTTGGTAAAAGACGGGCGACAGATTGTTGTCGATGTTGTCGCCTGTCTTGTTCAGTATCCAATTGATTTGCCATTTTTGAGCTTCATAAGGGTATATTTTGTTCAAAGATCCACTAAAACGCCATTCGCGTTACATGACTTTCGACGCCATTACAGGTTAAGTTAATGATTCTACTGTGTCCACCAGAGAAATGTACGCATTTCCACTACCCTCTCGATCCTAAGAAAATACGCGCAGAAGGCTCTATGCACAAAGACACCACTTACCGGGGGAGTGACAGGCAAGACTTTTACCGACACGGAAAAAAATAAAACGGAGAAATTCTACCCATTTTCCAACTGGGATTGCCGTATACGGCAACCCAGTAAATATCGAAATTTGAAGTTCTGTTTTGTAGATCAGAATCATTGCTCATCTACGAGAAGAAAGACAACGACGGTTAGAACACTAGGATAGTTTTGCAATCGCAAAATAATAAGTCCATTCTTAAATAACTAATAATGTACTTGAAAAATTTTACTCATTCTGATTGGCTGAGAGATTTACAGATTTTCAGGTAACGCAATGCAGCAAAGAGGAAATTGTAACAAACCAAGTATTCTGATCGGTCAATTATCAAAGAAATCAGATATCGCCAATGAAATGCGAGTCCTGGATATCGCAGCATTTGGAAGCGTGATTTGTCGATTTTTGTATGCAATATTATCATTATTTTGTAGTTACATGGTTCTTCTGTTGCATTTCGGGAATTCGGTCTTTGTTTCAAAGATTACAGCCTTACTTGCTTGTGATTACCTCTACCAATGTGCCGTTCAATGGAAGTGCAAGTACACTAAATGTAACCTTACAATTAGATAACCATCCAGTTTTCGTCTTGGCCAATTTATTAAAACCTTGCTTGGCAACTTTTAAAACCAAGCGTTAACACTGGACCAATTTAAGGTTCTTTATCCTTATTTCAGCATTTTTTTACCTTTTTAAAAGTTTAAGTTGACAAACGACTAAACACGTCAGAATTTTTTAAAGCACATTTGCAAATTGTGTGCGCTATCATTGCAACTTAACAAGTGCACCTGTCAAATGTAGTTCGTAGGCCCTTGAGTGTTTGAAAAAGGCAAAGAAACAATGTTAGTCTCGAAGCTTTCGGAATCTGTAGCCCTTAGCTCGCCCACAAGATATCTGCAGATTCCTTGGGCTTCCTTTTGTCTCTCGGAAGCCCACGGACGAACCCACCACTGTCGCTTTTTTCCTCTTCTTCTTTTTTGATCTCGTGACCAGCTTGCAGCAGCAAAGCTACGGCGGCCCCCAAAACAGAATGCTTAAAAAAAAGGCGCCATTATTTCAACACTTCTTAAGGGCATTTGTCAAGAAAACCTTCCGTGTGTGTACAGTCGGGAGGTTTCCTGTTTCTTTATTGGAGTCGCGTCGAAAAAGAGGCGAAATTGAATTAAAAGAGGAGAAACTGACCGAGATTCAAAGGAAAATGAATAAAATGTTTTGTTTAACTGTGAAAATTGAGGCCGAGTCTAAATAAATATTCCTTAATGGTTGGTTCCTCGTTTAATCCATTATTAAGAAACCGCTCTCTTTCAATTTTACCAACTTCGACCACGTTTAAACTGGAGGGGATTTTTCCGGATTCATCGCGAATCCGGAACATTTTGGAACCGGATTCGTTTTTCCGTTTGCACGCAACAGGTGAAATCAATATAAAACGTCCCGGCTTGGTCGCGTCTCGGCAGATTTTGAATCCGAGATCTAAACTGAATACCTTTTATCCGATTACCATAAAATTTGCAATATTTTGGAGTGCACAATAAATCCAGAATTTTTCCTGCTTGCAATAGGTCAAAGAACCCAAGAAGCTCATGTACACCAAGGACCTCAAGTAGGCCTAGTAGGCCATGTTCTGGTACGATATATGTCCCATACATAAAATACCTACCCTGCTTGGTAACCTTTCTCGGTTTTATCGACGTTTGTAAACTGTGAAGAATCCAAACAACCTTGAACTTTAAACGCCTGCGAATCCGAATATTCTTGATGTAATTCGGTAAATCAGGAGAGCTTAATGAA
The DNA here is from genome assembly GCF_036669925.1 of Montipora capricornis. Classification (NCBI taxonomy): domain Eukaryota; kingdom Metazoa; phylum Cnidaria; class Anthozoa; order Scleractinia; family Acroporidae; genus Montipora; species Montipora capricornis. The sequence continues at coordinate 19,644,513 of NC_090883.1, read as the reverse complement.
TCCGGAAAAATCTCCTCCACGTGTAAATGTAGTGTTCATGTCAAAACAGTGTGGATGGAGCTTAATTAAAACTGAATCAGTACATAAAAACACATAATTAAGTTTGCCTGATAATCGTGCTTGTCGGCTGTCATGTCAACAAAATTATGTTCAGACTTCCCCCTCAGATGCGATCACTGGTGCCTTCGGAAATTAGTATACTGATCCAAGCGTCCAGTCTACTCACTATAACCCTGAATGGTCTCAGCCGACCAAGAATTCTGATTGGTCAATGTACAAAGAAATTCAAAGATAGGCAATCAAGTAAATGCGAGTCCTGGATAGCAAAGAAGTGGAAGCGTGATTGCGTGAAATGCAATTCACTCTTATTGGTTGATAAAAATAAATAGCTAAAATAAATAAATTAAGACAGAGAACCAATCAAAGCGGCCTCTTGGTGGCGCACTGACATTTAGCGCAAAAGCCCAAGTTGATGAGTCAATATTGATCGACAGGTGAACTTTTTTTTGCAAGCCCCACGTTGGGGAAACAGCATCATGTTTCATTCCCATTTAACGGTTGTTTCCTGTGCTCATCGCGGCTAAACGTCTTTTAAAAGCTGCGCAGCTTTTAACTGAGAAGATAGCTCATTTCACAAAGTTTCGAAGATTTACATTGCCTTAAAGCAAAGTGATACCTGACACCTTCACTTTTATAATATATATTTTTTAAATGAATCGACTAGGGTATATAACTGGAAACGTAATGGAAACTGGAAGAGTAAATTTCGGTGCTTTCTCTTCATAAATTAAGTGAAGAAAATGAGTGGCATAATTACAATATTCTCTTTCTTGTGTTTAGTGTTTTCAAGGAAAGAAATGAAGGCGTAAAATCGTTTCTTTTTTTCCATTGGTTATTTAGTCTCTTCGCAGCCAGGAAGTGTAAGGTTTCGCCTTTGCAGTAAAAATGAACAAAATGAGAGAAAACTATTTTATTTCAAGAAAGCGTGTTCATGTTTAGTGTTTTGTTTAACTTGTGGACTTGAGTTGAATGAATATTTTCGATAGAGGAGATCCCGAGACAAAAAAGTTATGGTTCGGTTAACTGAAAAACCTAGCCTGACATTAACAATTACAGCAGTTCAAGGCACTGTTTTGTAAGGGGACAATGTATGTGCTGTACACGACATGAGGACTAGTAATGAGAGCACAAGTTGTGCCGAGATTTCCAGTAAGCTCGTTTGTTCGACGATATTTGGATAATCATTGAAAGAATCGTTTCATTATGTTGAAGACAGATTCTTACACTGGTGGCAGCGGATAGGGATCGAAAAGTGAGCGATATGAACCGAGAAAAACAGAATATTTAGATCGGAGAGGAAGGTGGCTTAAGCGTAGAACCTACGCCAAAACACAACAACAAACGCCCAAGCTACCGAATACTGATCCACAAAAAATGAGTAAGCGACATTCAGCAGAATAGCGGATACTTTATCACAGGGTCTCAAACAGAGTATGGTGATGCAGAGTGAGACAGAAGCTAGAAGGGCCAAAGCTTCTAAACATGGCTGTCACAATTTCTTCAGTACGCGAAGCTCGCGCAAATGAAACCATCGGATCGTCGTGCATATTTGTTAACTTTGCTAGATCAACCCATGTGCAAAGCTTTTGAGATACTGAAACTTTCGGAATTGGTATCTTTTGAAGAATTTACGTTTGATACAAAGGTTTGAGTCGGGAAAACGACGAAATTTAGTTGCGGGCGTGATGAGAGAGGCCAAGCGAGGATCTTTGTGGATTTGCTGATAGTCTGATGGAGTCAATTGAGAATGCATATTCTGAGGCGGATTATTCGTTTAAAGTGGAGCTCTATAGTTAGCCATGCAGTTAAGGGATATTCAAGGAGTTTCAGTCGGAGACTATGTTCAAGAGAAATTTTTTCTGAGTCAACCGCGATCGCTTTGGAGGCCGTAAGTGTTTCACGTCAGTTCGAAAGTGCACGAAAGGCTTGCCGTGCAGTGCAGTGTGTGGAGAGAAAGAAACCCGCTTATGTGGTTTGTACCTCAACGGACGGTGACACAATTTCGTGGGAAATTCACGAACTCCAGGGACTCGTTCTGGGTCTGTACGAGAAGATCCTATCCGCTAGATGGAAAGGAAAGTAGAGACTTTGCCGTTAAAATCCGTTCTTAGGTTGAATCCGTTTTTACCTACAACCTTGGTCACAAGGGTTGGAAAAAAATCATTCTGTAAACATTTTGCCCCTCCCCACCCCTGTGCAATGTTGACAAAACACTTTCATCTAACACAAGTTTGCATTTTACCATTTTCCAACATTGAAAGGGGGAATGAGGGTGTTGACACTTATTCTGTAAGTATTACGATTATGATTTCATGTTTTTGGCATTTTCCAACACAATTTGTCCAAGGTTTTAGGTTAAATTGGTGATCCTCATTTTACACATTTTACCTAGGTTGAATACACACTCAGATGAATTGAAGAAACCATTTAGAAGCCTAAATTTAGCCTAGAGAAAATTAGGGTCAGGTTAGGATTAGTTTTGGTTATTATAAATGGAAATGGACGTTGTATACAAAAATAAATAATGAAAAGGACGGTGTTGGGTTGAGAAGACCCTTAATAAGATAAATTCCAGGTTTTGGAGACTGGGACTGACAAAAAAAGTGCACCGGTATTGCAGCAAGTGCCTTGCATGTGTTTAGTGCAAAGCGCGGCCTAAACCAAGAGTATCCTTGGAGCCCATACCATCTGGGAACCCCATGCTGAGAATTCGTATCGACATCGTTGGCCCCTTACCACGTTCCTGCCTAGGAAATCGCTATATCGTAACACTTCAGTGCAGTTTTGCAAAATGGGCATAAGCTTATGTGATTCCCAACCAGCGTGCTACAACTTGTGCCAAAGTATTTGCAAAGAACTGGATTTGCAGGTTTAGTGTTCCTATCATGCCTACACAGCAATCATGTCCCAGGTGTTCGAGGAAATGTGTTCACTTGTTGGAGATAAAAAAAGACCCGATCAACTGCATTCCATCTAAAGGGTAAGAAAAAATTGAGAAAACCCACAAGACTATCAGGAGCATGCTAAAGGCACGAGTTGAAGATGACCTCAAGAAATGGGATGAACACTTGGATTATTTTATGATGGCTTATTGGAGTTATGTTCATTCCTCCATGAGCCAAACATTTGAGCTAATGTTTGGGCGGGAAATGGTTGGGATGATGGGCAAAGCACTTGACATTGAGTGTCGGTACACTGAATTCCTAACTGATCTTGAGAATAGGTTGGAAACTGCATACCGTGATGTCAGGGAAAATCTGAAGGTTGTGAAACGACAGAAGAAGGACACCTATGATAAAGGGGTTAAAGGACACGGTTTTCTAAACTGGCGACTTGGTCATATCCAGCACACCACAACTGAGGCCGGGTGAAGCCAGCAAGCTCATCGCCAGTGAGAGGGACCCCATGAAGTAGTGGCAAGAGTCCCGGGATATGACCTACCGTGTGAAGAAATTTGGCAACAATTGAAGCGGTCTACAGTTGTCGATTCTAATAACCTACGGCCTTACCAGAGGAAGGAGAATCAAGTTTGGGGCAGAGAGCTACACGTAAAAAAGGAAGAGGGTCGCAAGGCCAGCGCACGGAATGTTAATCTGTACGGCCAGTGTTGGAGGAAGCGATGACAGTGTCCATTTAAGGAGCTTGACGAGGAAGCTGTGTAAGGACTTGTTTGGGTTGAAGATAAAGATACGCAGTCCAAGAAAGAAGATGATATATCCAAGGAAAGTGGGAGTCACGAAAGAATCGGTGACGTCGTCGTGGCTGTTTGAAAATGGCCATGAAGGTGATGAGGCGGTCACTACTTATCAAACTGAATGAGATGAACAGTGCAGGGGGTGACAGAGCAACACTGAAGGTACCACCACCTACTGGGGGGTTCCGGATGGGCAGATCGTGGTTAAGATGATCAAAAGGACTTTGGGACATGCGGGGAGCGTGAAGATGAAGAGTCAGAATCAAAGACCAGTGCGCTTAATTAAATTAAGGAGACTCCTTGACCGGTATGGAGAATGGATCCTCAGCAGTTTGCAGCAAATAAGCAACCACTTAAAGATGTTGGAACAGAAGCAAATGGCAGAAAGGGATGGCATATTAATCATACATGAAGCCAATGTTGTTGGAGAAAAAAAGATTAGGGTAGATTGACTTTGTAGTCACTCTAGAGTGGTTGTGAATCCGGAGAGGCACACTTTCAAAAGGTGGGGTACTGTAGGTGGAAACTGTATATGTTATACAGGACGTTAGGACTGAGAGCACTCGAACTCGATGTGATCGCAACTGACAATTTTTCTGTAACCTTGTTCGATAGTATTTGGACAAAAGAAAAATAAAATAAATTTTCCCGTGAAAGTCCTGTTTATGGGAGTCGCTTCGAAAACGATTCTTAACAAGTAAATTGAGAAATTGACTGAGATTCAAAGGCAAGTGTATTACCTCTTCTGTGCTCCTGTTTCACCTTAAGTGATAAAACAGAAGCTGAGTCTAAATGAACATTCCTTCATGACTTCCTCGACGGCTGCTTGGAGAGTGGTTTAACCCATTACTAAGAAAGCCTCGTCTTTAAATATGCCCATCTTCATGTGATCACAGTGTGGGTAGATTAATTAATGAAACCTGAATCAATAAATTGAAACATCCAATTCGACGGCACCTGTTATGTCATTAACAGTAAATAGTATGTTCCGACTTTCTCTTCAGATTCTTGTTTACCGAAGGAACAGATTTTCCTAAAATCTATGCATCACGACTTCAAGCCAAAAAAGTGCGTTTGGTTGATTAAACGACTCCATAGTGTAAAACATGTTTAAAAGAGACCTTTCAAAGCTTTAAAATAACCAGCAGCTCATGATCACAATTTTACAACCACTGTTGTTTTTCTTAGAGCTTTGCATTTAAACTGTGGGGACAGCAACTAATTTTATCAAACTAGGAAACGCTTGTGACATACGGGGCCTGGACCTAACTATCTTCGCATTTTTACTTTAATCCCCCTCGTTGTTTGTTTGCTTATATCCCACGGCTTGTTGACAACGGTTCCGCTTCTTGAGCCGTAAGTTGAATAGTAAGAACAAAAACGAAGTCAAATAAAATAAAAGTCAGCGTCTTTCTCCTTTCTTAGCCATGTTAAGATTCTATGCGGTAATGCGGACAAAGATGATTGCATTTATGCTCAAGAAAATTGTAAGTCCCAAAAACTAAGATTCTTAATACGTTTTTCTGCGGTACCTCCGAAGCTAGATGCAAAATTTGATGATTTTCCCCTAATACTAGTTCGATCGATCCCAAAATGCCTGAGCTCTGACATATTTCATCACGGGGACCGGCAAATCTTCATCGCTTGCTTGAAAGTTTAAAATGGCGACTGCTTCGAGGCTGCTGTTGATCACTTTCCTTTTACTATAGATTTATAAAATTTCGGAAATGCTGCGATTTCCTTCAACGAAGAAAGAGCATATATAACTAAATGCTTTTACTCAAAATGTGTCGACTTTAAAAAAATAGGATATTATTTGTTTGTTTCCAAGGAAAAGGTCTCTCTTGAGTTTCGGTTGTCTTGCAGAGTGCCTGAACTCTCTAGTGTCTTGGTCTTCTCCTTCCTCTGGCAAGGTTACAGGTACCTCTACAGTCTTAGGGGTTTGCTTTGTCTCGTCTGGTGGATCGACCTGTTGAGGTGCATGCTCCTGCTGCTCTTCCCATTCTTCAGCCTCATGCTGCCTTTGTACGTCAATATGCAGGGGGGCTTTCTAAGAAATTTTGCATTCCGGATCACCCGTTTCCCGGTCTCCACTTGGACCAGCTCAAAGATATCACTTCCTTTCTGCTTCAGAATAACATACTTATTCCCACTGAAGTTGGGGGGTCAACTTCCCTTTGGTCAAGGTTGCCACAAATACAACATCTACCACTACCAGATAATGATGTCGAGCCCTTCGTTTTCTATCATCATAATCACGTAGTTTTTCTTGATAGCGTTTTTACCTTTCTTCCGGGGCGATTCCTTTTTCCGGCTCTTAGACCACCGGCAACTTGGTTTCGATTTCTCTATTCAACATCAGCTTTGCAGGTGTCATACCAGTCCCGGCGTGAGGAGTGGTTCTGTAGACTTGTAGAATGTCAGGCAGGAAGTACGAAGTCTACCCTGTTTCGTACCCAGGGCAGAACCCCATACTTTATCGGTACGCTGGAAGCGTTCGAATTGTATGGTTGTGTTGGCAAAAAGGATTGTGGAAGACGGTCAGAAGGTTGCTCTCTTGTTTCACACCGCAGGACAAGAAGTTCAGGATTTGTATTACACGCTTGCCGGTCCGGAGGAAGAATTATGAGATTACAAGGCTGTTGTGGAGCTATTGGATAGCTATTTTGTACCGAAAGTAAACGTGCCTTTTTAACGCCATGTTTTCAGGCAAATGGAGCAGCAATCACATGAGAAAGTAGACCAGTTTGTTTGAAGGCTAAGGCAGAAGGCGATTATATGTGAATTTGCGAACGTGGATGAGACGATTCGGGACCAATTGATCGAGAAATGTTGAGACGGCAGGCTCAGACGAAAGTTTCTGGAGAAAACAAATGCTACTTTAAAAGACTTACAAGACATTGTAAGATCTCATGAAGCTGTAGACGCGCAGATGGAGTCGATGAGCAAGTCACCGGTTGGTAGCAGAGATCAAGTTAATTCAGTTAAACAGCAAAAGTTCCAAACGAAGGGAAGAGGGCGTTATCCTAAGAAAGGGGGGCCAAACATTAAATCACGAAGGCCTGGAGCCGAACAACCCAAAGCATGCTGCAACTGCAACCGTCTAGGCCATTTCGCAAGGGATTCGTGTTGCCAAGCTAAGAATAAAGAGTGTGGAAAGTGTGGAGCTCGTGGACATTTTGCGGTCTGTTGTGGAAACAAGAAACTATGGTCAAGTAGCCCGAAGGGGACCGTTCCAGAAAATAGGAAGAAAGCCTATCTAGTAGCAGAAGGGGTCTCTGGAGAAGGAGATGGTTATGCATTTACTGTTGGAGGAGGGCTGAGAGGGCTGAACAATTACACTCAAGGTGGGAGGAGTAGTGTTAGACAGTGTACTTATTGACTCTGGGGCATCATGTAACCTGATTGACTACAGTGCTTGGAATAATATAAAACAGAACCGGATCGAATGCGAACACGAAGTGTCGGATAAGAAGTTATTTGCGTACGGACAGAAGTAACTGCTCGAGGTCGTAGGAACATTTGTGGTAGAGGTAGTATGTGAAGATAACGAAGCAGAGTGTGTAGATGAATTCACGGTCATTAAGGCAACAGGAAGACCTTTGCTGGGAAGGAAAACAACCGAAAAGCTTAACGTGTTACGCATAGGACCAGAGAACCTTCCTAATATTTGTTCCATAGTGGAAGAGGGGTGTGACCAGGACATCCGGAAGAGCTATACTGACATACTCACTGGGGTTGGAAAGCTAAAATATTATCGCCTCAAGCTACACATTAACAAAGAAGTTAAACCTGTAGCTCAGCAAGTAAGTAGACTCCCTTTTGGACAAAGGAAAAAAGTAGATCTCAAATTGGATGATCTCTTTAGCAAGGACATCATAGAAGAAGTGCCAGAAACTCCAACGTCGTGGATATCACCTCTCGTGGAAGCGCCAAAACCGGACGGCGATATACTAGTTTGCGTAGATATGAAAAGGGCAAACGAAGCGATCATTCGCGAACGTCATCCGATACCAACGATAGAAGAAGTGATCTACGATCTTAATGGGTCAACGGTCTTTAGTAAACTTGACCTCAAGTGGGGGTTCCACCAAGTCGAACTAGAAGAATAGTCAAGAGAAATCACCACATTTGTCACCCACCGAGGGCTGTATAGGTACAAGCGACTTATGTTCGGTATCTCTTCAGTCCCCGAGAAGTACCGGAGGATTATATCCGATGTTATACGTGGGTTCAAGGGAGTGACAAACATAGCTGATGACCTAATTGTTGATAGAAAAGATGCCGGAGAGCATGATAAGAATCTACATGCAGTTTTACAGCGCCTGAGAGAGAGGGATTTGACCCTAAATGGAGCCAAGTGTCAATTCAGATTACACAAGTTGACATGACCTGAGTCGCGAAGGAGTTTCGCAAAGTGAAGGGTAGATTGCGGCAGTCGTGAATGCGCAACCCCCAAAGAATGCCTCAGAAGTGCGCTCATTTGTACAGCTAGTCCAGTATTCATCAAAGTTCATCCCTAACTTTCATAAGTTGTCGAACCTCTACGGAAGCTGCTGGGGAAAGATAAAGCCTTCATTAATATTTGGGGTGTCGAACAACAAAAGGCATTCGAACAGCTCAAAAGTCTCATGATATCGGCAAAAGCACTGGCTTATTTCAGAGGGGATTGCAAGACAAGGATAGTGGCAGACGCAGGACCAGACGGCCTGGGAGCAGTGTTACTCCAGTTTCAAGAAGGGGAATGGAGAGCTGTGTCGTATGCCTCGTGCAACCTTACTGAGATCGAAAGACGGTACGCTCAGACAGAAAAAGAAACCCTCGCCCTAGTATGGGCATGTCAACGATTCAACTTGTATGTGTATGGGTGTGATTTCGAATTAGAAACGGACCAGAAACCTCTCGAGTGCATTTTTAGAAGTAGGTCCAAACCATCGGCAAGATTGAGCGATGGGTTCCCCGATTGCAGTGCCACAACTACCAAGGAGCGTACCGACCCGGAAAAACCAACCTGGAAGATGCGCTGTCCAGACTGAATCAGAGTGATCCAAAAGACCTTAGCTGTGAGAAAGAGGATTTTGTCCGATTTGTAGCTCAGGAAAGTACGCCAATTGGCTTAAGTCCAAGGGAGATCGAGAGAGAGTCTGCAGACGGAACTGGCTAGTGTGCGCCACTACGTCCAGACTGGAGACTGGTCGCAGTGTTCTATGCCAGAATATTCGTCTATCAAGAATGAACTCTGTATCATTGGCAAGTTGGTGTTACGTGGAGACAGAATTGTGATACCCCGAAGTTTGCGAAAGGTGGTGTTGGGGTTGGGTCATGAAGGACACCAAGGTGTGGTGAAAACAAAGAGTAGACTTAGGACAAAAGTGTGGTGGCCTAAAATGGATGGAGATGTGGAGCGAACGTGCCGAGGTTGCCATGGCTGTCAAGTCACGGGACAGTATTCACCACCCGAACCAATGCAGAAGACGGAGCCACCCATGGGGCAGTGGCAGGATGTGGCATCCAACCTGATGGGACCTATGCCCGGTGGGGAGAATTTTGTTGGTGTTTGTTGATTACTATAGTCGTTTATTCGAGGTGGTAGTCGTGAAGTCAACTACTACACCCAGGAATATTGCTGCCCTGATGGACATTTTCGCCCGATTTGGATTTCCCTACACCTTAAAAACTGATAAAGGGGCACAGTTCGTGAGTGTAGAATTTGAAGGATTTCTACAGGAATGCGGAATTGAACATCGAAAGTCACCACCTCTCTGGCCAAAAGCGAATGGAGACGTGGAAAGATAGAACAGGACACTGTTGAAGGCAATGAAGATTGCAGTCGCGGAAGGAAAAAGGTGGATTGATGAATTACCGAAATTTCTGTTGGCATACAGGTCAACATCTCAAGTCTTTACTGGTGCTACACCCGCATCTCTGATGTTTGGGAAGGAGATTAGAACAAAACTGCCGGATTTACGTCCAGAGAAATCTTTGCGTGACGAAAGTATGAGAGGTAAAGATTGGGAACAGAAGCTGAAGCAATGGAAACCGTGTAGCGGTACCAAGTCCCATTGTCCTAAAGAACACTAGGGAGACAGGACAACTAGCTCCGAAGTTCGAGACCAAGTCGTATACAGCCCTAACGGAGTAAGGACATCACGTAACCGTGGGATCCAGTGAGGGAGCTGTTACAAGAGAGAGTTCGTCGGTGAAACCCTATCTGTCAGTGAGCGAACCTGAACCAGCCACTGAATCAGTGCCAACGAACACAAAGTCTGAAGATAAACCAGGAGTGGTAGAGAGACCTAGCCGCATCATTAGGCCCCTTGAAAGATTCAAGGATTATGTTCTAGGGAAGCCTAGGAACTGTTTAAAAGCTTGACTGAACTCTTGTTTATCTACTTTGATTGATAGAAACAGTTTGTTGAAAAACTTTGGTATGTTTTATTTTTCACGCCGTTTTATTCACAATTCTGAAAGACTGAAAAGGAAGGGATGTAGTGTCTTACAAGTATGCTATGCGAACCTATGTAACGCGCGGAGTTATGGGTATCTAGAGAGAGACCCGCCATATTGTAGAGCATCGTGTAGTGTTATTAAAGTTGCGTTTATCCGAGCTTTAATATACTTTTAATAGCCATCTGATAGTGAAACGTTACACTGACAAGTTCGCTCACTCTATCAATGACCTTCCCTGGCGCACCCACGCACACACACAATACATTAGCTCTGGTAAAAGTGGACAAAAAGTCAATATTGTTCACTCTTCATTATTGACAACACTGCCCCTCCTTTTCATTACAAAGAGCCTTTCCCCCCAGACACTTAGATAAACTATGGTGGGGTCCAAAATTAGAAAAACAGAGTGTAGCATATTAGGGTCCAGGCTTCTTATTTTGGGGCCTGCATTGAAATATGATTAATAGAAATGGCGGGTTTTTAGTTGTTTACGGTTTTCAGTTCCAAAATAGTACAATTATGGCGACAAGGAGGGCGCTTGTAGGCCACGCGGGAGAGTATTTGCATGGCAAAGAAGATATTACAAGCTATATTGAACGTGTAGAATTATATTTTGCCACGAATTATGTCCACAAGGACATGAGGTTATTACGTTACTTGTTGTGGTTGGAGCGGATGGCGGATGCGTACAGAGTTCTTCGAATTTCCTGTCCTCCCAGCAACCGAAAGATAAGTCATTTGACGACCTGAAACAAGTTTTGATTGAGCAATACTCTCTATTTTGAAAAGGGAACGTTTTAAATTTCATCGTCGCAACTAGCGTGAGACTGAATCGGTTGCTCAGTTTATAGTTGAGTTAAAGCTTCTGGCATTGAAGTGTGAATTCGGAGTTTTTCTTGAAGAAGCGTTACAGGACGGTCTTGATTTTGCACTTAAAAGACGTGCAAATCTAAAAGAAGTTGTTAGCCGGGAGGAAAATGACATTCAAGAAAGCATTCGGGACAGCACAATCTATGGAGTGAGCTAACAAAGAAGATGCCTGTGACGTCAGCGCGACCCGAGATAAGTCAGTAAACAAGGTCGGAAAAGTTGCCACATCGAGGCGTTCACAGGGGGAATTCGTTAGTTGTTTTTGTGTGGTCAAAAGCATGTACCGTCAGAGTGCTGGTGCGACACCGCTCAGTGTTACCGATTTAACAAATGGGCCATCTTCTCACAAGATGTGCAACCTCCAGGAAACGTTATGCTCACAGTACGCGTTATTCTGAGGATGTTTCGCAGTTCTATACTGCTAATGATAAAATCTGTGATCTTGGTTTGTATACCTTCACTTCTAAAAATCAGCGTGGATCTGTTTATCAAGTCCACCTGTTGTTGGAGAGAAAGCCAGTCAAAATGGAAATGGATACTGGATCTGCTGTGTTTACCGTTTCTGAAAGGGTTTACAAAAATTATTTCAACATGTGCCATTGAAGGCGGCACATTTCAATTTGAAAACATACTCGGGTGACCAGTTAGCCCTGTTGAGGGAAATGGCAACTGCTTCGTGTTGTGGCTGAGGGCGACAAGCCTGTGTTTCTTGAACAGAATTCGTTGGAGAAACTGACGTTAGACTGGGTAACGATTCTCAAGGTTTCCGAAGTGAATGCTGTGGATGGGCTAATCTGGAAGCATCGAGTCCTGCTTGAAAAGGGTTATTGGCATATGACGCAGTTTAAGGCTTCCATTCATGTTCGTGAGGACGCACAACCTATCTTCCTGAAGCCACGGCCAATTCCCTCGAGAAAACGGTGGAGCAAGATTTGCAGATTAATCGATTGGAGGTAGATTGGATCATTGATAAGGGTAGCCAATGCAATTTGACAGCCCGGTAGTGTTGGTCCTTAACAAAGATGGGACTTCGTGAGTTTATGGTGATTCCAAAATGACCGTTAACAGTGTGCTGATGTTGATCAACTGCCATTATGAATGCAGAAGATTTTCCTGCAAATTTATCTGCGGATAAAGTGTTAAAAAAAGATCACAAGGGGTTGTACCGATATAAGCGTTTACCATTTCAAGTTCCCAGTGCGCCAGCCATTTTTCAACGAATTGTGCATTACCTTTGCAAGGAGTGAAGTTTACGGTGGTTTTCCTGGGGAACATCTTAAAATCTTAGAGGAGGTTCACAATATCATGGCACCAGACTTAATCTTACCAAGTGCATTTTCTTCCAACGAGGGCTTAAGTTTCAAGGACGCTGGATTGGCCAACGTCGCATTAGACCCCTGCCACAGAAGAAGGAAGCAATCATGGAGGCAAACAGGCCGACCAATGTTACAGAAATGAAGCCATATTGCTATGGTAAGTTTCTCCCTCATCAGGCCACTACCCTGTTCTCCTTAATGACCTCTTGCAAAAAACAGGCCTTGGAAGTAGACTGAGGAGTGTGAGAGCGCTTTTCCATTCGCTCGCTGAGGTTGTGCTTCTTAAAATTCATGCGATTCAAGAAAAATTCATTGCCAAACTGGTGAATTCCATGCAAAGTGTAAGTGCATTGTAAATAAAAAAAATAATTTAACTGTAACTCAGTGTCAATCTCCATATAATTTTTTGCAAAATTAGTATTTGATGTATCCACAAATTATTGGATAGCACCAAGGAGACGTCCTATCATTCGTTGGATCAGTACACGACTATACATATCTGAAGCTTTCGCAGCGCACTCTCTGATCCCCTCACAATGTTGTTTTAACGCGAGTCTCTAAGCCCATTTGCCAAAACAACATTGTGGGAGGGCAAGGTATTGTAAAGTGTTTCAACAATTTTGTCCGGGACTGTATTTTTGAGGAATTTCAGTTATGAAAAGAATTGGCGGGAAATATACTACATTTTAGGAGAAGGAAACCCTTGATTTCTAGCGGCCTAGAGTGAGATGTTGCGCCATATTGTGATAAATTCGACAATAAATGGAAACATACATCATGCTCAGGTTTGTCTGAATTTGGTTGGTTGTTTCTCGTTAAAAAAAAAAGCCATTTCATAGAAGGTTGACTGTGGCTGAGCATGTTCTGCTTAGGAACGACCTTAACCAGGATGAATTTGCAGAGGCCGTTCGAGTATTATTGCGTGCATGAAAAGATCTGAATATCTTGTTGACGGTGGTTGCTGGTTGTGGCAAAACACTTTCTAACTCCTCTAAACTCTGTTTTCGAACCGTTTTGTAATCCTGGTACAACCACGATCGCTTTGGTTGATACCGTCAGTACTGACAGCGATGAAGTGATTTTCTCAAATGACGTTCGTTGGTGTCCCTAAATTAACACACGGCACGATTTTTCACTTCTTTTGGAAGGTCACAAAGTTCATTTACCTACATTCAAAACACATTCCGCACGGGATGTTGACTTTTCACCCGATTGTCGAATATTTTGCATCAGCCAGGAAGAGTTCACCTTTGTTAGATGCGCGTTCGCTGGTCGAAAGTCTTTTCATTTATTTCATGCGGCACAACAGTCAGTAGAAACCGTCTAATACTGTAACGTCTTCAAACTGCGTGTTACCATTTTAGTACAAAGTTGCTCACGCAATGAACTAAAGTAAACAAGTTTTACATCACGTGTCATAAAATTCTATCCTTGTGCGAAATTCGTGTTTTTGATATTACTATGTCGGCGTTAAAGGCGATTCCCGCGTCACGAATTATTTCCTAATATTTGGCCACGAGAACGCCTGACCTGCCGCCTTGCAAAATCTGCAGTTCATCACCACATTTTTGACTAGCCATCTTTGCTTCATTTGCGATCCTTCGCCATGTTTCCCCGCGTTCTATCGAACCAGTGTCGGTCATAAAGATAAAGTAATGCCCAAGTCTTTCAGATGACTTACCATCTTTGCATTCATTGTGTGCCGTCCTTTAGGAAACAGACGATGAATATTAACGATACCAGTACCACATCCGCCATTTCGCATTTTCCCGCGTTTCGAAAGAATTTGACTGAATTTCAAGGGAGCACGGCAGCATGGAATCTATTTGTTAAACATAGTTCACCGACAAAATTTTCATTTTCAAATGATATGGTCTAAAACACCTGGAAACTTCAACCAAATTTTTCGTGTTGCTGTCAGTAAAAGTTGCTGTCTTTTATTGGTCAAAATTATTATTTATATGGCACAAATGTTGACTTTAATATAATTTATAGTTTTGATTTTTGAATTATTAAAAAAAATACACCTCCTATCCTATGAAATGATTTTCTTTTTCATAACTGTATTGGAAACTTGACAGGAAAAAAAAAAGCGGATCAATTTCAACATTAATACACCGTCTATATCCTATCACAGATTGATTCACAAAGAAATTTCCATTTTTTTTTATTTACTATATCATTATCTCCATGGCCTAAATGCATTATGTCAATAAATAAGTTAAATAGCATTATTAAATATGATTCTATTTCTTACAAAAAAAAACAACAACACCAACAACAATAAGGTCGCCAATAAATCATTTAGTCGAGCAGTCGTAAGTGATTGCTTTTGAGATTCCTCTAGCAAGATTCCCTGTTTTCTTTTTAGATTGGCACCCTTTCTTACATACAGCAATTTTAACAAGCTTATTAAAAATTGTGGGGTATTTGTAACTGGAAATGCAAGGATTGTTGGTGTTCCGAGCAACACGAGAACTGTTTGCATCTACGGCTGTTGATTCATCACTGCCCCCCTCAGATACGCGCTGATTTTCTTGCAAATCTATTTCTCCTTCTACTTTCTTTTCATTCTCTTCCTGAGTTTCTTCTTGCACAAAATAAAATTCTCCTTCGTCGTTTGATTTTACCAATGTTTCCTGTTGACGGTCAGCTGTTAAACTATCCATGGCATCCAGATTGGGTCTGGCCGTAGTTTGTCCGTAAGAAGACAGGACAAACAATGCGACCAACAAGATGAAGAAGTGATTGGTCTTGAACTATATATCAAATTAGTGACTAGATATCCAGAATTTCCGCTTACCATGCTGGAAAACATGTTTGGGGTTGATGTGTGTCGATTTGCCTGTCACGCAGTGACTGAAATGATTTCTTCATTTTTTTTAAACTATGGGCTTCAGATAATGACGTTGTTCTTTGCCGGAGATTGGTAATGTCAACTGAGTTTATTACTGTAAACGTATTAACTTCCGTAAAGAAGCTGCCTAGAGATTTTCCCGGAGCTTGTCAACTTATTTTATTAACGCAGTTTCTGTGTTTCAAATACCCACCGACTCATTGCCACAGTTTCTCTTAAAACAAGCTCATGATCATTCCCCTCGACTTGAAGATGTCATTTCCTCCTAATACTCCTAATGGACTTTACTGGTTTTAAAGTCTGTTCTATCATTGGACTCGCTTTGATAAATTGATTGACTTTAGTTCCAAATTAAGTTACCTGTTCTAAAAAGCGAGTTTTCTCTCTCTCTCTCTGCCCAGTATGCATGAGCATTCAGAGTTCATGCAGCAAAATTGTTTTAGTACTTGAAGTAGCCCACGACGGCAGCACGCTACATTTTGATGACAAAAATATTTTACGTTGTTACATAACCAAGTTAATCTTTGTAGAGACTCCATTTGAAAAATCTGGCCTTTTTTGTCTTCCTTCTGAAGTTAAACTCAGTGCACTTCAACTTCAACCCGACTTACATGTTTCAGGAAAATTGACGTCACAAAAACCTCAGCAGTCCAACTATACTTACAAATTGTTTGCCAACAGCAAGATTCATTGTAGCTTCTTGAAGAGACGGTGTCTAGACTTAAAATTTGGTGGGTGATATACTTATGCCCCTATCATGGCTTCAAAGCTTTTATACTCTCCCATCACGATACATTTAGCATTATCGGAATAAAAGTTGTAAATTTAGAAAAAAGGAACGTTTAAGCTTTCCGTTTACAAGTTCATTTAAGCTGAAAAATAAGTCGATGGTAATCGCACGGTTTTTCCCTTTCTGTCGTTTGATTTAGTAAAGCTCAGTAATATTTTCCTTTACATAATAAGAATAGTATCAGTGCGGCGCGTAACCACCTTTATACATTTCATGGTCTCAAAACTATGTACATTTTTTGTAGATTTTATTTTAAAAAAGGAAAAAGAGGAATAAGCGATTAAGCACAAATATTTACAATCTTCGATTGTCAGAATCATGCTATATGATTATGCATTTAATTAATGGTCTAAAACAGTCTTGATATAGCGATATCTCCATAATATCATTTCATTTGGCTGATTGATTTTTAACATTTCTAAATAGTAATAACAATTATTTTTGTCTTTGTTTCGTTCTCACATATTTCGTTTTTCTTATCTTATGTTTCAGCCATAAAGCGATAATCATCACGATTTAAAGCCTCTACCTGCATCCGATAACCGATACCTATTTTAAGACTAAAACGTCTGACTGACTGTACAAACTAACAAAAATTAAAAATAAACAGTCAGTGTCGAGTTTCCCACATAAAAAGACTTCCCGTTCAGTTTTAAGAAAAGAAAAACTTGACAATATCACGAGCATGTAATTAAAACAAAAACAATTGACCACTTTGCATGAATAAAAGAGCGATAACTTCAGCTCGTTGTAGAATGCAGTGTTTCACGGACATGATCGCAAGCGGCTTAGTTGCTTGTACTTTTGGTTACTTTCGAAATGGCATATTTACGTAATTGAACTTGTTCTCGCTTCTCTTCTCTCTTTATTTTCGTTCTGCCATACTCCACAAAAAAACATAAGTTCGTCCCAGACGAATTATGCTTCTCTAGTATAAAAACGGCCATTAGGACTTTAAAAAGAACTGCATTTTAATTATGTCTTCAAAGTTATCAATCGCAAGATCGAAACTTAAATATTCGAAAGTTACGTAAGCAAGTATTAGAAACCCCCCAAGAGATATAGGAAGACCAGCTATTCTAGGGCGTTTTCTCGTTGGACAAAACGTCATCGGCACATGCAGTTCAGTGTTAAAAGAAGAGACATGAGCGAAATAGGTGAGCCAATCTGCAAATCTGAGTATGCAAATGAAAAGAGCACGGTTCACCGTTAAAATGCTCATCAAATAAAAATAATAAATCAAGCTTACTTGAAAGACGTTCTGAAGAAAAGAATCATGCTTTTTTCATTTTGAAATACCTCCTATCATTCTTTTTACTGGGTTGCCAGTATGGCAAACCAGTCGGAAAATGGGTGTCATTTAGTCGTTTTTACTTTTCCTTTTTTTTTCCGTTATGGGAAAAGTCTTTCCGACACTCCCCTGCTAAGTAGTGTATTTGTGGGTAGAGTCATCTGCCTGACCTGACGCGACAGATGAAATGTAAATATTCACACAAATATCACAACAAAAATTTAAAACGAAGAAAGACGGACATTTCTTGGCTAAAAGAAGATGTACGTTGTTTTATTCTGAAATCGACGAACAATTAACATTCTTCCTGTAGTTCATTCAATGTAAACAAGAACGTGGACACAAGGTAATCTCACGTGCACCTTTGTGGTTGCCTAGCACGTCTTCCTTTTAACAGAACATTGACTCTTAATTCCTTTTGATTCAAGAAAGTCAGAGACTGCTAAAATTTTAGTGTTTTTACGATCTATTGCCATTAATCTTTTGCTGAGAATTGGAAATTCAGAATTTTATATACAAAGTATGTTATTTTTTTCTTCTGGCTACCCTGGATGCCAGGTCGGAGATAACCCTCCGCGAGTGGAGCGTTCTCTCCAGCCTTGAAAAAGAAATCTTCTGGCACCCAGGATATCTTTTAGTTTGCCTTTTACGGTTAACTCCCGGCTTTTACGATACTTTTTTCTCAACTGTTTGTACAAGATCTTTTGGTTTATTTTGATGTTTCTCAATGCCATCATTCATATGATATTTAACGGTTCCCAGAGAGTAGCCATTAAGTAACAAAATTCTCTTGAGGTCATCTAAGGTCAACTGTGATAATCGGGGTGATGAACAAATTCTAATCCAGCGATAAGCCAAAGTGCAGACTAGGTTTATTTATACACTCTCAACTTGAAAAAGTAAACCATCCCTCCAAACACGAAAAATCTCGAAGGAGAGAAGAGATCCTTGCTCGTATCGTATCCGTATTGATGCGACTTTAGTGGGATTCGAACGCATGATCTCTGAGAAGACGGTGCAATGCTCTACCAACTGTTCATCTCTACTCGTCACCTCTTCCAGCCACTTGTATATTATGCCATTCCATGCTTAATTCAAGTTCTAACAGACCCATCAAAAAGTTGACTATTTACAAAGTAATTGATTGGTAACCCGGAAACGCAACTATCCCGGAATTAATTGAAGAAAATGTTTCGCGAAAGAAACCGTTCGTATCCAAAGTAAATGAATTCCAAAATCGTCTTTTTTTGTTTCCAAATCCCGGAGGCTGCCATCTTGAATGATTGTGACATGCTAGGCAAGGGAGTGTTCAATAATTAAGGGAAGGTGGAGAGACGGCTGAGAGAAAAGGGGACTCCCATCGAGAAATATTACACAGTGCACCCTCTGACTCCACTTGATTCCCCGATACGAATGAGTATCCCCCACACCCCGACTTTCTTCATTTAGAAGAATACAATAATAGGAGCTTTATTAGATTTTCCCATTGGCTGAATTGTGCGATAATTTTCAATAAATACAGCATAAAGTATGACATAATGAATTCTAATAAACTTACATCTATAATAAAAATGCACAAAATGTATATAACAATCACTTATATAAACATTCATATAACGGTCAAGACGTACTGGCGATAGTTTCTTAAGTTGATCTATATATATCGAACACTATGTTGTCGAAAAACCGATCAAACAATTGACTAAGATGATTAAATATACATGTAATACGTAGGCCTTCGTATGCGTTCTCTTGATAGGCATCATAATCGATAGCGCCCTTTTTCTCGATACACACGAGCTCTGTCGTGAGATAAAACAAAGTCAATTACGGACGTTCTACGTGAAGTGTAAAAGAGAGCTACATCTGCCGGCGGCAGTATAGAGCGTTTGCGTTGCACTAACCGCGCACTGGTGGCTCAGTTGGTTGAGCACCGGGCTGCCATGCGGAAGGTCGTGAGTTCGACTCTGGCCGGACTAACACTCAGGATCTTAAAATAACTGAGGAGAAAGTGCTACCTTTGTAATTACATTCGCAAATGGTTAAACTTTCAAGTTTTCTCAGATAAGGACTATAAACCGTTGGCCCCGTCTCACAAATATCTTTTATCTTCATTATTTCCCTGTGGGACGTTAAAGAACCCACACACTACTCAAGACGAGTAGGGGATGAAGTTCCCGGTGTTGTGGCTGTCCTCTGTGAGTGTATGGGTGGGTGGGTTGAGCAGGTCCACATCAGCTGAATTGCTGCCAAAACTTCAACCTGCTCAAGCAAATAAATAAATAAACAAACAAACAAACAAACAAGAAGTGGAGGCTCTTGCTCGCTTTCTTGACTATATGTTATTTCTGACGACTGAGCTCGCAAAGAAGAATGAAATAACTATCTGTAGGCAAGAGATACAAGAGGGCCTGCAGTGGATTGCAGATCGGGAAATCATGGGTAGTGATACAGGGGTATATAAAGCCGGGTATAACACGTGGAGGCCATCTAAGTCTCAGAACCATCCGCGTCCTGCGCTTCGTTAATTTTTGTTTGCTTAGTTTTTTCTCTCCATCTACGATGTCTATCACTAGAGAACAAGTCTCCGATCTCATCAAGGTCAGCAATTCTCAGCTTATGTCTTCTTTTTAATATCTACTCACAGATACTGTCGGCCAGATCAAGCGGGCTAACGAGACGTCGGCCGAGCAGCAAATGACTGAAAATAAGAAACTGAAATACAACGAATCGTACAAGTTCAGAAGGCTGGCTAACGAGTGCCAAGAAAAGTTCAACTGGAAGCTCGCGGAGACAATTGACATCGGCAAGGCCGCCGAGGAGAGATCTCTTCTAGACAAAGCCAAGTCTGATCTCGAGGAAGGTGAGAACTGATGATCGTTGAACGATAGAAGCACATCCTTCTTGCCGACATGTCAAAATTCGGCTGGAGACTGGAGAACATCGACGAAGATTTAACAGATGATTCAGAGGACAAAAAGTGCATCTACCGTGAGTGCGGAAAGGGCGCCAGTGCAGCCATTTTTAGTCGAAAGAAGAAGACCTCTTCC
Organism: Montipora capricornis; assembly: GCF_036669925.1. Classification (NCBI taxonomy): domain Eukaryota; kingdom Metazoa; phylum Cnidaria; class Anthozoa; order Scleractinia; family Acroporidae; genus Montipora; species Montipora capricornis. Next base: position 19,624,135 of record NC_090883.1, on the reverse strand, counting down.
AGGGCTTCCAGCAAGAGAGCTTCGCCGGTTCGCGAGCAACTTGTGTGTCCAAGTTCCCAATCTCGGCTTCAGCTTATCCAGGCTGAAGTTAATTTAATGTTGCCGTCTTTCCGCCTGGCCGTCCAAGTATGGGCACCTGTTTCGCTTGTGGAAAACTGCTGCCCGGCATTGGCCAAGCAGATTGCTCCAGCTCAGAAATAACATTTCAGGTGTAGTTCTGATTGCAGTGATTTTTTTTTGGAAGCTAGCGGTTAGCGACCAAAATCCCAATTTCATTTCAGCTTCTGACGATGTTATTTTGCTTGTTCTGAACACGTTAAAAGATTGTCAGAGTGCTGTTAGCGTTGACTGTTCTTTTCAAACCTCAGTTCGGGGAAGGTTCAGGAAGTGAAGTGTGTGTATTGACTTCTGGCGATCCTTGAAAGTTTCTTAGTTTATTTTAAATGTCATTAATGAAGGTTACAAAATTCCTTTCGTTCATCTTCGAACGCCTTTCTCCAAAGCGCGAATGCTTCCGCACGTTCTAACAGTAGCTTTGTGTTTCAAGCCCAGCCCGTTAATTCTGGCCTCATCGAAGAAATGTTTTGCGTGCCGGATATTGTTAATCCGCTTTCCGTTTCTATTCGCAGTTCTGGCAAACAGAGATTAACTTTGGATCTTAGGCATAAAAACGCTTTCATTTACAAACAGAAACTCAAGTGAGAAGATTTGTCTGTGGCAACGCGGATATTTGACAAGGGGTATTTTATTGTTCAAGTAAGATTTGAAGTCCTGCTACGACCATATTGAAATCTTTCCAGAGCACCGCAAGGTACTTGCGTTCGCCTGGGACTTTGGCATTGGAGGTTTTAGATATTTTCAAGTTTGACTTGTTTTGCTCGCCATTTATATTCACTAAGATCCTTAAACCGCTTCAGCAGGGTTTTGCGATTGCTATTTTCCTCTATGATGGTCAAGGAGGGGGAGCCGATTATGTTTCTGCTAAAATTTAAAGTTTGATCGTTCATTCTGTCTTGCTGAAGTCTGGTGTCGTCTCCAACGAAGAAGAAGTCTTTGTGGAATCCCGTTCAGATTATCACCTGGCTAGGAGTCATTCTCAACACATTTGACGGCTCTGTTACAGCTACCACTGAACGTATTGTCTAGTTGTCTTTCGATGTCGTGGTTTTGTCTACGCAAAATCCTCCTCATTCAGTTCACGTTAAAAGTGTTGCCAGCAGAGCAGGCCAGATTAGTTCTCTTTCCACTTGCGTGGGGTCAGTCTCCCGCATTATGACCAGAAATCTCTTTTCATCAGTGAATTCTGCTTTCTCCTGGGATAGTGAAGTCTTCCTCTCGGAAGAGTTCATTTCATTCCATTTCTGGTCTAATAATGTCGACTCCCTCAACGGTAGGGTTTATTGGTAGTCTTGATCTCTTCCAGTCGAAGTCAGATTTTCAGACCTTTCCGATTCATCTTGTGGTGCATTTGTCAAGTCTGACTGTAAATTGGTATTTCACCAGCATTGATCTCAAACGGAAAGTGTTCAAAGCTCGACTTGGCGAGAGCTGAAAGCCGTTAGTCTCACCTTGCAAGCTTTTGCAGCTCCGTTGTCCGATGCTAAAGTCATCTGGTATTCTGACGAGCAAAACGTTGCATCCATTCATCTCAATGCCAGCAAGAAATTTGATTTTCAGGAGCTTGCTCTTCAAGTCTTTCAGAAGTGTCCCAAATATCTGTTAACGTCAAGTGGATCCCAAGGGATATCAACGTCACAGCCGATTTATCAGCGAGGTTATTGATTTTGACGATTACGCTCTTAATGATGTCATTATACAATACAATGCAATATAATACATACTTAATTAACCGCTCCCCATTGGGGCTTTTCAGGGCCAATGAAACACAACGAAACAACAGAACAGAACAACAACAACAACAACTGTTAAGAATCCCGACTGGCCAGAGGCAAACCAGTTGGCTATTTACAAGTGCAGCTGAGAAGTTGAACCAGGGACTACCAGGAACAAATTCAACGAGTGGTTAGAGAGGGCCTTGACCCCGGGATCTCCGGATCTCAAGGCAAGCGCCCTAACCACTGGGCCACACTGCCTGCCGTTATTTTTCAGGGGATTAACAGTTTGTGGGCTCCGCATACTATAGACAGGTTCGCTTATTCTTATAATGCCAATTTACCCGTTCGCAAATTTAACCCGCGGTTTTTTCAACCAGGCTGTGAGGCAGTGGACACCGGGGGAATGATAATAATTGGCTCTGCCCTCCGGTTTGCCTTATTGTCAGAGTTTAAAGTACATGGAGTTGTAAGTGGAGGGAATCTTAGTTATTCTGGTTTGGAGATCGTTCTTCTTCTGGAACGCTTGCACTAGAGATGGTGTCCACCGAAATGACTTTGTTATTGTTTGGCTTTACCTGCCCAAGTTTCAGGGGTTATTTATGAAAGGGAAAGCCAGCAATTCTCTTTTCGGCATCAGATTCTTAGATCGGGTGGACTTTCGTTGCCCCAGGCCCCCTTCATGTCCAGCAGGATTTTGTACAAAGCCCTCTGGGAAATGTCACTACTGTTTTTAGACGCTGCCTATGTTCAGTTTAGCACGCTCTCTCTTCTAGTTGTCAACGTTTTCATATAATAGACATACTTTGTGTGCCTGTGCATCATAAACTTTCTTGAAATAAATGATTTATTCTTATTCATGTTTTCATTCCCCCTCATCTATTTTACGTTTCGTCTTAGATAACTTACGCTCCGGTTTCTTGTACCAAGAAGCACTACCAGACGCGTCGACTTGGGGGCTAGTCAGGACAGATTGAAATCAACTGTGCTTTTCTCAAACATCAGCAGTACTTCTCTTTTGTAACACAGAGCATATCGCAAGTGGAAAGACGTCGCCGTCAGTAAGCTTAACGATGATGGTTTCCCTGCTAATCCTTTTCACGTTACTTTGTAGTTACAACACCTTTTTGAAGAGTCTCCTCTCAGTGTCATAGATTCCGCTTTTTCTGGCATAAGGCGGGCGGTTAAGTCTGCTTCGAAAAGGATTCTTGGTACCGGTATCGTTAACCGTAAAGAACCCATTTCGTCTTGTTTGATCTATGATCTTATTAGCCAATCAGACCTTGAAAACCCTGTTGAATTATTGCACAATATCACTATGTATATCCTCTCATCTGCTGGTTTCTTTAGGTTTAACGGCGTTTCGATAATTACTGGGTTGCCTATGGCAAACCAGTCGAGGTCTGCGTTGATTTCGTCGTTTTTTTTATTTTTTTTTCCGTGTCGGTAAAAGTCTTGCCTGTCACTCCCCTGCTAAGTGGTTTCTTTGTGCACAGAGCCTTCTGCGCGTATTTTCTTGGGATCGAGAGGGTAGTGGGAAATGCGTAGATTTCTCTGGTGGACACAGTAGAACGATTAACTTAACCGGCAATGGCGTCGAAAGTCATGTAACGCGAATGGCGTTTTAGTGGATATTTGAACAAAATATACCCTTATGAAGCTCATGAATGGCAGGTCAATTGGATATACAGGCGGTGGAATCTTAAAAGCGACGAGTAATGGACTTCGACAACAATCTATCGCCCGTCGAGCCGAAATCAAAGTTAGCTGTATTTACATGGTAATTTGACACGATTGAGTTTCTTGCCTTCACGCACGCAATGAAATAGGAAGAGGTTCTCGCCTCTAAGAGCAAATATGTTGTTTGTTTCAATAAATTTTTCGCTGGAAAAGGATTCTGTGGTATTTTCTGCCTTTGTGAATTATAATATCATGTTGTGTATTGAATTTCCGAGCTTAAGGTTGAAATGTGGTAGGGGAGAAGTTTTTTAGTATTGCTCTGTAAGCAGGAAGGGTTCACAGGCCTGTTGGAAGCTTGCTTGAGTTTCAACAAAATGAGCCCCAATATCAGTGAAAAATTGTGACGCAGATGAATAATAATGTAGCTGCCATTTGCAAAATGATGCAATTACCTGGTGATAAATAACGTCGAACGCGTCTTGGAGAGTAAATTTTGACTTTGCATAAACAAGAGTTGTGCGATTGTGATCTTTGTTTTGACTTCGCTCATTTCATTGCCAAACTTTATAACACTTGACAGAAAAAGACCCTTACAAAACCCCGGTATCTTGCCATCATTTGACACAGATGCTTCACTGTTTGGCGAGTAAACATGCGGTGGTAACTTTATCACGGCGCCCGCTGAATTCCGGCCATGTCACTTTCGATTTGGCGATTTATTTGAACGTAGCAAAAATCTCCCAAAATGTTTATCAACATGTCAGCCCAGAAGCCAATGTTTCTCACTTTCCATTTATTTTCTTCAATCTTTCTGGGTTCAGTACTTTGCTAGTAACCACACGTCTTCTCAGACTATTTACCCAAGACTTCTACCATGGCACTACAATGATAGACAATACCAAAACAATATCGTGCACTTTTAGAGCTACATATTACGCAAGGACAGATCTGTTTCGTCGTACGAACGTGTGAGGACCTGTGAGCCAAAAGGGCTCTTCTGGTAGACTTCTTAATGACCTTGAAAAAAAATGTTGGAACGGTGCACGTACCACAGGCAACCCAGTGTACCCTCACGGAGGGTCTAGTTCTACCTCATCCTAGTCTACGTCACAAGGAATCACGTGAGATTGCGCGAGCAAGCCAGGTCAGTGTGCGGTAAGCTTTCGGTTATGGCGGATGCCAAGACGAATGAGATGGACCACAAACTTTCCTCTAGCGCTGAAGAAGACGAAGCTGCAGTGCTAGCCGAAGACGAAAATGATCATGACACCACCGGTGCTCATGCTATCGCTCCCAATAAACTATGGAAAGCTATTCAAGGACTGCAAAAGAAAGTTGATCTTTTGGCGGGAACGTCAACACGCATCACCGATGCTTCACTAAAGCGGAAAGTACCGCAAATGTCCAAGGCAGAGTCCAAAAGTGACTCAAACTCCCAACCGGGACCCTCAAAAAAGAAAGCTAAAAAAGCTTTGTCTGATTCAGATGACGCATCGGAACAAGATGAACAAGAACAAGATGGCGACTAGAGTGACAAGCTCCTGAAAAAATTGAAAGTGCCCCTCGTGAACCACGACCTATGGGGCAAACTCAAACCACC